>NC_135335.1:26225054-26579585 GCF_023851605.1 Tamandua tetradactyla
GGAGGAAAAAATTTCTTTGGGAAATTATAGCATCAAAAAGCGTCCATGTGGGGGTGCATGGGTAGTTTAGTGGTTAGAATGCATGCCTTCCATGTGGGAGAGCTGGGTTCATTTCCTGGACCATGCACCCCCTCCAAAAAAAGTGTCCATATATAATGGGAAATTTTAAAATGTGCAGGCATGACTTAGACAAATTTTATGCTCAGAAAAAATGTGAAAAGACCTTCAGCTTCCTCAGTAGAGAGGAACACACTTGTCTGTATCTCACTAGTTCCCATTTTTTCTCTTGTCTAGGAACCCATCAATGGAAATGTCATTCTCTATTCTTGAGGTCATATACTATGGGAATAGGAGGAAAATTGTGTGACCAAAGATTTCAAAGAAAACAATTTGCAGTGATAATATTTTACTGATTTATCTAATGAGTAATTACCTGAACATAGCATTATACTAATTAATATTTTAAACATTTCAGCAGAAAAATGAAACTTGACATTTCCTGTTTGATAAATAAAATCCTGGAAATGATATGATGAGAAGTTGTAAATGAGAAGATGTAATAGAGACTGTCTCCCAAATTCATGATATAATACTGCCAAAAATGAAAGATAAGCAAGACCAAACAATTTATCTGTCATTTTTCATTCATATTTTGTTTCCCTTTATTTATTGTACTTACTATTTGACCAAAGATGTCACACAATACATTGGAATTCTATCCTCAAGATATTACTGTCCACATGAATCAGACAATATAAAAGAAAGTGCAATGCTTGCTATTAAAATAATATCGCAGTGCAGTTATGGGAATGACAGAAATGATATAATGAATATTGCTTGTAGCTAAGGAAAACAACTTGAAAGGCTGTACCTTCCTTGAGGGACTGTTTATATTATTGTATATGCAGGCTTCACCCTGAGATACCTGGGACAGGGCATAACGAGCTGCAAGGTAAGTAAATAAAGTTGATGAGAATCAGATGGAAGTGAATCTCATAGGGTTAATTAGAAAAGCAATGAGGTTTTCAAAATGTTGTAGTATAAATGCATTGTGTTGAGTTCACTAGCAACATTCAGATGATTCACTATAGAGGCAAGATGTTGAATATTGGGTTGAGGCAGAGATGAAGTTTTGAGGTGATGAAAATGACAGGAAATTTGAGAGAATTATCAAAATGGGCTGAATCCAGAAGTAAATAATGCCAGACACATAGATAACCTTTGGTCAAAGAGAAGGGAGAAAGTTAAAGTGTAAGTGAAGGTAAATGAGAGAGTGAGGGCTAGGCTAGGTGTACAAGAAAAGTAAGACACATGTTGACTTTAAAAATGGGAGATAAGGAGACTGTAACTGCTAAAAAAGATTAAACATGTTACCCTGGAATATGTTTCTGAAATGGAACTAAGATTTAAGTCAGAGGTATTAGAAAGATAAAGCAGCATGTTGTGAGTCAGGGATTTTGGATGAACTTGAGTCTATATAAATCTTGATAAGACTGGTGACACAGGAGAAAAGGGTAAGCAAGGTGATAGTGTCTTTAACAATTGGTAAAATTTCCCTGCACACTAATAAACCACAGATTTGAGAAATTTTTCCAAATAGGACATCATGCTCAAGAAAAGAATAGATTCCAAGAAAGTAAGTCATCACAGGCAGTAAGATTCCATAGAAAAACATTTCCCAACTTCACACCCTCATCCAACTTCCAGATAAAAATAACATTACATTCTTGTTACTGAGTAGTAAATATTATCAGTGCCCAAAATATTCTAAAATGTTATTTTGACAAATTTTTATCTAGTGCATGGAACATCTCCATGATTTAATAATAATAAATAAAAATGGATGGCAAAATCAGAAAAAATAAAATTTAAGCATGTATGTAATAATTGTAGAATAAGATCATTGCATCAAGGGAGAGATTAATGGTTAAAGTTATAGATGCCAAATATTAAGTGAGAAGTCAACATTAAACAGAAGACATCAAATTTTGTGTCCCACAGTACCTTTTCCATGCACCTTTATTTGCAAGTAAAGTCAAAGGGCTGTGGATGCACAAAACTTTCTATGAAGTATTTCAACACATAAGGAAGATAATTTTATCTTCTTCAGAGAAGGCAGTGTATATGAGCTGCTTTAAGGAAGGGCTACAAATTCAATCCACAAGCACTGGAATCCAGATGATTTGCTATGCTAATCAGATCCTAAATCCTGTGATCAGAATGATGTAAAAGAAGCAATAATCATCCCAAAGAAGAAAGACAGACTTGTGATCAAAAGTAACAAAATTTATTCTAAGTGGAAAGAAAGCTGAATGAGATCTGAGGGCATGAAATTAAAGCTGCTATTGTGAACACAATTAATCATTGAAGTAAACATTTCTACTGTATCAGATTAGTAGTATGACTTTAGGATTAACAAATCAATTAAATTTATAAATGAAAATAGCTATTTTATGATTACTATGGAAAATGAATATAATAGAAACAATAAAAATATTCACTACTCAACTAATTTGCATTTTAGCTTGGAAGAAAAAATGATGATTTTTCAAATAAATTGCAGTTGTTACAACCAGGATGTCTATGTGAATATTCATATGTAATTATCAGAAACCAAATATGTAATTGGCAAGCATCCAAGTAAGCAAGGCCTGGACGGTACTTCATGACATACACACGCACACACATATTTGCAAATGAGAGGTTTAAATCTATTGGTCTACAAAATTAATATTTTTTTCATCTTTATTTGTTTGGAAAATGGAAAGAAGAAATCTTACAGTCCATTAGTGACTTTGTTCTCCTGGGACTTTCCAGTTCAGCAGTGCCACAACAACTCTCCCTGCTCCTCCTTTTTATGTACTTGGTCACCGCATTAGGGAACATATTCATCATTGTGACCATTGGCTGTGACTATCACCCAATGTATTTCTTCCATAACAACTTGTCCTTGGTGGACATCTGTTGTTATATTGCCACTATGATCCCACAAATGATAGGGAAAACTTTGACACAGCTGTCTTCTCTGTGTGATGCTATATGATAGTTATGTGGCCATCTGGATCCTTCACATCGCATAATGAATTTTCACCTTTGTCTCCAGTTGGTGGTTGGGATCTGGGTTGTGATCTTTCTCTTCTCCTACACATTGTCCTAGTGACACGTGTCTGATTCTATGCCTCCAATGCTGTCCATCACTTCTTCTAAGATCTCAACCCACTCCTGCAGCTCTCCTGTTGTGACATGATGACTATTTATATGGTTGGAACTCTCTTGGCTCTTATACATTTTGTCTGCATTTTCATATCTTATTTGCTTATCTTCTCTACCATTCTCAATGTCACTTCTACTCAGGGGAAATAGAGAGCCTTTTCCATGTGTAGTAGCCACCAATCTGTGGTAGTGATGTTTCACGGCACAGTCATTCCTATCTACTTCAGCCCTTCCCCTTCTCATACCCCTGTGAGGGATGCTCCCTCTGTCATATATAACTTGGTGACTCTGATATTGGATCTTTTCATCTACAGTACGAGGAATTGGGATATGAAGAGAGCACTCATGAAAATGCTTTGTAAGTGCAGACTTTTATTAGCAACCGCATCCTCAATGAGTAAATAATACTATTTCAGTCATAAAAGAAAATGAGTTTGTAGGGGGACAATAATAAGATAAACCTACTGTTTTTCTAAATGTCTCAGTGCTGGTTTGAAATTCTTTATGTACCCTAGAAAAGCAATGTTTTAATCCTAATCCCATTTTGTAAAGGCAGCTGTTTCTTCTAATCTCCATTCAGTACTATAGGTTGGAAACATGATTGGGTTATTTCTTCAGAGATGTGATTCAATGAAATGTGGGTATTAAAAGTGGTTAGATGGAGATGTGTCTCCACCCATTCTTCATGGGACATGATTAGTTCTCTTGAATCCTATAAAAGAGAAGTAGGGAAAATTCTGAGAGTGGAGAATGACTACAGAATGATAAGAGAACCACAGAGTGCACCAGTCAGTGAACTTTAGAGATGAAGAAGAACACCTCCCCAGGGAGCTTCATGAAGCAAGAGTCTGGGAGAGAAAACTAGAAGACATCACATGTTAATCAAGTGCCCTTCCAGCTGAGAGAGAAACTCTGAAGCTCACTGGCTTTTCTGAACCAAGGTATCTCCATGGATGCCTTAGACCAACATTTCTATAGACTTGCCTTAACTTGGATATTTCCACAGCCTAAAAATTGTAAACTTGCAACTTATTAAATTCCTCTTTTTAAGAGCCATTCTGTTTCTGGTATATTGCATTCTGGCAGCTAGAAAATTAGAAATGTGTTTCAGGCTTAATATGGATTTTAACATTAATGCATTTGAATAAATGTATGAGATACAATTATTAGACCCATATTCAGGTAAATAAAAAGAATAATAAGCTGTAACAGGCCTAAGGCCCAGGGATATGAGTGAAGGAAAAGTCTCTGACTCCATACAATGTACTTAGAGATGAGATGTGATTCTCCATGAAAAGTCCCCCATCATTATGTATCAGGATAAGTTGAGATGATGCCTTAGGTTATTATTTATATGTTCAAGTTTTATAATACATATAAATGGATTCAAGTACTGCCTCCAAAAAATAGTGGACTAAAGAAGTTCTGTCCTTTTTAACAATTTTCTTCCTATCCCCCACCAAAAATTATCTAAGAGTTAAATAATTTTGGCTTTATTACACTCTCTTCTCACTTCACACATAGCCCATAGTGCCATTCTCTAGAGTGCAGTCTTTTCAAAACTTTTTCTTTAACTATTCATAACAAAGAGTAGCAAATGTCCCTCAGAATCTCTTTTCTAGATGGGTTTACTGATCCCATGCTATTTGGACAATTCTGAATATATTACCTATTTGAAGGAGAGATCAAATTCTCAGTACATTTTAGAGATGGAAGAATGTTTTTCTTCTGTTTCAGGCAAAGAAGTGCCTTCTTTCCAAAATAAAAGTTTAAATTATCATTAAAAAGCCTTACCCCCAAATGCATAGGCTTCATTTCATGTATCACCTTGAAATAAATAAAATATGCAACATGACAAATTGTTTGTGTGTGGGGTTATTCAGTCTAGTAAAGTCTATGTAGGATGTTGTCATTCAATGCAACATCATTGTATATCCAATCCACTCAAGTTTCTTGACACAACACCAAGTCAACAATGAATTAAGGCCACTTATGTCTGATCTTCTAAGCTATGGAGCTGGTGTTTATAAATGCTTGAATGAAAATGTGTGTGCATATGTACTTATAAATTCACATACACACAGACACAACACAACCTAATGAAGGGAAAACAAATAGGTATAGGTGGGGTAAAATTAAATTCATTTAGTGATAAAATACTACAAAGTTCTTAGGCAGTATGAAATTGTATTAGTTGTTAAAAGTACACAAATAACTCGAGATGCAAGCAGAGCATGAAGGCTGTGCACATTTGTGCAGCTCCCCTGTACCATCTTTACCACTTTACTGTACCATGGCTAAGGTTTTAGAAGCAAGTTCTCCAAATCATATCTGAGGGGCATTACCTTACACAAAGGACTTTATTTCAGTGAGGAAATAACTCTATTTAAATACTACAATAATTGTATAGGTGACATTGACATATTTATACAGCCATGCCTAAACATACACTAATTCCATGCTTGCTTACCATAAGCTATTTAAGTCAAGCTTATCCTCCTGAACACACTTCAAACTTATGACCATGCCCTAGAAACTGCCATCAGGACATCTCATTAGAATAAGTGAAGAAAACATTATAAATTGATTATTGTTCCTGCCTTTGGTCCCATAACAAGGAAGATTAGCCAGAGCCTAGCTGCTAATTTTTTTTCCTTCTAGCCACTGATAGGATTGTATAGATGGAAATGCAGGCTTTGTACATGATGTCACAGCATAAGTGGTTGGTTGAAAGGAAGAGTATCGATGTAAATAACAATTGTGGCTTCAGGTTGATATGGCAGTGTTCATAGAAAATTGTTTTTTGTCTTCGTGCATGAGCTTTCATTTTCTATGCTGTTACAACTGCAATTTATTGTGGTTTTTACCAAAAAGAGAAGATGTTACAAATAACCAAATGAAAAAAAAATCATAACCAAAACAAATAAAATATTGCTTTTAAATGCTGAGCTTTCTGATCCCATTTTAACAGTTCAATAAACTGTGCCTGATATGAAAATAGAAAAATGTGAAAAATTACTGAGTTTAGGATTTTAAACATACCAATGACAAATGTTATTGTCCATATAAAAAGACAGAGAGAAGAATAGGTATTGTAAAACACAAATACATTGAAGAACAGCTTAATTTGTTTTCCCAGCATTGTCTTAGCTCAGGGCCTTGAGCCCCCCAAACTTCAATCCAGTGAAATAAATGGAAGATTCTGATCAAAGCTCCTACTTAAGATGGTTAGTGATTTTCCAATCATTTTCTTGTTTTTTTGTTTTGACCAACTGGATCACATCAAGAACTACAAGCTTTTATATTACATAAATAACCAGTATAAACAAGATGATATTAAAGTTTTGGCAGAAGCTAAACAATTTTTCTTGTATTCTCTAAACATGGGCCAGCTATGGAGATACAGCAACTATCTTATCATCCTTAGACAATAAGAAGAAAATATAGATGTATATGGACATCCTTCTATGATGCTTTCAGAGACTTCTGAAATAGTAAATCTGAAAATGAATGTATTAAGATGTTGACTCTGTCCCAATCAACCACAGCAACAAGTATCAATAGGTACATACATCTAGGTAGCCTCATTATGGGTATGTGAAAACAATAAACTCGTACTTGCTTAAAAGGGAAATATATGATGGAAATTAAATGTATATCCAAGAAATCAATATAATGTAAGAGATTCAGAAGCACAAATCTACGATAACATGTGTAAAAGATAAAGGAAATAACATAATCAATATTACCAGGAGAAAATATCAATGTTTTATTTGGTTTATTTGCTTCCATTTGTAAGTTTGGAAAAATGTCACTAAATGCATGACTATATAGATTTTAAAATGAAGTGTGATACCATCTATTGATGAATAATTCATTAGACAGTAAGGGATAAGTTTTAATATTATTAAGAAAGTAAATTTAAACAGTGTGAATATCTTATACTAATGTGTCAGCACACTACATCTGCTACACACAGGTAAACACACCAATTCCCCCCGCATGCACATCCACACTTACACAGGGGGAGCATTCAGGAACTAGACATATGTTCTCTGATTATTGATAAGACAAGTAATAGAAACAGGGGGGAGCTGTCATTACTGAGGAAACAAGGAGTGAACTGTTGGAGTGACCTGCATTATTACCAGGGATTCTTTGAAAACCTATATTGCAAAATAAATATTTCAGAAAAGCCCTGAATATATTTAAAGTCATTGTAAGTCTACTGTAACTTTGTAGGTTTTAAGTCCTGATAGAATGCTACTGAAATCAAATGAGCATTGTTTTGTGAGATATATAGATAAGTATAGCAGTGGAAAGTAATATATAAGTTTAAAACAGATCCATATATACATATTGATAGATATATATTACAGGATTGATAGATGTATAGAATAGAGATAGAAATAGAGATGGATGGATATAGAGATAGAGATAGATATATTGTTGAGGATCGAATGGAGCCTCCCAAAAGACATGTTAAAGTCTGTGGGTGTGAAATAATTTGAATGGGATCTTTATAGTGGTTATTATATAATATAAATAGAATCATGATGATTCTTCATCCTATATAACTGAAGGCTTTATAAGCAGAGGAAAACCAGACCCCATCAGAAGACAGAAAAGGAGAAAGAAGACAGATCACCAGGTGGCAAGTGCACAGATTACAGATCGTAGAAAGAAGCAACCAGAATTGCACAGATTTTGTAAAAATCCTGATCCTTTCAATACCTGATTTTGAACTACTAACTTCCAAAACTGTGAGAAGATAAATTCCTGTTTTTATGACAATTTGTTGTATTTTTCAAACCAAACTAAGATGGATATAAATACTCTATATAGAATATACATATATACATATATATATGCATTTGTATCTATATATGTACATATAGAAAGAAAGCACAAACATTTAATGTTTATCAATTATACACTTAAGGAAATGTAAATTTCACTATGAATTATTTAATATAAGAAAAGACTTTTGGATGGAAGAAAATGCTTAGTGTCTTACTTTCTGATGCATAAACAGATAAAGAATGATTAAAAAAATATATATAGGGTGGTGCAATGGTAGCTCAGTGACAAAATTCTTGCCTGTCATGCCAGAGACCCAAGTTTGATTCCTAGTGCCCACCCATGCAAAATATATATATATATTTATTTATATATATATTTTTAATCCTTTCTTTGGAGATAAGGTAAAGAAAAATCCACAGGTATTATGAAAAAAACTTTGAAATGAAGAATGCTTGAATGGTTTGGGCTTTAATAAGCACTTCATACTCCAGAATAAAGGAGTTGATTAAATCATTAATAATCCTACACATTAAGTACAAAAAAATTCCAAGAAGAATGGTGATTTTATGCAAAACTGTAGAGCAGGAATTTGTAGGGATCCATTTGTCAACAAAATAATCAGTGAGCTGGAGAAAGTAATCAGAATTATTCATTTGCAGTTCAGCAACCAGACTGTGCAATAAAACAACCACAGGAGACTGGACAAAAGGAGAATATGCCTTTACTTTCAAAAGTGACAGTGGATATTACCCAGTGACAACATCCATCACTCAGACCAACAGTGGCAGTAAGGGTACAGCAGCCTACATTCTGAGAATAGCTGACTGGTACAAGGGCAGGAAGAGGAAATGTCCTCCTTCAAAAAGTTAGATTTGCATGTCTAACTTTGTCTGGGACATCCCAGAAGAAGAGGAGCCTAGGCTGAAGCGAACAGCCACTAGTGAAAACTTTAGAAAATTTAAAGAGGGTTGTGCTTGTTTGAAACTGTCATGTGCCCAAGAAAATCCATATTCTTTAGTCCTCATTCATTATTCTTTGTGGGATCGTTTTGATTGTTTCCATGGAGATGCAGTCTACTCAATTGTGGGTGGTAATTTTGATTAGTAGATTTCCATGGAAATGTGTCTCTACCCATTAAAGGTGTTAGAGAGGCTTAATGGTGTCCTTTAATAGTGACCCATTTAGGAAAAAAGCTTTAGAGCCAACAGGACCCACAGAGCTGGAGACATTTTGAGATTCAAAAAGAAAATGCTGGCAGGAAAACCTTATGTAACGAGAAGAGAAAGCTAACAGATTTTGCAAGCTGACAAAGAAACACTGGATCATCAGCCCTTTCTTTGGACTTAAGGTATCTTTCTTTGGATGCCTTAGTTTGGACATCCATAACTTTATAAACTTGCAACTTAATAAATTCACTTTGTAAAAGCCATTTAATTTCTTGTATATTGCATTCTAGCAGCTTCAACAAACTGAAATATGGAGGTTCATCATATTAGTTTTAATTCATGAAATTTATGTCAGCTGATTAACTGGTCATGGAAATTATGGAAAACAAATTTCAGTGACTACATAAAACAAAGAATTTACATTCTGCAAACTTGTTAGGAAAAATTATGAATGAATGGCTACAGGTGTCAAGTAAAAATTTCAGCAATCTCTGAGCAATGGGAAAACCAGACTTCCAGAGTTATCACAAAATACTACTCAGAATGTTCAGTTTTAAATAAAATATTACCAAATGCACATGAAACAGGGAAGAATGGTCCTGTCACATGAAAACAAGTTTTGACAGATATTATCCCTGAGAAGGACAAGTTATTGAATTACTAATTAGATAAACTGTCTTAAATATGATCAATGAGTTCAAGAAAACTTGTAAAAATAACTCAAGGAAATCAGAAATATAACATATGAACAAAATAAGGAACATAATGAATAGAAATTTTAAGGAGATAAAACCCAGAAATTCTGTAACCAAAAATGTACAATGTCAGATATAAGAATTCAATAAAGAATTTCACCAGCATATTTCAGCAAGCATAAGAAAGGATAAGTGAACTTGAAGGTAAACCCACTGAGCTAACCCTGTCTGAAGAGCAGAATATAAAAAAATGAAGAAAGTCCCTCACAACCTGAGGGACTTGTGAGGCACCAGCAAATGCACCAACGCATATTTCCTAGGAGTTGTGGAAGAGGAGAGAAATAAGTGGGGCAAAAAAAAAAAAGAAGAAATTATGATCCAAAACTTCTCAAATCTGCTGAAATACCTGAATATACACATCAAATATGCCAATGTCCTCTGGACACCCAAGCATTTCCAAACATCAGTGCCTCTGTTCTACACATGTCTGCATCTGTGTAAGCTCTGCTGTGAAGTTTCTATTGGCTCTGAGGCTTCTTTGCAAAAGAAGCATTTGCAAAATGCTTCCTTTTTAATGGGTTCCAGTAAAGTAATCAAGACCCACCTGGAATGGATAGAGTCACATTTCCATCTAATCAAAACATGCCTATGGTTAAGCTAAGTAGGATATCCATATTTAGTGATTCTAAGTGTATTGTTTGTTTTCTAAAATAAAAATAAAAGCAAATACCTAAAAGATCATACCCACAATGGGTATGTCATATCTCCTTGGAGATAATCTAATCAAAGTTTCCAATCTGTGCTATTGAATAATGATTAAAAGAGATGATTGCCCTGACAAGATTGAAGCAAGATCAAAACATGGCTTTAGTGAGGTACATAATATTTTCAAACAAATGTACAAGAATGAAGAAAAATGAACAGAAGCTGAGGGACTTGTGGGGCACCATTAAATGTTCTAACACATATTTCCTTGGATTTCTGAAAGTGGGGGAAGATAAAAGGAGGAAAAATAATGAAGAAATAATGGTCAAAACCTTAAACTTGAAGAAATACATGCATATATGCACCCATGAAGGTCAAGGAGGATAAACTCAAAATGATCCAGTTGAGACATATTATAATCAAATTGTCAAAACCCAAAGACAAAATTAGTATCTGAAAGTAGCAAGAGAGAAGTGACTGGATACATACAAAGGAGCTTAAATCAAGTTAAATTCCAATTTCTCATCAGAAACTATAGATCCTTGAAGGCAGTGGCATGATATATTTAAAATGCTGAAAAACAACAACAATTAACTCTCACCCAAAATTCTATATCTATCAAAACTCTCCCACAAAATATAAGGAACATAGAACTTCTGGGATAAGCCAATCATGAGGGAATTCATAACTACTAGACTTATCCTAAAAGAAATCTTTGTTAAAATTCAAGTAAAAGGACACTAGCTAGAGAAGAAATCACTGGCATCAGAAGCTGTAAACAATGCAACTGTGAATAAGGACCAGCAGATGTCATCCCTTCCCTGACAGACATTAGCCATTCTTGAGTCAAGGTATCTTTATATAGATGCCTTACTTTGGACATTTTTATAGCCTTAGAAATGTAAACTTCTAACTTAATAAATTCCTTTTATAAAAGCCAACCCATTTCTGGTATATTGCATTTCAGCTGCATTTAACCAACAAAACATGAGGGAAAACTTCCCAGCAAAAGACATAAACATCCAAAGAATGCTTGGGCAAACAAGCCCAAAGAATACCAAATAGAATAAATCCAAATAGGCTTACTCCAAGACAGATAGTTATCAGAATGCCAAATTTTGAAGAGAAGCAAAAAGTCATGAAAGCAGCAAGAGAACAGAAATGTATTACATACAAGGGGAAACACATAAGGCTGAGCTAGAACTACTCAGTAGGCATCGTGGAGGCAAGAAGGCAGTGGTAAGGTATAAATTTAAGATTTTAAAAGAGAAAGACTTCCAAACAAGAATTCTTTATCCTTTCAAGTTTTCCTGCAAACTTGATGGAGAGGTTAAAATCTTCACAGTTAAACAGTTGTGAGAATTTGCCAACAAGAGATTTGCCCTACAAGAAATATTAAAGGAATCTCTGGCAACTGAAGAAAGACAGAGAAGGAGGTCTGGAGGATGGTACAGGATTGTAGACTTTTTCTTGCTTGCTTTAATTTTAAATTGGTTTATGAAAGATATTGTACAGACATGGGCTGTACAAAAATTATTTAGATATTTTATTTAAATATGCCTATGGAAAGCTAACTAAGTTATACATTTTTGGTGGTTAAAAGATTCACATATAATTGTAACAATATTTGCATCCTTATATTTTCCTGAAATCAAAAACTTAAAAATGTTCAGTAACAGATCATTACTATAGCAACTTTGATATTTCTAATAACCTTCTACTTGGTATTTTGAGAATGTTCACAGTTTTGAGAGCTAATCAAATGGCATTTATGTTAGCATTTAATATTTAGAATTTAAGAAACTCTGATATCTTATTTGTACATTTTTCCTTGTTTGCCATAATTTTAAATTGGTTTATAAAACTAACTGTACAAACACAAGCTTTGCAATGATTATTTGGATACTTTTTAAAATATGCCTATGGATAAACTAAGATATCCATTTTTGGTGGTTCTAAGTGTATTGTTTGTTTTCTTAATAAAAACTTTAAATAAAAAAAGGAAAATGCTAATTTAACAGAACAGAAGATACAATGTTCAGTGGAGGGGATTAGGTCTTTGGCAGTACACTAGATGGAAGTTAATACTTTTTGTATTCATAATAAAAAAGAAACATGAAAAAATAATCTACCTGTTATTAACCAGATATATAATTAACTAACTTGATGTAGGAACCAACATTCAGTAGCACAGCTATTGAAAACTAAAGAGGTGTATTTACCTTGGAGACTATCAAAGAAAGAAAATAATAGATTTAAATGCTATGTTCCAGGAAGGGCACTAAATACTTGCGTTAATTTTATCCTTATACTAACACCATAGATGTGATTTTTCAAATATTAATTTCACTGATGAAAAATAAAACTCAGAGTAGGTCAAAAATTTACCCAGATGCACAACACTAGTAACTGATGATGGGCAGATTCAAATATTCCTTTCTAATTCTTACACCTATGCAATTATTACAAATCATCTGCTGTTGAGTTGGTTTTACTTGACAGGATCACTCTTTGATGAAACAGTATTAATATGATCAAGGCTTGTGAACTTGAGTCAGTTTGTATGTGTTTGAATCCTGGATCTGCTACCACTTAATTTGTGATCTTGGGCAAGTTACTTAACTGTAAAATATGCTAAGGATTACTCCCCTGTTGAACCTTCTGTGTGATACGCTGAAGACTAGGGAATGAAGAGGCAGCAGAAAGAAAAACTGAGTTGTTTTAAGCGTTAATTGCAATGCAGCATTTTGTTAAAAAAGAAAAGAAAACATAAAACAACTGGTAATAAACTCAATAAATATTTACTTTTATTATAAAAAAAAAAAAAAAAAAAAAAAAAAAAAAAAAGGACACTAGCTTAACTTGAAAGTGTATGAAGCAATAAACTTCACCAGTAAAAGAAATACACAGGTAAACAGACACAGTATTTTGGTAATAGTAGTTAATAATATTGTTTTTTTTTTAAACTTTTTTCATGATTTAAAATTCAAATGCATAAAAGAAATTATGATCAATATTTTTGTACACAGAGGTATAAAATAAAATTGGGGACAGAAATAGAAGCATAATTTGATAAACAATATCTAAGCATTTTCACAAAAATAAATGAAAAGGGTTCACAAAGATAGAAAATAGTAGAAGAAAAGAGACATAAAAAAGGTCTGACATAAAATTAATGGCAGACTGGCAGAAGTCAGTCTTGCCTTACCAGTAGTTAATTTAAATATAAATGGATTAAATCTATCAATCAAATGTAGAAGTTTGACAAATTCTTAGGAAAGCATGATACACCCAAATTCTTTTTATATCTGAAAAAGAATATATATTCTTTATATCTTTCAGATATAATTTTTATATCTGAAAAAGACTCACCTTTAAATTCAAAGATGCAAATATTTTGAGAGTAAAAGGATGAGGAAAAATAATCATTGCAAATAGTAAACAAAACAAAGTTATGTGGTTACACTGTTATCAGACAAAATATAATTTATGTGAAAAACTGTTAAAACAGAAAAAAGGCATACATTGATGAAAAGTTCAAACAATCAAGAGATACAACAATTATATACATATATTCATGGATAAATAGGGCCTCAATTATATGCAACATCATTGACAGAACTAGGAAAAATAGTTCTAAAATATTCAAGTGAGGCTTCAATACCATACTCTCAATAATGGATAAACATGTATTCATAATGTCGACAAGAAAATGGAAGACTCGATAAATAGTACACAACTATACCTAGCAAACAAATACAAAACTCTCCAAACAATAATAGCAGGATACATACTCTACTCAAGTTCACATGAATTATTCACCAGTACAGACTACATATTGTCATAAAATAGGTCTCAATATATTTTAAAGGTTTTAAATCTTATAAAATATTTACTCTGAGCAAATCGAATGAGGCTGGAAATCAATAACAAAAGGAAAATTGGAAATACACATCATATCCTGAGGTACTGGGGAGAAAGACTTCAATATATCTTGGGGGACGTAAATCAAACCATATCGGAGAAGAGTCTGATTAATTGGAACCTTCATGTACTTTTGATGGCAATATAAAATACTTCTGCTATTGTAGAAAGCAATTTGGTGTCCCTCAAAAAGTTAAGCATAGAATTACCAGATGACACAGCAATTAAAATCCTAAGCATATACCCAAAGGAATTGGAAACACGGATTCACTCAAATGGAAACTCATACACTAATGTTTTGCCAAAATACAGAAATAAACTCAAGTATCAATCCATGGATTAACTGAAAAATAAAATGTAGTATATACAGATAGTGTAAAAGTGTTCCAATGTAAAAAGGAATGAATTGAGTTCTGATACATGTTATGGAATGGGTAAACATTGAAAACATAATACTGAGTAATATACACAAGGCACACAAGAAAAGTATAATATGACTTCACATATATGAAATATCTAGAATAAGCAAATTCATAGAGGGATAAAGTACATTAGAAGTATTTAGGGACTACATGAGGGGGAAGAAAGGGTGTTAATGCTTAATGATTAAAGAAATGCTATTTGGTTTAAGTACAAAGTTTTGGTTATATATTGGTATAATGGTAGCACTATACTATGAATATAATTAATGTGATATAATTAATGCCATTTGAATGGATACATGAAATGGTTAAAATAATATATTTTATTTAATGCAAGGGTTTAGTCCTGTATTTTGAACAAAAGTTTTCTTTACTATCATTTCCATTAGTTAATTTTGACTTCATGTGGAATTATTGAACATTAGGTTTGCACGTGATCTATGCCAGAATTGTCATTTTCTTTCCCATCCCTCTTTGATGGTTAACATAGTCTCAATTTATATGCACCTGCCACCAGAATGTGGAATTTATCATTATGCATTAGGTTTTCCTCATTTCTTATATGTCCTATTATTTATGAAACTCCATCCTTCCTTTTTATTTACCCTCCAAAAGTTATATCCAGTTTTATTTCTACCAAGAAAATATCTTGGAGTACCGTAATATCCTACATGGATTGCATTCCACACATATTACTATCATAACATCTCTCACAACAGTACTTGATTATTTTCCTTTATTGAGTTGTTAATGGTCAGGATGGAAGTAGACTTGGTGAAAATATTTTACACATTTTCCTTCCAAAACAATGTTCATTTGTTTTTATTCTTCTTAGTTGGGTCATAAAAGTAAAAATCCCAAACTCTTCTTGCTTCAATGATTAAATGAATTATATTTTCTTCTCTGATCAACAGATAAAGTTATGGAAAATACAATGCAAAGATGATAGAAAGCTTAGCTGGATGGCCATGCACTATGCCACTCAGCAACATACTCTTCAGTCAATACATGCACTCTTGGTTTTGTCCCCACAATTCTTAGGAAGAAAATAAGAGTTGATAAAGTAAATCATTACCACATTGGAAATTGCAAATGACCAATTGTTATGCATTGATTATTATTGAAGCATGGATATATATTACCAAGAAAAAGTGCATGCATATAAATATATTAATAATTTATTAACCCTAGTAGCATCCACACGGGTGAAGTGGATCTGGTTCTTGTTATAGAGATTCCATTATGTAATAAATGCCTTATTACTCTTTTCTGTAAATCAAAGCTATCTGAATTTCAGTACTACAACAAACTGTACTTTAGTGTGGCAGAAATGAATTTGGAATTAGTATTAGGGCTCCATATTTTAACCTAGCAATAAACCTGGGTTTCACTGAAATGTTTGTTGTCTGAGAACTGTTATTGTGAGTTCCTAACCATAACGATTTTTGCCAAGTTTAGCAAGTGCTCCTTGTTGAGGCATATGAGAAAACAGCCTCGATTCATTCCAGTTTTCTCCAGTGAGCAGTCTTTTTCTTATCAGTGGATCCTAGTGTCTCTTCCCCATGAAACACTCCTTCCACTTTTGGAGATGATACATTTTCACACACAACTCATCCATATTGCCAGCATCCAGATCAAGGACTAGATCCAAAAAGCATCTCAAAAGCACCTTTCATGTCTGCTTTCAGCTATAACACCCAAGATGAATTTTACCCTGCCTTTTGGCATCACTGAGCCTGTGTTTAATATTTATGTAAAAGAAATGACTTAAAGGTACATAATTTTATTTCCCACATCTTTTGTCCAATATTATGTTTGTGAGACTTGGTCATATTTTTCTATACAGTGGTATATTATTGATTCACCAAGATGTTTGTTGTATTCATTTGTTTGGTTATGCCAGAATTTCACCATTATAATTATAACCATTATATATCTCATGGATGATGGGGGAATTTCCAGTATCTGGTGCACAATATTGCAATATCGATTTCTTCTTTGCTCTATTCCAAACTTATTGCAGCTAAATGTGATACCATAATATAGAAACATTAGATTTTATGCAGTTTATTAGTTTTCTATTGCTTAATAATAAATGTTCACAAATACAGTGTACAACAACACAAAGTTATATTTCATTTCTACACATTAGAAATATGATGTGGGTTTCACACAGCTAAAATCAAGATATCAAGGGGCTGATTTCTTTTGGAAACTCCAGTGGAGAATATATTTTCTTGTCTTTTTCCAAGCTCTAGATATTCCCTGGATATTAATTGGATAAGGGTCCCCTTTCTCAACCTTCAAAATGAACAATCAACAGTCAAACCCTTCTCATGTTACCACATCTCTAGTTCTCTGAATAGAACTGGAAAATGTCCTCTGCTTAAAAGACTTAGGTGATTAGATTATACCTACCTGGATAATCCAATTTAATATTTTTATATGAAGGTACTTATTCTCAGTTATAACCTCAAAGTTGCTTTTCTCATGCAAGTTAAAATATTCACAGATTCTGTAGATAAGTATATGGGAAATGTCCTGGTGCCATTATACTATCTTTCATATGCAGATTCAAAATGCCCTCTTTATAGGAAAATTAGCCTACAAATGCAAATCCAAAACAATCTCAATAAATCCATAATGTAATTTACTTAGTATTGAAGTAAAAGTCATTCAAGCCTAGATTTAGAAAGTATAACATGGAATTGTAAGTAGAGAAAATGGGGCATCTTGAAGGGTGTGTGGTCAGTTCAATTACTCTGCAGCTAGCACTTTTATGTATATACCAAATAATTAGAAATTAGCCTTAATATTTCACCCATACAAATCTTTTCCCCAAGAAATACATATACATTTATACAGCAATAGGAATACCAACTTTGTCTATATATTGTATAAGTTCTCTTGTTCTTTGTACTTATGAAAATAATTCATACGGATGGCTAGGAGAAATTTGCTATAAGAGTGTCCTCTTGCATTCCTTCCATACCAAAAATATTAGATTGTGATAATGGATGTTTCTCCCTTCTGGCTTATTTTAGATATGGATTTAATCATATTTAAATGAAAAAACTGTATAATAGTATTATTAAAACTCTATATGTCTTGCCTCTACTGATAATAGTAACTGTAAAGCCTTTGTTCATTGATCAGTTGACTGATACACTTGGGCATCAGACTTACAAAAACAAAATAGCAAAATGGCAAAAAGAAGTACTGCATTATCATTAAGCATTTTAATATAAATAGATTATACACTCTATGCAATAGTCCAAGACTGACAGAATGTATGAAAAAGTATGATCAATCTACAGGCTGTTTACAAGAAAATCACTAACTTCAAAGACAAAAAGAAGTGAAAAGATGATTGTACAAGTATTAACCAAAGAAATCTGGGGTAGCTATACTAAAAGAAAAAAATATATTATAAATCAAAAAATCATATTTTTGGGACAAATTCAGTCATTATAAACCAATAGAGGGGTCAATTCAACTAGAAGACAAACTAATTTTAAATATATATGTACTTAGGAGCAGAGCCCCAGAATAAAGGAAGAAATAGTGACAGATTTGAGAGAGAAATAGGTGGTTCTACATTAATTATAAGATATTTCAATGCACCATTTTCAATAGTGAATAGAATATCTAGACAGAAGTTCAATAAGGAAATAGAAAATTTGACTGAAAACCAAGCCCAATAATAGAAGTTAGAAATCAAGAATAAAAACTTCAAAAATTTGTGGAAAATAAACAATGTACTCCCTTTTGAGTTGAGGGTTATGGCAAAGTCTGACCAAAAATTGTAATTTTTAATTTTAGCATGTATTTTATGTAAGTTGGGTAGCAGCAAACTAAATCTACAATTGCCAGAAATATTGTTAGAATTTAATGCACTTTAACTAAAATGTGCCCATTTTTAATGTTTATGGTAAATGCAGTTATGACCTTGTTACACTTTCAGTATTCTTTAAGAAAGCATATTAAGCTTTAATTTAGAAATATGTAAGTTACACCTAGATTGTGGTCAAATAATAATAAAA
Source organism: Tamandua tetradactyla (assembly GCF_023851605.1). Classification (NCBI taxonomy): domain Eukaryota; kingdom Metazoa; phylum Chordata; class Mammalia; order Pilosa; family Myrmecophagidae; genus Tamandua; species Tamandua tetradactyla. The sequence goes on from NC_135335.1 coordinate 26,244,026, forward strand.
CATTTGCTTTTGTTATCTCAAACATTTTCTCCTTAAGTATGGTCTATTTCCTGTATATGTGGAGCTACCTTTGACTATATGACCAGCCTGTATTTCATCACTCTGGATATACGGGAATACAAAGAGATTTGCTTATAAGAACAATAAGTTGGATCAAAAGGAGCAGATATTTCTTCATGCAGATTCCATAAAGATTGTGCAAATGGTCAAAGCCAAGCTGTTCCATTTGCAGCAGTTTTTTTTAATGTGGTTACAACATGATGTGATTGTAAGGTTTTTAAACTATGAAAATCCTGAAAGATTGTACCTTCTAGTTGAAATAAAGTATTTAAGACAGACTGTGGCTTCGGATGCTTTGTGCTGCTTCTAGGACCTTTAGAAGACATTTTTAACTATGTAGAATTCTGAGGGCAGTTTTTGTGGGTTTAATTATCTAGAATAGGTCTGAGAATAACTGCAGCATTTACATGTCTTCTGAGAGAAATAGACAGTTTCCCTGGCCACTGAAAATGTTTCTTATGTAATTAAACAATTTACATACCTTGATCCTGTTCTCTTTTCACTGTGTGTTTCTTTGGAGTTAAAATGGTTAGGATAGCCTCACTGAAAATGGTTTTCAATCCCGTCTAGGTTGAAGCTGAGCATTCCACATAGCTGCACCCTCTTTGCTAATTTCTGTCCATGTTTCACACAACTGAGTTTCTATTTAATGCCATTCAATCTTGCTAATGTTTTGGGGCCATCTTGGAGATCAGTCTCAGTTCATATAAGTAAAAAAGGTATATTTGGTGAATATTCCTTAAGCTCTGGTACCCATTCCTCTTTCACATTTTGAAATGAGGCTGGATATACCACAAAGAAGCATGTAAAGAAGACGTCAGGCATGGTATAAGATAAAGGCCTCAAAGGGTAATAGTCTTCCTGTCCAGCTGTGTCCTAGAATTTCAAGAGGTATTTCCTGCCCCACATGATGATGTTAACTGTGTAGTGGTCAAAGGCAGTGGGCATGTACTCCTTCAGGAAGGTGTCTTGGTCTTAGCTCATGAGTAGTAGTCATCACTCTTTGCTGACCACAGTGCATTTCAGCATCAGCACACTGGGCACAAGAGCAATAGTGAGGCCAGCCAGCCTTTGGGCATGGTACCCCAGGAGCTCACACCCAAGGCCTTGGGGGACAGCTGCCACTGCTGCTCTGCATTGTAAAGCCGCCACCACCTCCACCTCATCTCCCACCCCAGGAAGCTGCTTCTAGGTCTGAAGAGCGGGGCTTACAGACCCAGGGCACTGTGCAGTTTTGGTTGCTGCCTGGTTCTCCACTAGGCCCTGGTGCAGCACCAGCTGGCTGCTCTGGTGACTCAGCACCTGCACCCTATCACTGGCCTGGCCTCACCCCAACAATGTGCTCTAAAACAGGCTTTGGATTAAAGAAAAAATCAAAATGTAAATAAAGATGTATCTTTAGCTGAATTAAAAAGAAAATGCAAAATCCCCAAACTTATGGGATGCAGCATAGGCTGTGCTGAGAGGGAAATTAATAGCTTTCTAAGTGCTTATATTAAAAATTTTAGAATGATCATGTCAAAGATGTAACCTCACAACGGCAGGATCTAGAAAAAGAAAGGCAAACAAAATCCAAAGCAAGATTAATAAAAGAAATAACAAAGATTAAATGGAGATAATTAAAATAGAAAATTAAGGAAAAACCTAGAGCTTACCAACAAAACCAAAAGTTTATTTTTAGAATAGTCAACAAAATTGATAAAATTTTCACTAGACTGACAAAGAAGAAGGAAGAGAGGACAAAAAACAAATTAAATCAGAAATACAGAGGAGGACCTTACTAATGACCCACTGAAATGAAAAGGATAGAAGATATTATGAACAACTAAACACCAACAGACTAAATAACCTTGATGAAATGGGCCACTTCATGTAAATATTCAAACTTATACACTGACTCAAGAAGAAGTAGAATATTTCAGCAAACCAATAACTTGCAAAGAGATTGCATCAATAATAAAAAACTTCCTAACAAAGATAAACGTTTCTTACCAACATGGTTTCACAGGGAAATTCTACCAAATATTCCAAGAAACCCACACCAATTTTCTTCAAATTTCCAAAGAATTAAAGAGAAGAAAATACTCCCTGACTCATTCTATGAAGCCAACATCATCCTATTACTAAAGCCAGATAAAGATACCACAAGTAAATAAAATTATATACCAATACCCTTCTTGTATATAGATGTAAAATGCATTGACAAAATACTTGAAAGCCAAATCTAGCAGCACATTAATCAAGTGGGATTTACCACAGGGATGCTCAGCATAAGAAAATCAATTAATGTAATACACCACAATAACACAATGAAGGACTAAAAATGCATGATCATCTCAGTTGATGAAAAAAAGGCATGTGATAAAATCCAGCACTTCTTCTTGATAAAAACGCACAGAACACTAGAAACAGAAGGAAACTTCCTCAGTGTAACAAAGAGCATATATTTAACGTCCACAGCTAACATCCTACTTAATGGTGAAAGAGGGAATATTTTCCCTTTAAGATATGGAACAGCATGAGGATGTCCCTTCACCACTTTTATTCAGCATTGTACAGGAAGTTCTTGCTAGAGGAATAAATCAGGAAAAAGAAATAAAAAGGCATCCAAGTTGGAAATAAACAAGAAAAACCTTCACTATTTGCAGATAGCATGGTCCTGTATAGAGAAAATTCTCAAAATTGCACAGCAAAGCTCCTAGATCTAAGAAATGATTTTAGCAAATTGGTGGGGCATGGGAAAATTACCAAAAAAATCAGTATTGCTTATTGTCATGGTTAGGGACAGCTGTCAACTTGGCCAAGTTGTGGTACCTGTTCATCTGATTGGGCAAGCGCTGGCCTGTCTGCTGCAATGAGGACATTTCATAGGATTAGGTCATGATCACATCAGCTACATCCACAGCTGATTCCATTTGGTAATCAGCCAAAGGGGAGTGTCTTCTGCAATTAGTGATGCTAAATGCAATCATGGGAAGCCTTTTAAGGAGGACTCAGAGGAGACAGGTTCCATTCCTGCTTGGCTGGTGAGCCTCTCCTGTGGAGTTCATCCAGGCCATCCATCGGAGTCATTGGCTTCGCAGCCTGCCCTGTGGATTTTGGACTCTGTGTTCCTACGGTCACATGAGACACTTTCATAAATTTTATATTTGCAAGTGTTCCCTGTTGATTCTGTTTCTCTAGAGAACCCTAACTAATACACTTATCTACACAATTAGTGATCAGTGTGAAGAAGATAATAAGAAAAAATTTCCTTAGTTTGCCATAACAACTAAAAGAACAAATCTTTAGGAATAAATCCAACAAAAGATGTAAAGGAGTTGTACAAAAAAACTACAAACATTGGTAAAGGAAATAAAAATAACAAGTAAGTGGAAGGGCTTTCTGTATTTATACCTTGGAGGACTAAATACATTCATGAAGTCAATTCTACCCAGTTATTTACAGATCAATGTAATCCTAATAAAAACACCAGCAATCTTCTTTGAACAATTAGAAAAGGGAATAAATTTATTTGGAAGAATTAGCAACTCTGAATAGCCAAAGACACCTCAAAAAAAGAAAAACACATTTGAGAGATTCATTTCTTGATTTAAAATATATTACAAAGCCAAAGTAATTGAACAACATAGTGCTGGTACAAGGACAAACATACATACCAATAGAATTGAATTGAGATTTCAGATATCAATCTCACTTTAAGCCACATGATTTTTGGCATGGATACCATTTGTACTGAATTGGGAAACTATAACCTCTTCATCAAATAGTGCTGTGAAAGCTGTGTGCCCACATAGAAAAGAATGAACCCTTACCTCACACCATATACAAAGGCCAACTTATAATGGATGAAAGACCTACATAGAAAATTTAAAAGAAGCATTATAACATTTCTGGAAGAAAATAAAGGTAAGCATCTTCAGGACCTTGTGTTAGGCAATGGCATTTTAGACTTAAAACCAAAGCATACACAGCAAAAGAAAAATAGATAAATGGACCTCTTCAACATTAAAAAAAATTGTGAATAAAATGTGTTGTTGTGAAAGTAAACAGACTGTGTACAAAATATGTGGGGGTATGCAATAAGTTTTTAATTCTTAAATTTTACAGAGATTCTGTTTGGTGTGATGGAAGACATTTAGTAATTTATTGTGGTGATGGTTGTACAACACTGGGAATATAATTAAAATCATTAAATTATATATTTTAATGTAGTTACAATGGGGAAATTTTAGATTGCTGTTACTAGAATACAAACTTTAAAAGAAGAATATCCAGTAATGATACTTTAAAATTATTTTAAATTCCTATAACACTGCTAATGTTTTACATAAATGTAACTGGGAGCAGAGCCCTGTCACAGAGGGGAAATAAAAGGACTGGTATCAAGAAGAGGGCCATAGCTATAGTAAAACATCCAGAAAGATAACTTTGATCCACTCTGAAATGAATACTCTTTAAGCAGGAGCCAATACTGAAATCAAGGGTGAGATAGCCAAGAGTCCTATCCAAAAATCAGGATTCAGGATTTTTCCCTCTCCCATCAGTAAAATTCTTTCTTGAGTTCTTTTACTGGTGGTCAAACTTTGCCACAAGTGGGAAATCAGAGAATATGCAGGCATACAGTTTCTTGTCCTTTGAATGATCCTTGAGACTCAAGGAACAAAAGTCACCTTTCTGAGGTCCAAAATTAAGGGGTTGAGGAGTTGTCAGAAGCAAATGCATTGTGAGGGCTCTCTTAACAAGGAAGATAAGACCCAGCCATCAGATATTTCTATCATATTTTTTTAGTTCTATAAACAACCAATCACAATATATCAAACCTAAACCCTGTCACTGTCTCACCTCCCTTTGTTTCCATCCTGTAAATCTTCCCTAGTTCTTAGATTGAGAAACAGTTTGAGCTCGATTCTTATCTCCTTGCTAGTCAACCATGAATCTAAACTCTTTTCTCAAAATCCTGGTTCCACAGTATTGGCTTCTTTGGCAATCAGAAAATGAACCCATTGCTTGGTAATATTATCAGTGATGGTGTGTGAGGTTACACTGTGGCCTTTGGTGGGAGAGTTTCCTTCTCCCACTCAGATTAATGGGGAACAAATTGACTCCCTTGTTAGAAAATTTCCCTACAATGTGCAGGCTTTGATTATTCACATATTTTAAAAATTGACATATAATTTACATGCCACAAAATTCACCCTATTAAAGTGTACAAATCGGTGATTTTTAATATATTCTCAAGGGTGTCTAACCATTAACTCTATGCTGTTTTTTCAAATAAATGGTTTTTCTTGCTATTACTGAGTGGAAAGAGTTATTTATGTGTATAGTACAAAATTACTGTATAACATATATTTATTTTTACCAAGCAGAAGCTTGCATTTTAATTTTCTCAAATTTATGACACTTTTCTGTTATGTTTCATATTTTTGCCTGATTATATAATATTAATTTAAAGTCATGAAAATTTTCTCCTAGGTTTTACACTATATGTTTCAAGGCTTTAGCTCTTATATTTAATATATATATTGGTCAAAGTTCATTTTGTTCTATAAGACTCTCAAATTAGTCTAGAACTTTGTGTTGAAACAATTTCCCTCTCCTGATTAAATGACCCTGGTAGATTTCCTTAAAATAAATTGACCATACATTATCTGTGTGGGTCTATTTCTGGTCCCACTATTCTATTTCATTTGGCTACATTTTTCTCCTAACAAGAAAGCCATATGACATAGAATTTCATTACAGTAAATCTAGACATTTGTCAAAATCAGGGTTCAATCTTTGCTCTTTCTTTTCAAAATAGCATTATTATTATAAACATTGTATTTACATTTCCACTTTAGAATCAACTTACCAATTTCAAAAATTTGCAGCTTGAAGGGATAATTATTGGGACTAAAACAGATCAAAATAGACATTGTTGATATTGTAACAATATTTACTTTTTAGAGCAAGACAATGATATGTTTCTCCAGTTTTAATTATCTTTGAAAACTTTTTGAACAAAGTTTTATAGTTTTCAGGGCACAAGTCATGCATATATATATATTGTTAAATTCATTATTGATTCCTTCATTTTGTGATGTTAATGTACTCTAATTTGAATGATATTCTTTTTTCCATTTTGTTTGCCCATTCCTTACCATAAAACAATGCAATTTTTTCTTGAAACATTTTAAGCTACCTTAATAGTTCCAGTGGGTTTTAGTAGATGCATTAGGATTTTCTAGGTAAATATTTTGTTTGTTAATATAAAAGTTTAACTTCTTAATTTCCTATGTCATTTATTTTTTCCTTATTTTAATAGCAAAGGCATTCTGTACAACGCTGAATAGAAGTGGTGATAGCATACACCTTTTCTCATTTCAGATCTTTATGAGAAATTATTCAGGTTTTCATCATTAAGGATGATGTTGGCTGCAAGTTGTTTCATTTTGTTTACTTTGATTTAACAGATGCCCGGATTATGAACTTCTTTTCTGATACCAGATTATTGATTTAGTTTTGTCACAGATTTTTTATGTTGCAAAATGTTTTTTTCTGAATCTATTGGAAAAATTGTTTGATTAAAAAGTTACCATGTGAGGTCCCCACGGTCAACACTAGTCCGGGTCCTACCCGGCGAGGTGGGCTTGTGCCCACGTCCCTTATGGTGGCTCCTGGGGCCCCAGAAAGTTTCATCCTGAAAGATGTAGTAGCATATGTTGAAGTGTGGTCATCCAATGGAACAGAAAATTATTCAAAGACATTTACAAAACAACTTACAGATATGGGGGCAAATGTTTCAAAAACTTTTAACAAGCAAGTAGCTCACATTGTATTCAAAGATGTATACCAGAGCACTTGGGATAAAGCACAGAAGAAGAAAGGGGTAAAGCTTGTTTCAGTGTTCTGGGTTGAAAACATAAGTGCATGCAGCCCAAAGATTTTTTTCCCAAAATGCAAGAAAATGATAAAAGACTCCAAAAGAAATTTGAGAAAATGGCTTGAGAGCTACAAAAGCAAAAACAATGCTAGATAATGATATTCCTGCTCTCTTATTTGAATCTAATGGTTCATTAATCTATAGTCCTATAAATAAAATTAATAAGAGTCATCACAGAGCAATGGAGAAGAGATTACAGGAGATGAAGGACAAAAGGGAAAATATTTCCCCTACATCTTCTCAAATGATTGAAAGCGTTCATAAAAATCCAGCTAACTCTCTGTATGAAACACCTCTGAATGTTTCACATGACACTTGCAGTTCAGATGAATCCTTTTTGGGTGTTTTACATTCATCTTTTGAGGATCTTTGTGAAAACTCAGGATATAGAAATCAGGAATTGAAATTGGAAGGATTCATTAAAGAAATTAAGAATATTTCTATTTCTTCACCTTTAAAATAGTGTTCATTCATCAGCAGTTTGCAATTACCTCAATGAGTCTACTCCTCAGAAATCTATGAGTAATCTTTCAGAGGAAAAAGATACTATAAGTGAAGTGGTCATCTCTAACCAAAAGCAGTCTGAAGGGACATCTAAGGAGATATTTGATGAGGAATATAGTTCATCTTCTACTTTATTTACAACAAAAGACCACTCTTTGCTAAATTCAATTCCAAAAAGTTCCTCAGCAAAAAGAAAAATAATGTCGGAGTGCTTATATTCATCTTCAAAAGAAAAGTTACCCCAAAAAAGTACAGTATGAAGTCTACTATGCCAGAATGGAAACTTTTTAAGTTGACAAACAGCCCACAGTTTATGAACAAGCCTGTTACAGAGACTCTTGATTGTGAGGAGTCCTCATATGATGATTATTTTTCACCTGATAATCTTAAGGAAAGGAATGTTCTTTTTGAATGTCAGTCATCCTCAAGCCCTGTTCAGTTCAATTACAGAGGAAGTCTTTCTAAGGGTGAGAGAATAAGTGTATTGGAAATGTCTAATGTTTCCAGTATTCTTAGAAAATGCAGATTATAACTGCATTAATAACTGATTTTACAGCAAAAACTAGTCCTAGTCTTGAGAAACCTACAGATTATGAAGGAAATACAACTTTGAGTTATACGACATCTACAGAAATATCTGCAGCTGAAGAAACTCCAATATATTGTAGAGGAGCTAATGTTCAGAAAATAAAAAACACATGCCTAGATGGATATAACTTTCCTTTTATCATTGATGAACTTGTTCATCAGAAAGAATGCCTAGAGAAAGAACATCATGGTACTTTAACTCCTTTAAAAGGAAGCACTCGAGAAAATGAAGAATTGATTGAAGTTAAAAGCATGCAGAAAGAAGATAACACATCTGAAGATGGAATGCAAAATGATAATAAGCTAAATTTTGTAGATTATAATGAGGGAAAACCCACAGAAGAAAGGCAAAACTTACCCAAAAGATGTGGTGAAAGTATGTGAATCTATTCCAAATGCCTTGTTATTGGACTATGTAATAGTATGTCTATATTTTAAATATATCACAACTTTTTCATAATTTAAACTTATTTCTCTCTCTCTAAGAATTTGTGCTTCATTATTGCCCAGTGATAGATTCAGAATAAATAACTCCTAGCCTGGATTACTGAGGAGAGTGAATGCCTTTTCCTTGTTCCATTAGTCTTTCATTATAACATGATTGTTGTTTAAGGAGGCATAAGTATGTCTCTATTAAGTAATGGAGGTCTTTTGTTTTTGTTTTTTTAATCTCAGTTTATAACAGTGAAACAGTTTATTTTAGAAAGAAAATTAAGGTCACATGAGCCATTGAGTCTACAAAGAAAAGAGGAGGTATGAAAAATAAATTTGGAAATATGTTATAAATATTTTTTAAGAAACTAGACATAGCACACTTAACATGTATTTTGCTCAGTTAAGAAGTTCATCATGGGCCTTGTTTAACTTCTATTTATTTTACTTTAATCATATCTTTTAAATCAGAATTATTCTTATCTGTAATTTAATTGTAATCAGAGTAATGAATTATGTCATGAAGAACATAGTAATGAACTTTGCAATTGTGACAAAAATAACAATAATAAAAACATCGTGCCCTTTCTGATTATAAGCACAAATAGGTTTTTGCAATTAAAATTGAAGACATCTTGAATTTTTACTGCCTTTACTTTTCCAGTGGTTTTAACCACCTCTTTCAAGACACAGAAGTTATGGGAGCTGACCTAATCACCAATAGACTGCATATCTTTTTGACAAGTTTAAACTTCCCCAGATCTCACAAATAACATTTATATATTTTAACCTACTCTTTATAGATTGTTTCCAAATGTATTAAAATTGACAAGCAACTATATTATGTTCCTTTAGGCTCAGTATGCATTTTCAGTATATTTATTTAAAAATCATGTCAACTAAAATTAATATAAAAAGTAGAAGTATGGAATTGTTTTTAATATATAAGCATATCCTGTTCATTTGGTTTTTATCTTGTGTATTTTGTAAACTTTTGAAAAATATTTAATGACATGCAGATACAAATTAAGCAGGAAAAAAACTGATTTTCAACCAGTACAGTGCACCTTATAATTCCAATGTCATAACAAAAAAGTGTGTTCTTCCTTGGAAGCAGAAATATTATTTGTTCTAGGACTTATCCTCAAAGTCTCTTAGGGTCTTGGGATCAATTATAACAGGAAAAGGTTCTGGATCACTCACTGTGACTTAGAGATTTTAAGATTTTTATTGGTCTTATGATATGTGTCATCAAATGCTGGTATAAACATTTTATATGCCCTAATAAAATAATACCTTCTAGAGTCATCTGCCTTATTCCATAACATTCTGAAGATAAAAAAGGTTGAATTTCAGGACAGTAAAATATATTAGATAGTGTCAAGCCTTAATATAATCCCTTTGTTTCATAGTGATATAATTAAACCCAATGATGTTTTTAATTGTCCACAGTAAGCTCAACTGGAACTCAGGTATCCCAACTCTATTTGAGACTCTACTATAGATAAAATCATAATAGCCTTCACTTGTATTGGCTATTACAATAGCCAATGTATGGAACACCATACATGCTGAAGTTGGAAATAAAAGCTGTTCTGTATATCAAACTATACCTCTCCAAACATGTTATCTGGAAAATAAAAATTCTGTTTTCAAAAAAAAAAGTTAACATGTGGGCAGGCACAGTGACTCAGCAGGCAGAGTTTGTACCTGCAATGCCAGAGACCTGGGTTCATTTCCCACTGTCTGCCCATGGGAAAAAAAAGTTAACATGTTAATAGTGTAAAAAAAAAAAACACAACACAGAAATCTGAAGATACAGGTGAATGCAGGACATCATAGTCAAAATGGTGCAGAGGCCACCAGAGTCATTTATATGCACATTTAATCTTGAATATAGGTGGGGAAACCTTTACTTGTAGAGCAACAAGGATAAAAATACAGCATATATCTCACCAGAAAATGTGGGTGGAAGAAGGTAAAATGATGGAAAATTAAAAAGTGTGGAAAAATATGACGAAATTAGAATTCAATATCAAGTGAAATTAATCTTCAAAAAATAAAGAGATAATAAGAACTCCCTGAGAAAAATACTAGTTTATGTGTAATCAACATATCTTCAATTCAAGAATCTTTTAAATAAAATTTCTTAGAGAAGATAGGACATGATATGTTGGAGCTCAAATCTACATAGAGAAAGGTAATGCAACATAGAAGGAACTAAAAAAGGTCACAAAATAAACTATATTTTCTTACTCTTAATTTATCTAAGAGATGAATGTTTGCATCAAATAATAATAATGAAAATGTACTGCCAGATTATAGCACATGGATAAATAAAAAGAATGATAGCAATGTTGTAAGGGATGAAAGAGAGGAGCTGGGAAATTTCTGCTATAAGTTACCTGCATTATTTGTGAAATGGTGTATACTGCTCTTTTAAGGTTGACTGAGATAAGATAAACAGCATACTGGATATGGAAGCTGGGACACTGGCTGAGACACTCTGGACACCAACCACATTCTCATGGTTCAGTCCCTACTGGGTGATGTTGAGTGAGGGAAATCCCAGAAGCTCAGCTACAGACCTGACTTTTTGGTGGAGAGTCAGCTATACATCAGGTTGATTCCTCTGAAAACTATATTCACTTTTGAGAGCTTCTCTGTATTACCTCTTGATGCAAGACAAGGGCATTGGAAAATCATACAAAGTCTCTTAGAAGCTTGAGTAGATCCTAATACAATTGCTTTAGAGGAAATGACACCACAGCTTTTAGCTTTTGAAAATGAACAGAGATGCATTAAGGCTGTTGCAGCCACATGGACAAATGTATATGGATTTCATTCTCTGTGTGGATGGAATGCTTTGTACCAGACTTCTTTTCAAGTAAAATTACTTCATAAAAAAGGAGCAAACAAATAATGCTTTATTTGTGGCTACTCAGTATGGTAAATTAGACATCTTGGGCATAATTATTGGGTGCAAATGTCAATTGTCAAACCTTAGACAGTTACTCACTTATTTTTTGTTGCTTAAGAAGACCACACCCATTGTGTGGAGCTTTTGCTGTCCAGTGGGGCAGATACTGATCTTTAATGTAATGACGACAAGTGATAGTTATCTCTTCAGGCAGTTGCACTATTGGGCTATAAAAAACCTTGGACTTGTTAATACTATTTACTAACTGGGTCTGTGGCACTGTCCAGACAAAGTAAGCCCTGTTTATTTAGCAGTATTTAGGGAGCATGAAGATAGCCTAGAAACAATACCTCAGTATGGCTACAGCCCAGAAGTGGAGATGTACTTTCTTTTTGGATTCACTTCTCCTGTGTTAAGGCTTTCCAAAGGACTGAATTCGTTGGAATTGTGACTATTGTTATGAAATATGGAGCCCAGTTAAATGAACTTCATTTTGCATAGTGCCTGAGTATGGGAAGTTTTCAATATTTCACTAATTTTTCAAGAAAAATTATCCATTAGTACCATGGAACCAACATCTGAACTTAAAAATCATACAACTAAAGCATAAACAAATTATAAGGGGTGATTACTACCTCTCCTGCTTGCAAGATTAGACCCACTTAATCTAGTAGTCAGTTCTTGTATTGAGTTAGTCAGCAATGACACCTTAATCTTTACTTTAGAGTTTGTGAATTGAGAGAGGGTACCCAACAACTGTTGAAAAGATGCTGTCTGCTTGTGACTCAAACTGCTCTTGGGTTCTACAATGACATATTGCCTCTGTTCATCTCTAACCACCCCTTGTTGCTTGAAAATTCTGGCCAGTCTGGAACCAAAAAACCTAAAATCCAACAGATTTATCTGTCAGTTACCAATTCCAAGCAGTCTGCACAATTATTTGCTTATGCAGAGGTCCTGAGGATGAAAGAGATTCTAGAGCAGGAACTTATTTAAGAAGGAGAAATTTGTGAAGCTACTTAACACAACTCATTTCTTACCACCAAAACAATAGAACCATGGAGTACGAGTTCTTAATGATTTTATGATTGTAGAAGATGTGTTTTAATATGAATGTTTATGAACTGGGCTTCCCAGTACAACATGTTAAAAATGTCACTTAGGTTATTTTACTGTAGTTTTATCACCAACATGGTTTATGTTATAAAATTCATTTGTCTGACCATATTCGGTCTGTTATGTTACTAAACTGCAATGCTACTTATAGTGCTAAGCATAGCATAAGCATGTTATGTTTCCACCTATGATTCTGCATATAAACTTGTGCTGGAAGCTCAGAATGGAAAGCACAGAATTTAACTAAAAGTAAATTCAAATGTGGGGATTAAACCTCTTATGCTGTTAGTATTATTATTTGTGGCTGAATACCTTGGGTTCATAGAGCAACAAACTTTCCAATCTTGTTACCATATTTAGAATACTGATCAGGAGACTGTTCAGAGCAGTCTTCACTCATTTCATTTAAAGTTTCATATTCCTGAGTTACCTTCTCCAACTTAAGAGTCAAGCTCCATTCAGGACAAGAATCAGAGGACATTTATTTTATGAAACAATAGTAGTCAGTTCTATTATTACACAGTTTTTCCTTCTAGATATCTAGATGGAAATAGAGACCTCTAAATTATAGGTTAATGAAGAACTGCCTCATTGGTTTTATGATTGCCTGATCTGAATCTAGAGTCAGGAAGAAGTAAACATTGGATCTTGTGAGCTTTGGTGAGCAGCTGCTGACCAGCCTTGAGAGAAAGATTATGGAAAGATTACTGCCATAATAGACAATCAGACAGTGGTTCAGAAGTAGGCAGCCTGCCATCCTGTTGTGTTCCTGTGGCTTAAATGAGAATTAGTCAGCCAGGTTATAACCTGATAGATCTTTGCTGTTAGATAAAAGCAGTTATGAAAATGGGTAGAATAACCAGATCATTATTGAGATCCAAAAGCACCCTTATTAAGTTCTTCAGGGATGTTATTTTGTAGGTGGACTCAAGACATACAAAGTACTATTATAAAAAAGGGTGCACACTTTTGTATAGCTTCAGTACCAAAACAGCTATTTATGATAAGTTTTCAACTGGAGAATTAGAAATATGAGGAATCTTATGATTTATTCACATATGTACTGGTTTGTAGCTGTTATGTACCCGATAAAAGGTCATGTTCTCTTAATCTATCCAACATGTGGAGGAGATGGGTGGAACCATTTGATAAGTTGTTTCCAGCTCATTCAAGGTGGGTCTTAATCCCCTTCATGGAGACGTTTATGAATGGATAAAAGACAGATGAAACTCCAACAGCTCTGGAAAGATGAAAGAGAAACACACACAGATTTTTGAAGAGAACTATTGAAATCAAGACAAGCAGAAAAAGACCAGCAGACATTGACATGTGCCTTCCCATGTGACAGAGGAACCATGGATGCCAACAGCCTTTCCTCACAGAAAGTATCTTCCTTTTGATGCCTTCATGTGGGAATTTTCATGACCTGAGAACTTTAAATTTGTCACCAAATAAAACACTGGTGAGCCAAGATGGTGACTTATTGAGGTGTGGAATTTAGTTCATCTTCAAGAGCAGCTAGTAAATAGCCAGGAACAGTTCAGAACAACTGCTCGGGCCACATCACTGACAAGACACACAAAATACACCAGTCTGGACAAAACAGACTAGCTGCAGTTCCACCCAGAACAGTGGGTCCCCCAAGCCGTGGAGTTTGGCGCCCTTCTCCAGCAGGCTGCTTCCTAGAGGGGAAAGGGAAGAGACTTTACTAACAGCAAGGGGCTGAGTTCAATCAAGCTCCACTTGTGGAATTAATTAACAAATTCTGACTATTGAAAATAGGCCCTCAGCTCAGCTATACCTTGAATAAAAGCTAAAGTTAATAGTTTTTGCCCCAGTGCAAAGTGGGCAGGGCTGACAGGGAAAAAAATGCAGAGGTTTTTTTGATCAGACAGCAGAAAATACTTGAAAAGGTCTGGACCCTAAAAAAAAAAATAGAGGGGGCACATAAGACCTGGAGATACATAGAGCAACATACCAATTTAAGGTCTTGATTAACAAACCCAAGTAACAAGGATCCTGCTCTGAAAAGGATTTTTTTGGCTTTGTTTCTTCTGCTTAACTGCTCTCAGGTTCCAAATGCCCCAGGCAAGGTAGAATTAAGCTTCTTTGAGAGACAAAGAGGCTGGTCAGTTGAAAGGAGGTAATTCCCTGGAGGCTGTGCCTTTCCCAAGAGGAGGGTGGGGCCCAGCTCAGGTGGAATTACTCCCTCAAGGAATACAGAACCCAGGGACTGGAAAACTGAAGTAATTAATGCCAGCCTACAACCTCTCCTCTGTCTCAACCATGTCCCAGGCAGTAAGAGTCTGCTGAAGATAAAGGTACCACATCACTCTATGTTGGCGGAACCCACAGGCAGATAAATAGCACACACTGGGCAGGACAGGAAAAACACAGAGTCTAAAGGCCTCATAAGAAAGTCTGTTAACATGCTGGGTCTCACCCTCAGGAAAAGCTGATGCAGGTGACTCTTTCCTCCTGAGAAGAGGCCAGTCTGGTTTGGGAAAATCTGACTGGGGCCTATGGCTAACAGATCCTCTTAAGGAAAAAAAACATCATATTGGCAGGGCAAGAAACAATAAAACAAGAACTAAAAAATTCTGATCCATTAAACAAAACTTATGCTAGAGGTCTAGAATAAGCTGAACTGAGTGTCAAAGAACAGATACAGAAAAAATCCTACAGCAAGAAAATGCTAGGTAAAAGTGTGAAAACAATCTCCAGAATAAACTAATTAAGAAAATTAAATGCCTAGAGACAAGCAAAAAGTACAAATCATATTAGGAAATTTGAAGATATGGCCCATTCAAAGAACAAACCAACAATTCAAATGAGATACAGGAATTGAAACAATTAATTCAGGATTTTCAAGCAGTCATGGAAAACCTCATCAAAAATCAAGTCAACAAATTGAGGGAGGATATAAAGAAGGTAATGGACAAACAAAAAGAAAAAATTGAATGTCTGAAAAAACAAATCACAGAACTTATGGGAATGAAAGGGACAGTAGAAGAGATTAAGAAAAGACAATGGAAACCTGCAATGTTAGATTTCAAGAGTCAGAAGATAGGATTAGTGAGCTGGAGAACAGGACAACTGAAATCTGACAAGCAAAAGACAATATAACGAAAAGAATGGAAAAATATTAACAGGGACTCAGGGAATTGAAAGACAGCATGAAGCAAATGAATATATGTGTTGAGGGTGTCCCTGAAGGAAAAGAGAAGGGAAAAAGAGGAGAAAGACTAATGGAGGAAATTATCACTGAAAATTTTCCAACTTTTATGAAAGACTTAAAATTACTGTCCAAGAAGTGCAGCATACCCCAAACAGAATAGATCCAAATAGACATATTCCAAGACAGTTACCAATCAGAATGCCAGATATCAAAGAGAAAGAGAGAATTTTGAAAACAACAAGAGAAAAGCAACCCATCACATACAAGGGAAGCCCAATAAGACAATTCATAGATTTTTGAGGAGAAACCATGGAGGTGAGAAGAAAGTGGTATGATATATTTAAGATTCTAAAAGAGAAAAACTGACAACCAAGATTTCTATACTCAGCAAAATTTTCCTTCAAAAATGAGGGGGAAATTAAAACATTTTCAGACAAAAAAGTCACCGAGAGAATTTGTGATCAAGAGACCAGCTCTGGAAGAAATGCTAAAAGGATCATTAGGGACAGATAGGAAAGGACAGGAGAGAGAGGTGTGGAGAAGAGTGTAGAAATGAAGACTATCAGTAATGGTAAAAAGAGAAAAAATTACATCTGATATATAAAATCCAAAAGACAAAATTGTTAGAAGAAAATACTTCCCTTACAGTAATAACACTAAATGTTAATGTATTAAAATCAAAAGATACAGACTGGCATAATGGATTACAGAGCAGGACCCATCTATATGCTGTCTATAGGAGATACACTTTAAACCCAAGAACAAATATAGGTTAAAATGAAAGCTTGGGAAAAGATGTTTCAGGAAAACAACAACCAGAAAAGAGGGGTCACTATATTAATATCCAACATATTAGACTTCAAATATAAAACAATTAAGAGACAAAGAAGGAAACTATGTATTAATAAAAGCAACAATTCAACAAGAAGACATAACAATCATAAATATTTATGAACTTAGCTGAGCCACAGTGTTCCAAAATACATAAGGCAAACACTGAAATCACTGAAAAGAAAAATAGACACATCTACCATAATAGTTGGAGACTTCAATTCCCTACTCTCATCAATGGACAGAACATCTAGACAGAAGATCAGTAAAGAAACAGAGAATTTGAATAATACAATAAATGAACTAGACTTAACATATTTATAGAGCATTACACCCCACAACAGCAGAATTCACCTTTTTCTCAAGTGTTCATGGATCATGGACCATATGCTGGGTCACAAAGCAAGTCTCAATAAATTTTAAAAGGTTGAAATCACACAAAACACTTACTTGGATCATAAAAGAATGAAGTTGGAAATCAATAACAGGCAACAGGCCAGAAAATTCACAAATATATGAATAACACACTCTTGAACAACCAGTGAGTCAAGGAAGAAAGTACAGGAGAAATCAGTAAATATCTTTTTTTTTTTATTAATTAAAAAAAGAATTAACAAAACAATTAGAAATCATTCCAATCTACATGTACAATCAGTAATTCTTAATAACATCACATAGTTGCATATTCATCATTTCCTGGTACATTTGCATCGATTTAGAAAAAGAAATAAAAAGACAACAGAATAAGAATTAAAACAATAATAGAAAGAAAAAAACAAAAAAAACAAAAACAAAAAACCTATACCTCACATGCAGCTTCATTCAGTGTTTTAACATAATTGCATTACAATTGGGTAGTATTGTGCTGTCCATTTCTGAGTTTTTATATCCAGTCCCGTTGTACAGTCTGTATCCCTTCATCTCCAATTGTCCCTTCTCTTTTTTTTTTTTTTTAATTAACGGAAAAAAAGAAATTAACCCAACATTTAGAGATCATACCATTCTACACATGCAATCATTAATTCTTAACATCATCACATAGATGCATGATCATCATTTCTTAGTACATTTGCATTGGTTTAGAAGAACTAGCAACATAACCGAAAAAGATATAGAATGTTAATATAGAGAAAAAAATAAAAGTAATAATAGTAAAATCAAAACAAAACAACACAAAACAAAACAAAAACCTATAGCTCAGATGCAGCTTCATTCAGTGTTTTAACATGATTACTTTACAATTAGGTATTATTGTGCTGTCCATTTTTGAGTTTTTGTATCTAGTCCTGTTGCACAGTCTGTATCCCTTCAGCTTCAATTACCCATTGTCTTACCCTGTTTCTAACTCCTGCTGAACTCTGTTACCAATGACATATTTCAAGTTTATTCTCGAATGTCCGTTCACATCAGTGGGACCATACAGTATTTGTCCTTTAGTTTTTGGCTGGATTCACTCAGCATAATATTCTCTAGGTCCATCCATGTTATTACATGGTTCATAAGTTTATCTTGTCTTAAGGCTGCATAATATTCCATCGTATGTATATACCACAGTTTGTTTAGCCACTCGTCTGTTGATGGACATTTTGGCTGTTTCCATCTCTTTGCAATTGTAAATAATGCTGCTATAAACATTGGTGTGCAAATGTCCGTTTGTGTCTTTGCCCTTAAGTCCTTTGAGTAGATACCTAGCAATGGTATTGCTGGGTCGTATGGCAGTTCTATATTCAGCTTTTTGAGGAACCGCCAAACTGCCTTCCACAGTGGTTGCACCCTTTGACATTCCCACCAACTGTGGATAAGTGTGCCTCTTTCTCCGCATCCTCTCCAGCACTTGTCATTTTCTGTTTTGTTGATAATGGCCATTCTGGTGGGTGTGAGATGATATCTCATTGTGGTTTTGATTTGCATTTCTCTAATGGCCAGGGACATTGAGCATCTCTTCATGTGCCTCTTGGCCATCCGTATTTCCTCTTCTGAGAGGTGTCTGTTCAAGTCTTTTTCCCATTTTGTAATTGGGTTGGCTGTCTTTTTGTTGTTGAGATGAACAATCTCTTTATAAATTCTGGATACTAGACCTTTATCTGATATATCATTTCCAAATATTGTCTCCCATTGTGAAGGCTGTCTTTCTACTTTCTTGATGAAGTTCTTTGATGCACAAAAGTGTTTAATTTTGAGGAGTTCCCATTTATTTATTTCCTTCTTCAGTGCTCTTGCTTTAGGTTTAAGGTCCATAAAGCCGCCTCCAGTTGTAAGATCCATAAGATATCTCCCAACATTTTCCTCTAACTGTTTTATGGTCTTAGACCTAATGTTTAGATCTTTGATCCATTTTGAGTTAACTTTTGTATAGGGTGTGAGAGATGGGTCTTCTTTCATTCTTTTGCATATGGATATCCAGTTCTCTAGGCACCATTTATTGAACAGACTGCTCTGTCCCAGGTGAGTTGGCTTGACTGCCTTATCAAAGATCAAATGTCCATAGATGAGAGGGTCTATATCTGAGCACTCTATTCGATTCCATTGGTCGATATATCTATCTTTATGCCAATACCATGCTGTTTTGACCACTGTGGCTTCATAATATGCCTTAAAGTCAGGCAGCGCGAGACCTCCAGCTTCGTTTTTTTTCCTCAAGATGTTTTTAGCAATTCGGGGCACCCTGCCCTTCCAGATAAATTTGCTTATTGGTTTTTCTATTTCTGAAAATAAGTTGTTGGGATTTTGATTGGTATTGCATTGAATCTGTAAATCAATTTAGGTAGGATTGACATCTTAACTATATTTAGTCTTCCAATCCATGAACACGGTATGCCCTTCCATCTATTTAGGTCTTCTGTGATTTCTTTTAGCAGTTTTTTGTAGTTTTCTTTATATAGGTTTTTTGTCTCTTTTGTTAAATTTATTCCTAGGTATTTTATTCTTTTAGTTGCAATTGTAAATGGGATTCGTTTCTTGATTTCCCCCTCAGCTTGTTCATTACTAGTGTATAGAAATGCTACAGATTTTTGAATGTTGATCTTGTAACCTGCTACTTTGTTGTACTCATTTATTAGCTCTAGTAGTTTTGTTTTGGATTTTTCCGGGTTTTTGATGTATAGTATCATATCGTCTGCAAACAGTGATAGTTTTACTTCTTCCTTTCCAATTTTGATGCCTTGTATTTCTTTTTCTTGTCTAATTGCTCTGGCTAGAACCTCCAACACAATGTTGAATAATAGTGGTGATAGTGGACATCCTTGTCTTGTTCCTGATCTTAGGGGGAAAGTTTTCAATTTTTCCCCATTGAGGATGATATTAGCTGTGGGTTTTTCATATATTCCCTCTATCATTTTAAGGAAGTTCCCTTGTATTCCTATCTTTTGAATTGTTTTCAACAGGAAAGGATGTTGAATCTTGTCGAATGCCTTCTCTGCATCAATTGAGATGATCATGTGATTTTTCTGCTTTGATTTGTTGATATGGTGTATTACATTAATTGATTTTCTTATGTTGAACCAGCCTTGCATACCTGGGATGAATCCTACTTGGTCATGATGTATAATTCTTTTAATGTGCTGTTGGATACGATTTGCTAGAATTTTATTGAGGATTTTTGCATCTGTATTCATTAGAGAGATTGGTCTGTAGTTTTCTTTTTTTGTAATATCTTTGCCTGGTTTTGGTATGAGGGTGATGTTGGCTTCATAGAATGACTTAGGTAGTTTTCCCTCCACTTCGATTTTTTTGAAGAGTTTGAAGAGAATTGGTACTAATTCTTTCTGGAACGTTTGGTAGAATTCACATGTGAAGCCATCTGGTCCTGGACTTTTCTTTTTAGGAAGCTTTTGAATGACTAATTCAATTTCTTTACTTGTGATTGGTTTGTTGAGGTCATCTATGTCTTCTTGAGTCAAAGTTGGTTGTTCATGTCTTTCCAGGAACCCGTCCATTTCCTCTAAATTGTTGTATTTATTAGCGTAAAGTTGTTCATAGTATCCTGTTATTACCTCCTTTATTTCTGTGAGGTCAGTAGTTATGTCTCCTCTTCCATTTCTGATCTTATTTATTTGCATCCTCTCTCTTCTTCTTTTTGTCAATCTTGCTAAGGGCCCATCAATCTTATTGATTTTCTCATAGAACCAACTTCTGGCCTTATTGATATTCTCTATTGTTTTCATGTTTTCAATTTCATTTATTTGTGCTCTAATCTTTGTTATTTCTTTCCTTTTGCTTGCTTTGGGGTTAGCTTGCTGTTCTTTCTCCAGTTCTTCCAAATGGATAGTTAATTCCTGAATTTTTGCCTTTTCTTCTTTTCTGATATAGGCATTTAGAGCAATAAATTTCCCTCTTAGCACTGCCTTTGCTGTGTCCCATAAGTTTTGATATGTTGTGTTTTCATTTTCATTCGCCTCGAGGTATTTGCTAATTTCCCTTGCAATTTCTTCTTTGACCCAGTCGTTGTTTAGGAGTGTGTTGTTGAGCCTCCACGTATTTGTGAATTTTCTGGCACTCTGCCTATTATTGATTTCCAACATCATTCCTTTATGGTCCGAGAAAGTGTTGTGTAAGATTTCAATCTTTTTAAATTTGTTAAGACTTGCTTTGTGACCCAGCATATGGTCTATCTTTGAGAATGATCCATGAGCACTTGAGAAAAAGGTGTATCCTGCTGTTGTGGGATGTAATGTCCTATAAATGTCTATTAAGTCTAGTTCATTTATAGTAATATTCAGATTCTCTATTTCTTTGTTGATCCTCTGTCTAGATGTTCTGTCCCTTGATGAGAGTGGTGAGTTGAAGTCTCCAACTATTATGGTATATGAGTCTATTTCCCTTTTCAATGTTTGCAGTATATTCCTCACGTATTTTGGGGCATTCTGATTCGGTGCGTAAATATTTATGATTGTTATGTCTTCTTGTTTAATTGTTCCTTTTATTAGTATATAGTGTCCTTCTTTGTCTCTTTTAACTGTTTTACATTTGAAGTCTAACTTGTTGGATATTAGTATAGCCACTCCTGCTCTTTTCTGGTTGTTATTTGCATGAAATATCTTTTCCCAACCTTTCACTTTCAACCTATGTTTATCTTTGGGTCTAAGATGTGTTTCCTGTAGACAGCATATAGAAGGATCCTGTTTTTTAATCCATTCTGCCAATCTATGTCTTTTGATTGGGGAATTCAGTCCATTGACATTTAGTGTTATTACTGTTTGGATAATATTTTCCTCTAACATTTTGCCTTTTGTATTATATATATCATATCTGATTTTCCTTCTTTCTACACTCTTTTCCATATCTCTCTCTTCTGTCTTTTTGTATCTGACTCTAGTGCTCCCTTTAGTATTTCTTGCAGAGCTGGTCTCTTGGTCACAAATTCTTTCAGTGACTTTTTGTCTGAGAATGTTTTAATTTCTCCCTCATTTTTGAAGGATAATTTTGCTGGATATAGGAGTCTTGGTTGGCAGTTTTTCTCTTTTAGTATTTTAAATATATCATCCCACTGTCTTCTAGCTTCCATGGTTTCTGCTGAGAAATCTACACAAAATCTTATTGGGTTTCCCTTGTATGTAATGGATTGTTTTTCTCTTGCTGCTTTCAAGATCTTCTCTTTCTCTTTGACCTCTGACATTCTAACTAGTAAGTGTCTTGGAGAACGCCTATTTGGGTCTATTCTCTTTGGGGTGCGCTGCACTTCTTGGATCTGTAATTTTAGGTCTTTCATAAGAGTTGGGAAATTTTCAGTGATAATTTCTTCCATTAGTTTTTCTCCTCCTTTTCCCTTCTCTTCTCCTTCTGGGACACCCACAACACGTATATTTGTGCGGTTCATATTGTCCTTGAGTTCCCTGATACCCTGTTCAAATTTTTCCATTCTTTTCCCTATAGTTTCTGTTTCTTTTTGGAATTCAGATGTTCCATCCTCCAAATCACTAATTCTATCTTCTGTCTCTTTAAATCTATCATTGTAGCTATCCATTATTTTTTCTATGTTTGCTACTTTATCCTTCACTTCCATAAGTTCTGCGATTTGTTTTTTCAGTTTTTCTATTTCTTCTTTATGTTCAGCCTATGTCCTCTTCATGTCCTCCCTCAATTTATCGATTTCATTTTTGAAGAGGTTTTCCATTTCTGTTCGTATATTCAGCATTAGTTGTCTCAGCTCTTGTGTCTCATTTGAGCTACTGGTTTGTTCCTTTGACTGAGCCATATTCTCAATCTTTTGAGCGTGGACAGTTATCTTCTGCTGCTGGCGTCTGGGCATTTATTCAGATTTCTCTTGGTGTTGGACCCAGCAAGGTTGTAATATTTTTCTGTGAAATCTCTGGGTTCTGTTTTTCTTATCCTGCCCAGTAGGTGGCGCTCGTGGCACCCGTTTGTCTGCGGGTCCCACCAGTAAAAGGTGCTGTGGGACCTTAAACTTTGGAAAACTCTCGCCGTCCTGGGGGTTCACTAGCCGAAACGGCTTGAGCCGGCCCGGGGTCCGAACGCAGGGAGGGTTGCTGGTCGCCGCAGCCAGGGAAAGAGCCCGTCCGAATTTCCTAGTCGGCCCTGGGCAACAAGCGTGGCGGGAGGGCGCCAGCGGCAGCGGCCCGCCCGAGAGAGTGCACGTTCCCCGGGAGTCACGGGTTTGGAAGGGGCCTCCCCCACCCGTCACCGTTCTCCGCGGCCTGGGGGTTTCCGATCCAATTCTCTCAGTTGGTCCGGGGGCTGCGCGTGGTGTGGGCGCCAGCCGTGGCGGTTTCAGGGGACCGCCTCTCCAATTCTCCCAGCCGGCCTGGGAAGGGGGAAGGGAGTAACTCCGGCCGCTTGCCACCCCGCCCGGTAAGGCCCGCGCGCCTCGGCGATCTCACCCGAGCTGCTTCTCTCAGCCAGCCAGCCGTTCCAGGATGGGGTACGCTGTCTTTTTTTATCTCTGTTGTGGCTTTGGGCGCTTTCTGTATCGTTTCTACTCCCCTAGTAGGTGTCCTGGAGAAGAAACTAAGATCCGCGCGTCTTACTAAGCCGCCATCTTCCAGGAAGTGAGAAATCAGTAAATATCTTGAAGCAAATGAAATTGACCGCACAGCATATCAAAATTTAGGAGATACAGCAAAGGCAGTGGTAAGAGGGAAATTTATTGCCCTAAATACCTGTATCAAAAAAGAAGAAAGAGCAAAAATCAAGGAATTAACTCTTCACTTGGAAGAACCATAGAAAGAACAGCAAACTCACCCCAAAGCAAACAGAAGGCAAGAAATAATGAAGATTAGAGCAGAAATAGATGAAATTGAGAAAATCAACAAAACCAGAAGTTGGTTCTATGAGAAAATCAATAAGATTGATGAACCATTAGCAAAGTTGATGAAAAGAAGAAGAGAGAGGATGCAAATAAATAAAATCAGAAATACTAGGGACAACTTTATGCTAATAAACTAGACAACATAGATGAAATGGACAACTTCCTAGAAAGGCATGAACAGCCAACATTGACTTGAGAAGAAATAGATGATCTCAACAAACTTATCACAAATAAAGAAGATAAATCAGTCATTAAGAAGCTTCAGAAAAAGAAAAGTTCAGGACCAGATGGCTTCACACGTGAATTCTACCAAACATTCAAGAAAGAGTTAGTACAATCCTGCTCAAACTCTTCAAAAAAATTGAAGAAGAGGGAAGGCTACCTAACTCATTCTATGAAGCCAACATTACCCTCATAACAAAGCCAGACACAGATACTACAAGAAAACAAAATTACAGACCAATCTTTCTAACAAATATAGATGCAGAAATCCCTAATAAAACCCTTCCAAATTGAATCCAGCAGTACATTAAAGAATTATACAGCATGACCAAGTAGGATACATCCGAGGTATGCAAGGATGGTTCACCATAAGAAAATCAATTAATGTAATACACTATATGAATAAATCAAAGCAGAAAAATACATGATCATCTTAATTGATGCAGAAGAGGCATTTGACAAAATTCAAAATTTTGAATTCTTTTTGAAAACACTATAAAGATAGAAATAGAAGAGAACTTCCTCAACATGGTAAAGGGAATATATGAAAAACCCACAGCTAACATCATCCTCAATGGGTAAAACTGAAAGCTTTCCCCCTAAGATCAGGAACAAGACAAGGATGTCCACTGTCATCATTGTTATTCAACATTGTGTTGGAAGTTCTAGCTAAAGCAATTAGACTAGCAAAAAAGAAATACAAGGCATCCAAATTGGAAAGGAAGAAGTGAAACTGTCACTGTTTGCAGATATGATATTATATATTGAAAACCCCTAAAAATCCACAACAAAACTACCAGAGCTAATAATTGAGTACAGCAAAGTGGTGGGTTACAAGATCAACAGTCAAAAATCTGTTATTTTTCTATACACTGGTGATGAGCAATCTGAGGGGGAAATCAAGAAAAAAATTCCATTTACAATTGCAACCAAAAGAATAAAATATTTAGGAATAAATTTAAGGATACAAATGACCTATACAAAGAAAACTATAAGAAATTTCTAAAATAAATCACAGGAGTCCTAGATAAATGGAAGGGCATACTGTGTTCATGGATTGGAAGACTAAATATAGTTAAGATGTCAATTCTACCTAAATTGATTTATATATTTAATGTAGTACCAATTAAAAGCCCAAAAACTTACTTTGCAGAAACAGACAAGCTAATAACCAAATTCTTCTGAAAGGGCAGGGTGCATCAAATACCTAGAAATATTCTGAGAAATAAAAATGAAGTCAGAGGTCTCACACTACCTGACTTTAAGGCATATTATGAAGCAACAATGGTCAAAACAGCATGGTACTGGCATAAAGATAGATATACTGACTAATGGAATTGAATGGAGTGTTCAGATATAGACTTTCTCATCTATGGACAATTAATCTTTGATAAGGCAGTCAAGCCAACTCACCTGGGAAAGAACTGTCTTTTCAATAAATGGTGCATGAAGAACTGGATATCTACATACAAAAGAATGAAAGAGGATCCATATCTCACCCCCTATGCAAAAATTCACTTAAAATGGATCAAAGATCTAAACATTAGATCTAAGACCATAAAACTTTTAGAAGAAAATGTAGGGAAATATCTTATACAACTTGTAATAGAAGGCAGTTTCCTAGATGTTACATCCAAAGCATGAGCATTAAAGACATGAATAGATAAAAGGGAACTTCTCAAAATTAAACACTTTTGTGCATCAAAGACTTTTGTCAAGAAAGTAAAGGACAGCCTACACAATGGGAGATGATATTTGAAAATGACATATCAGATAAGGATCTAGTATCCAGAATATATAAAGAGATTGTTCAACTCAACAGCAAAAAAGACAAACAACCCAATTACAAAATGGGCAAAAGACACTTCTCAGAAAAGGAAATACAAATGGCTAGAAGGCACATGAAAAGATGTTCAACTTCCCTGGCTATTAAGGAAATGCAAATCAAAAGGACAATGAGATGTCATCTCACACCCACCAGAATGGCCATTATCAATAAAACAGAAAATGACAAGTGCTGAAGGGGATGTGGAAAAAGAGGCATACTTCTCCACTGTTGGTGGGAATATAAAATGGTACAATTGCTGTGAAAGGCAGTTTGGCAGTTCATCAGGAAGCTAAGCATAGAATTGCCACATGATACAGCAATACAATTGCTAGGTATCTATTCAGAGGACATGAGGGCAAGGATACAAATGGACATTTGCACATCAATGTTTATTGCATGCATTGTTTGCAAATGTTGAGAGATGGAAACAACCCAGATGTCCATCAACAGATGAGTAGCTAAATAAGCTGTGGTATATACATATGATGGCATGTTATGCAGTTGTAAGATAGAATAAAGTCCTGATGCATGTAACAATGTGGACGGACCTTCAGGACATTATGCTGAGTGATATTAGCTAGAAACAAAAGGTCAAATACTGCATGGTCTCACTAATATGAACTAACATTAATGAATGATCTTGGAGAACTTCATTTAAGAACAGATGTCATTAGGAGATAGAAATAGCATAGATATTGGTTAATTGGAGCTGAAGGGATACAGATTGTGCAATAGGACTGATTGTAAAAATTCAGAAATGGATAGCACAATACTATCTGATTGTAGCAGAATGAAGTAAGTACCCTGAATTAAGCTGAATTTGAGAATGACAGAGGGAGGAGGGCCGGGGGCACTTATGAAACTGGAAGTAAGGATAGATGATAAAGACTGAGATGGTATAATCTAGGAATGCCTAGAGTGTACAATGGTAGTGACTAAATGTGTAATTTAAAAAAATTTTGCATGAGGAAGAACAAAGGAATGTCAATGTTGCAGGGTGTTGAAAATGATAGTCATTCATATTTTAAAACTTCAACTTCTGTGTGAGATCAAAGCAAAAAATGTTTATTTGGTACCAAATTTATATTTTGATTAGTGCATTTCCTGGTATAACTTATAAGGACAGGTTAAATGAACACATGGGACCTTGAATAGAGCATGCCAGTGTGATGCCCCAATAAATCCCAGAGTGATTTGAACAGTGAATAAAGATGTATTTGCAAAGTCCCCTTGGGGGAAAGGTGAGAAAGGGGGAAAATTCAACTTCCCCATCTAGAGAATTCCTGATATTCTCACAAGCAGTGGGGACAACCAAATCAATAGGCCAAGCCCTCAATATTGGGGCTTATTCATATGAAACTTATCCCTGCAAAGGTTAGGCTAAGCCTACTTAAAATTAGGCCTAAAAGCCACCCCCAGAAAACCTGTTTTTCTACTCAGATATGGTCTAGCTCTCTCAGCCAACATGGCAAGCAAACTCATTGTCTTTCCCCTCTCTACATGGGACATAACTCCCAGGGGGTGTAAACCTCCCTGGTAACATGGGGCAGAAATCGTAAAATGAGCAGGGCTTGAGAAAACCTTCATGACTGAAAGGGGGAAGAGAAAAATGAGACAAAATAAAGTGAGAGACTTCAAACAGAGTCAAGAGGTTATCTTGGAGGTTATTTTTATGTATTATATAGATATTCCCTTTTTAGTTTAAGGTGCTTTAGAGAGGCTAGAGTGAAGTGCCTGAAACTGTAGAGCTGTGTTCCAGTACCCATGTTTCTTGAAGATGAATGTATAATGATATAGCTTTTACAGTGTGACTATGTGACTGTGAAAACATTGTGTCTGATGTTCCTTTTATCTATCACATGGATAGATGAGAGAAAAATATGGATTAAAAATAATAATAAGGGGAACAAATGTTACAATAAATTGAGTAGATTGAAATGCTAGTGATCAATGAGAGGGAGTGGTAAAAGGGAAAGAAAAAAATAGGGGGAACAAAAGTTAAAATATATTGGATAGAAGGAAACACTAGTGGTCAATGAGAAGGAGGGGGAAGGGGTATGGTATATATGAGTTTTTTCTTTTTATTTCTTTTTCTGGAGTGATGCAAATATTTTAAAAAATGATGATAGTGATGAATATGCTATGTGATGATATCATGAGCCATTGATGATACAACATGTATGGGATGCTTGTGTGTTAAGAATGTTCATGTTTGTATGCTGTTTTGGTTTGTCAATAAAAAAAGAAAAAGAACCTCCAGTGAAAAAACTGACCCATTTCTGGTATATTGCATTCTATTATCTTTAGCAAACCGAAACACTATACTATAAATCTCATGAAGAGTCTGCTGCCAGAATAGAATCATCTCTAAATGGATCATGGAAAAAGTCATAACCCAGGCTAAACTCATGGTGTCCTGTTTCTTGTCTGAATTATTAGTGTAAAATGCAGATAGTCCATATTTTATCAGCATAACTTTCTATATTTTATGCTAACTTGGTCATGTGATTAATTGCTTAAAAATAGTTTTCTATCACATTATCTCCTATATTGACATTTATAATCTTTTATTGTTACTTTGATTAAAAAGAAGCCAAGTATTGTTTTACAGTGATCTGTGATCCTACTTAACCAAATCTTCAAAGCTGCTGTGATATTTGACATTTTGTCTTCCCACATCAATGATTTTTTTAAATTTGAAATTGTCTTTGAAATTTTCCAGATAGTCCCTGGAGAATCACAAAAAAATTCTACTATTTCACATGTAAAAAGAAAAGTGATAAAAATAGACTTACTTGATATAAATGGCATAGAAAATATCATAAAATTAAAGTGATTTTGACCTGTTAATTAGATTTATACAAATAAAATATCTCCATCCCTTAGAGGTGTCATGGTATTTGCTTTTCAATGCTCAACACATGAAATCTTCATTTCCCTCCCTTTAACCCTTTTTGGATTTGAACCTGAACCATTCTTCAGATGTATTCTATCTTTTCTGTCCACATATACAAGGCGCTTTTTCTTTTCAGAAGAAATGTCATAGAATTGAATAGTAGCTAACCTCCCTTGAACACTGTATGTAATATTTGGAACCTCAGAAAAAGAAGGCTAAACATTTATAGGAAATAGCCGAAAACATTTCATTGCCAGAGTGATGAATCCAAAAATTCAAAAGTTGTTTCAAAGTTGATATTGTACCTCCTAATGTAATATAATGATGGAAAGTACACTTGCTCTACTTCCCTCAATTTTTTCCCTGAGTAAAAGATTCAAATCTGTGACTAGAAATGAAGAATTCCCAAAGTCATTTCTTGGGAATTTCTAGAAATCAAAACCACTAGTAAAAGCCAGATAGTTCCCTTTTAAGTACAAATAATACTAATTTATTAGTATGTGGGTCCTTAACATTCAGAAGCCTAAAATTAGTTGCTAATATCAATCTGAATAAAAAATTATCTTTAATGTCTTTTTCTACATCTGCTGTTCACCTCACTATAGCAAAACAAGGGAATAGGCTTTGAGTTTTGTTTTATTTTACTGAAATTGCCAGAATGCAAGATATCAGAAATGGAATGGCTTTTAAATAAGGGAATTTATTAAGTTGCAAATTACTGTTCTAAGACAATGAATGTGTCCAGACTAAGGCATCCAGGGCAAGATACCTTGATTCAAGAAGGGCTGATGGTTCCAGAACACCTCTGTCAGCTGGTAAGGCACATGACAACATCTGCTAGTTTTCTCTCCTAGCTTCTCATTTCTTAAGGATTCCCATAGCGTGTTCTCCTTCTGACTCTCCAAAGATCTCTGGCTTTGTGAACTCTCACAGCTTTGTGGCTCTAGAGCTTTTTCCAAAATGGTTCCCCCTGAAAGGACTACAGTAAATGACCCCACCTTGAATGGGTGAAAACACATCTCCAGGCAAACTAAATAAGTAAAAGAACCACCCAAACTGAGTGGGTCACAGCTCCATGGAAAGATTAAAAAAGATCCCACTCAGAAATATTGAATGAGGATTAAAAAATCTGGCTTTTCTGGGGTATAAGACACTTTCAAATTGGCACAGCTTTTAAAGTGATTAAGTCAGTTTTCCATGAAATTGCACCCAAGGCATAACATTGCATCAAAGAAACATCTGAGAATATGCAGAATGAGTTAATTAACTCAGGTCTTTTATGTCTGTATCTATGAAAATATATTACAGAATATAATTTTTTGTTTTCAAGTGAATGTATTTATTGCTGGACATTTCATTTAGCTTTTCTTATTTCAACCTAACAATTTATGAAAGAAAGAACAATTCTGGAGACAAATATTCTATTATTCAGTATTATCTACTGTTGATATATTACAAAATGTGAATACAGAAAGAGACTAGATTCCTCATGGAGGAAAATAAATGTTTGAAAAAATCATGTTAAACCATTTGGAATTACCAATTTTTAACATTTATCTACAGAAATCACAGGAGGAATGTAACAATAAATCCAAAAATGTATCTACAAATAATTTTTGTACAAATGTTAGGACAAAATAAAATTATTTTTAGTCACACACATATACATCTACTAGTAGATTTATTATAATATTCAGACAATTTGCTAAAAAATTATAAGGACTATTGTTGGACCATGTTCTAGTTTGCTAGCTGCCGGAATGCAATATACCAGAAATGGAATGGCTTTTAAAAAGAGGAATTTAATAAGTAGCTCATTTACAGTTCTAAGGCCAAGAAAATGTCCCAATTAAAACAAGTCTATAGAAATGTCCAATCTAAGGCATCCAGGGAAAGGTATTGGTTCAAGAAGGCCAATGAAGTTCAGGGTTTCTCTTTTAAGTGGAAGGGCACATGTTGAACACAGTCAGGTTTCCTCTCTCATCTGAAGGGCACATGACAAACAGCATCATCTGCTACCTTCTTCTCCTGGCTTCCTGTTTCATGAAGCTTCCTGGGAGGCATTTTCCTTCTCCATCTCCAAAGGTCACTGGCTTGTGGGCTCTCTGCTTCTCATGGCTATGTTGTTCTTCTCTGTTCTCTCTGAATCTCCAGTCTCCAAAATATTTCCTTTTTATAGGACTTCAGAAACTAATCAAGATCCACCCGAATGGGTGGTGACATATCCTCACCTAATTCAGTTTAACAGCCACTCTTGATTACATCACATCTTCAGGAAGATGATCTAATTACAGTTTCAAACATAGAATGCTGAATAGGGATGAGAAGAAATGGCTGCCTTTACAAAATGGGATTAGGATTAAAACATGGCTTTTCTAGGGGACACACATCCTTTCAAACCAGCACGGACTAACTCTTCCAAAACCATGATATAAGCCATTTTTCCACAGAGCCTTGATTCCTTAAATTGATTCTTATTAGAGACTGAGATCTGGACATCAGGTGTTCATTGCACCTTTGAGGTCTTTCACTTCTTGGTGCTTTTGGCAGCGGTAGGAAATACATGCATATATTTACACACATACATACACACACATGCAATTATAAACACATACATATGTTCATATATGCACATATGAACACTTACACATATATTGATATTTAGAAATTTGTTTGAATCTCCAAGTTTAGTCCAGCCTAGCATTGTTCCTTTCTTGCATTCCCCAATTAAATTCCATATGTGCCTTCTTCTTCAATGAGAAACCTGGCTCCCAACAGCACATTTCTTTTTTGCTCTATCATTATGCATCTAAAATATTATCATAATCACTTCACCCCTAATATTTTAAAGAGTTAACTTAATAAAAATAGTTCAGAATTTGTTTGCAATTCTTCTGTAGTCCAAGCCACCCCAAAGTGATTAAGTATAGTAAAGCAAGATGGTCATTACTTACTGGGTTGATTCTTTCATCCTTTATTCTCTTTTCTGCATTTGACATATTCATGATATTAATTTGAATTATGATTATGTTTATTTGCTTTATATTGCTTTCAATTTTAGGGCTTATTGTCACCACCCCTTATTTCTTTAATTGTTTTACTTCATATTTGAGAATATGTAGGACATTGATATGCTCCCCATGCCAAAACAGGTATGCTGTTCTAAGCGTTACTTCCTCCCTTTTATCTTTCACCTCACCACCTACTGTATGAAACATATAAAATTGTTTTTTACTTACATTTCCTGTGCTTCTTTTAGTAGACATAAGCAAATATGTTTTCTGTCTGTTAATTTTTTTCCAAAATAAAAGTGAGTATATTATATAAGCTTTTTGTCCTTTAATACATATTTGTCAGTTACTGTTTTACTTCAATTTTTTTATTTTCACAGCTTTTTCATTGTGTCAATGTACTGCAGTTTTCTTAAAAATCTCTTCATCCTGGAAACTTAGGTTTTACAATAATTAGCAATTATAAATGCTATTGAAATAAGTAACCTCATACATAGGCACTTTCATGTGGTTAGACATGCATCTTCAGGTTTGAAGTGAAGTTGTTGGGTTGATGCATAGGTAATTTTGGTAGATGTAGCCCTGATTTCCCAAATAGAGTTGTATCATTTCACAATCCCATCAACAATGAGTGAGAATGCCTGTTTTTTCATAGTCACATCAAGAGAATGTATTGTCAAGATTTTGAATTTTTACCTATCTCACAAGTGAGAATGGCAAATTGGCAGTTTTAGCTTCCATTTACTTTATTGTGAGTGCCATTCAGCACTTTATAAAAATTAGAGATGCTGTGGGTTTACAGAAAAAATCATACATCAAATACAGGTTTTCTTTCACCACCCTACTAACACCTACCACTGGTGGTATATTTGTACAATGATGAAGGCATAACTTTACTCATTTTAATTAAATACTATTTGGTGGTTTGAAGCTGTATGTATCCCAAACATGTGGTTAAACCTAATCCTTTCTTGTGAGTGTCAAACCATTGTAGGTAGGAACTACTGATGAGGTTAAATTGTGTACCACCTCAGTCAGGTTGGGTTTAATCCTGTTACAAGAGCCCTTAAAAAAGAATGAAATTCAAACACAGACAGACAAAGTCAAAGATGAAGCAGCCAGTAGGCAAAATCAAGGCATCCCAAAACAGAAGGGAGAGACCAGGAAATGCTGCCTTGTAACCTACCCTGTGACAAGCTAAGAATCAAAAGCTGCCAACAGTCAGCCCCAGAAAGCCACAACATGGGGCACGCTTGTTGAGGCTTTGATTTGGACATGTTCTTGGCCTCAAGACTGTGAACAAATAAATTTTCAATTTGGCTTAAATGCCAAATTATTTCATGGTATTTGTTTGGAGCAGCCTAAGAAACTAAAATATAAATTTAATTAAATACATTTTAAATGTACCCAAAGTCTATTTTTATATCTAATGTTATGAGTTATCTGCTATATATTTTGCCCATTTTCCTTATAGGATTTTTGACCATTATTCAATTATATTTGATTATTCTTGGATATTAGTTATATCAGCTCTCTATCTATAATATGCATTGCAACAATTTATTCCCAAATTATTATTATGTCTTCTGCCTTTGTTTATGGGGCTTTCACCAATGCATTTCAATGAAATACCTAGTCATGCTTCTATTATATACAGAAATTCTTAGGATAACTTTCAATATTCCTTCATTATAAAGGAGTCTTCAAATTTGTTAGCTTCTAGTGTTCCCATCATATCAATTTTTACATTTAGGTCTCTGATATATTTGCTTCTGATATATTTGTCTCCTTGTTTGTGGGTGGCATGAGGGTAAGATCAAATTTTTTTCTGGAAAATGACTATAAAGTTGTTATAATGCCACTTATTTAAATAATATTTTGCCCTGATGATTTACATTACCAACTTTATCATATATTAGACTTCTATTCATAATAAAATTTATTTATAGATTTATGTTCTGTTCTTCCTTTATCTTCTTTTTCTATCCCTTCCCTTCCCTTCATTTCACTACCCTTCTCTTCCCCTCTCAATGACACACCAATACCTCACTTGTTCAATATAGTCTTTGCAGTATTTTTAATGTTTATTCTTGTAAGTCCTCCCCCAAAACTCATCCTATCCAGTGTTTTCCTAGTTCATCTCATCTGTTTTTATATCCATATGAAATTTAGGTTGATTTATATAGCTCCAAAGAAAAGCCCATTTGAATTTTTATTAGTATTCTATTTAATTTATAAACAAATTTAGAATGAACAACTTAAGTTCTATACAATTTTGTGAAGTGCACATATTTGTGTACTCACCATCACAACTAAGATATGAACAGTGAATCACTACAAGGATTCCTTATATTGCTCTTTTACAACCACAGTTATCACCTTCCCACTACCCTCCTGTGTGTCACTAATAAACAGCAACTAATAATTTTTTTCAATTTCTAAAATTTTTAATTTCAAAAATGAAATATAACTTTATCACACAATGTATAACCCTTTAGGATTAGCTTTTGTACTCAGCATATTTCCCTTGAAATTCATATACAGTTTTGTGTGTTTACATTGTGTAACTTTTTATTGCTGAATATATACTAAACAATGTAAATATCACAGTTTGTTTACCCATTCATGTGCTCATGGACATCTAGGTTTTTCCAGTTTTTACTATTGTGAATAAAGTTGCTATGAACATCCACATAAGATTTTGTTGGAAATAAATCTTCATTTCTCCGAGACAAATGCCTAGGAGTGCACTTGGTTGTATGTAATTGTATATTTAGTTTTACAAGAAATTGTTGGATTGTTTTTCAAAGTGGCTCTGGCATTTTACATTCCCAATAGCAAGGAATAAATGGTCTAGTTTTTCCCATTTCTGTGCCACTGTTTGTATCCTTGCTACTTGTAATATTTTATTTTAAATTATAACCATTCTAAAATATTTTATGATTACACACTGTGATTGAAATATGTATTTCTCTGATGACTAATGATGTGGAACATACTTTCATATATTTATTTGCCATTTGTATATCTTTTGGTGAAATGTCTATTCGTGTATTTTGTCCATTTTCTAATTGGATTTTTCACTATTGTTGTCATTAATCTTTTTTTATTAAAATTTAATTATTTATTTATTTTAACACAATTTTATTAAGATACACTGACATACCATACAGACCATCTGAAGTATATTATAACTGGCTCACAGCATCATCACATAGTTGTGCATATATCTCCATGATCAATTTTGGAACATTTTCATTACTCCAGAAAGGAAATAAAAATAAAAAATAAAACCCAAATCCTCCCATACCACTTATCCCTCCCCACCACCCATTGACCAATAGTATTGGTGTGGTACATTTGTTAACTGTTATGAAGGAATATTAAAATATTACTCTTAACCATACTGTTAATGAAAACATTAAAATAATACCATTAACCATAGTCCAATAGTCTACAATAGGGACATTTCCCCCATGTATCCATCTATTATTTTTTTTAACATTTGTTTCCCCTAATATTTATTTATGTTTAATCCATGTTTTACACATCTGTCCATACCATAGATAAAAGGAGCATCAGACACAAGGTTTTCACAATCACATAGTCACATTGCAAAAGCTATTTCATTATACAATCATCTTCAAGAAACATGGTTACTGGAACACAGCTCTACAGTTTCAGGCACTTCCCTCCAGCTTCTCTAATATACCTTAGACTGAAAAGGAGATATCTATGTAATGCATAAGAATAACCTCCAGATAGCCTCTCACCTCTGAAATCTCTCAGCCACTGACACTTCATTTTGTCTCATTTCTCTCTTTTCTCTTTCAGGTTTTTTTATTAAAATGTAATTTTTAATGTAGTTTTTTTTGTTTTAGAACTTTAATTTTTTTTTTGTAGGGGAAGGCACTGGAAATTGAACCCGGATCTCTGGCATGGCAGGTGAGAGCTCTGCCTGCTGAACCACCGTGACCCACCCTATTATAGGTTAATTGAAATATATTCACACACCATACAACTTATGTAAAATGCACAATCACTGACTCACAGTATCATCACATAATTGTGCATACAACCTCATGATCAATTTTAGAAAACTTTCATTGCTCCAGTAAATAAATAGGAATAAAAAGGAAACCCAAATCTGCCCATACCTCTTATCCCCTCATCATTATATTTTCAGATTTTATTGTGATATATTCACTTATCATATATTCCATCCAAATTATGCATCAATATCTCACAGTATCAACCCTTAGTTGTGCAATCATTATCACACTTTTTGACCATTTTTATTACTCCTAAAGGAAAATTATCAGATAGACAAACACTATATCCTCCATCTCCCCTATTATTGGCTTCCAGTATTAGTGTGGTATGCCAGCCACTGTTAATCAGAGAAGTTCAAGCTATTACTGTTAATTACAGCCTGCAACAACAGGCACTATTCCCCCACATACCACTGTATTATTAACATTTTGTACAAGTGTCATACATCTGTACTAGTTCATACAAGTATTTATTTAAATTTGTAGCACTAATCAGTGACATACATGACTCTAAACAATGCCTTTCAATGAAAAGCATCTAAAATACAGCACTTTTCCTTATATTCCCACTAATAAGCTATCATCACCCCATATCTAGTTCCAAACATTTTAAGTTCAAACTTATGAGTCATGCCAAACATATTAAGTTACCACTCCCATGTCTCTTTGTAGGCATCATATATTCTACATTTTAAGACTCTGAGTTCACATATTTTAGTTGGTTCATATTAGTGAAATCATGCAATATGTGCTCTTTTGTGTCTCACTTATTTCACTCAGAATTATATCCTCAAGATTCATTTTTTTCACATGCCTCATGTTTTTCTACTACTGCACAATATTCCATCATATGTATATACCACATTTTGTTTATCCATTCAATAGTCAATGGGCATTTCTATTATTTCCATCTTGTGACAATTATGAACAATGCCACTGTGAGCATCAGCATGAAAATGTTTGTTCATGTCCCTGCTTTCAGATCTTCTGGGTAGATACTGAGTAGTAGAATTGATGCATCATAAGGCAACCCAATGTTTAGTTTTTCTGAGAAATTGTCAAAGTGTCTATCAGAGTGGCTGTACCATTTTACTCCCACCAGGAGTAAATAAGTGTTCCTATTTCCCCACATCCTCTCCAACACTTGTATTTCCTGTTTGTTTAATAGTGGCCATTCTTATAGGTGTGAGATAATATCTCATTGAGGTTTTCCTTTGCATCTCCCTAATAGAAGATGAACATCTTTTCTTGTAACTTTTTGGCCCTTTGTGCCTCCACTTTGAGGAAATAATATACTCATATATTTTGTTCATTTTATAAGTGGGTTTGTCTTTTTATCATTGAGTGTAGGATTTCTTTATATATACTGGAAATCAAACTTTATTGGATATATGGTTACCAAATATTCCCTCCCTTTGAATTGGCTGTCCTTTCATCTTTTTTAAGTCCAGAAGTGTCAAATCTTGAGGAATTCCCATTTATCCATTTTATTCTTTCATCACTTGTCTTTGTATCTATTAAACAACTCCTATCTCTAAGTGTTGAAAAAGTTTCCATACATTTTCTTCTAGGAGTTTTATGTTAATAGATCTTATATTTAGGTCTTTCATCCAATTTGAGGTAATTTTTGTATAGTGCATGAGATAGGGTTTCTCTTTCATTCTTTTGGATAGGGATATCCTATTCTCTCAACCCAATATATTGAAAACACTGTGCTGTCCTGGTTCAGTGGATTTGGGGGCCTTGTAAAAATCAAATGACCATAGATCTATGGATCTATTTCTGAAAATTCAATTCAATTCCATTAATCAATTTGTCTAACTTTGTTCCACTGCCATGCTCTTTTGAGCACTGTGGCTTTATAATAAGCTTTTAAATCAGGAAGTGTAAGAACTCCCACTTCATTCTTCTTTTTCAGGATATTTTTGACTATTCAGGAACACTTTCCCTTCCAAATAGTTTTGATAACTAATGTTTTCATTTCTGCAGAGTAGGTTTTTGGAATTTTGATTTGTATGGCATTGAATCAGTAGATCAATTTGGGTAGAACTAACATCTTAATGATATTTAGCCTTCTTATTCATGAACATCATATTTCCACTTATTTAAGTCTTGTTTTCTTCATTTACTTTGGAGCACCTTGATTGGGTAATAGACATTTATGGTTGTCATTTTTTCTTGATGGGGTAACCCTTTTATTAAAATATAGTGTCTTTCCTTGTGCTTTATAACATCTTTGCATTTAAATCTATTTTATCTGATATTAGGATATCTGTTCCTGCATTTTTAAAGTTATTGCTTGTATGAAATATCATTTACCATTCATTCAATTTCAAATTCCTTGTATCTTTGGGTCTAAAGTGAGTCTCTTTTAAACAGTACATAGATGGACCATACTTAATTTTTTTAATCAATTCCATCAATCTGTGTCTTATTATTAGGGATTTTAAGATTATAACATTCAATACTATTATGGTAAAAGCTTCACCCATTTTATTGCTTGCTTATTATTTGTCAGAACTAGTATTTTTCTTTCTTTTTATCCATTTAGTTGCCTCTACTGAAAATAGCAATCTCTTACTTTCTCTTGCTGTTCTCAGGACTCTCCCCTCTTCAGCATTAGATAGTCTAATTAGAATGTGTCTTGGAGTATGCCTACAGGATTTATCCTATTTCAAGTTCATTGGGTTTCTTTCATTTGCATATTTAAATCTTTTGTAAGAGTTGGGATGCTATCCCCAATTATTTCCTCAAATAATCTTCCTAGCCCTTTACGCTTCTCTTCCTGAGACACCAGTGAGTCTTACACTTATGTGCTTCATGTTGACCATCATTTCCCTGAACTCCAATTCAAATTGTTCCTCCATTTTCACCATTAATCCTTTTGTACATTCAAATTCAGTTGCTTTCCTCTCTAGTTCACTTTTTCTTTCTTCTGCCTCTTCAAATCTGCTGTTTGTAGGCTACATTTACTTTTATGCACAGCATCTTTCTTTTCCATAAGTCTGCTATTTTTTCTATTTATTCTTACAATTTCTTCTTTGTGCTCTTTTGGTGGCTTTCTGATATCCTTTATCTCTTTAACCAACTCATAGAAATTACTTAGGAGTTTTGTATGAACATTTTGAATTAGTTGTTACAAATTCTTTGTCTCCTCTGTTTTTTTGTTTTGATCATTTGCCTGGGCCATATCTTCTTTCTTTTTCATATGTTTTGTAATTATTTTGTTTCTGGTTTCTTGGCATTTGATTATCTTGATAATGTTATGTTGAAAGTTGGTTTACTCAATCATCCAATATTTTGGTTTTTACTTGGATTTGGGTTGATGGTCTTCTTTGTCACTTAATTTGTCAGTTATACCCAGCCAAACTGAGGTCAAGTCCTATCTTGAAATGGAGTAGCCCTTTTAAAATATCTTTTGGGAGTTGGGCAGAGAAGCAGCTTGCCAAACTGCACTTTCCTTGTCTTCTCAGCAGGTGGCACTGATGGGCCATTTTTTCATTATAACCCTGTATCACCCCACCTGTGGCAGTCCTCTAGGCATGGTCCGGACCAGGTGAAAATCCAGTCAAAACCAAAAACCCCAAGACAACCAGGACATGCTGGAAATTGTTGGCTCTTGGGGTGGAAAATGGGCACTGTGCAACACAGCAAAGACTCTGGCCTTAGTTGATTGGTCTAGTGGTTCTCAGACTTGGTTTTGAGACTGGAAAGTTTAATTTCACTAGCCAGCAGTTTGTGCTTTGCTTTTTGCCACCAGCATGACTACCTGTAGTGTGGGGGAAGGCTGCCTGGGGTTAAATGCAACTGCCTGACCCCCACCTCTTTGCTTGTATACACAGTGAGCACCCTGTGCCCCTATATAAAGGATAAGGGCAATATGACCTACAGTGTATCTCTCTCATCAGGTGATTGTCAGTTAATCTCTGCTCTGTATCTCTCTGTCTCCTGAAGGGGAGGGCTTTCTAGGCTCCACAAGTTAGGCACCCACAGTGGCTTGCATAAGGGATAATGTAGGCCCTGGACACCATTGCAGACTCTCTATGTCTGGCTAAGATAAGTCTCATGCATTCTGCATTCTCCCACAGAATTCTAGGCTTCAAGTTTGAGAGAATTGCATTCCCCAAACCTGAAGCAGAGGTTTGCCACTTTTTAGCTGTGTGGCCTGGCCACTGTGCAGTGGCAGATTTTAGGGATGATCACAGTAGAATACACTCATTCCAATTTCTCATTCCTAGTTTCTCCACTTTTCCATTCAGTTCTTCATTATATAATGCAGAAGTCCTTCTGACCACCCAGACACTAGAACTGATGCTTTGGTGTTTTCTGCCTCTTCTTGAGCTGTTTTATAGTTGAAGAGTGAGTTCACCTATCCTATTCCACCATTTTCCCAGTAATCTATATTTTCTTAAGGAGTTTAGAGAGCTCTTTATAATTATATATATGAATCCCTTACCAGATATATGTTTTTCACATGACTTCACCCAGGTTGAAGCTTGTCTTTACCACTTATTCACATGGGATTTGGCAAAGCAAAATACTTATATTGTGGTAAGATCAAATTTGACATTGTTTTATTTTTCTCTTATGCATTTTGCTTTTGGTGTCACATCTAAGAATTCTATGCCTAGCTCCAAATACTGAAGGTTTTCTTCTGTGTGCATTTCTAAAAGATTTGTAGCTTAAATTTTACATTTAAATACATGATACATATTTACTTTTGCTTTTTTTGGTGTACAAACAATTTGTTGAAATTTGGTAATTTATTTCCACCTTATGAACTTCATTCTTTGAGAAAAAAATTTGGACAAGGCAATTTCCCTGCTGCAACAGTGTACAATTGATATTTTTAATTGATATATATTATATATTCATATAACATTTATGCTGATTTGAACTTGTGGTGTACCCCAGAAAATCCAGGTCTTTTAATCTTTATTCAGTATTCCTGGCAGGGAGCATTTTGATTCTTCCCATGGAAATGTGACCCACCCAATTGTGGGTGGTAACTTTTGATTAGATGGCTTCCATGAAGTTGTGACTCCACCCATTCCAGGTGGGTCATGATCAGTTTTCTGGAATCCTTTAAAAGAGGAAGAATTTTGGAGACAGTCCCTTTTTTAGAGCCACAAGAGAGTCATTAAACTCACAAGAGCCCATAAGGCAGAGACCTTTGGAGATGAAGAAGGTAAACGCCCTTGGGGGAGCTTCATGAAAGAAGCCAGGAGAGAAAGCTAACAGATGATATCATGTGGCTTTCCAGTTGATAGAGTAACTCTGAACTTCTTTGGGCTTTCTTGAGTGAAGATAACCTCTTGTTGGTACATTTTTATAGACTTGGACATTTTTAGAGATGCTTTAATTGGGATATTTTCATAACCTTAGAACAGTAAACCTGCAACTTAATAAATTACCCCTTTTAAAATGCCATTCCATTTATAGTATATTGCATTCTGGCAGCTAACATGCTAGAACACCATATAATCATTGAAAGTGTACAATCAGTTGTTCACAGTATCACCTTATTCTATTCATTCATCCCAATCAATTTTTGAACATTTTCATTACTGCCAAAAAAATAAAAAATAAAAGTAAGAATAAAGGTAAAAATAAAAGTGAAGAAGAACACCCAAACGATCCTATCTATTTATGAAAGTTATAGACAAAACTGCCTACAGAGAGGTTATATATGTTAATTTTAATTATTTGGAAGGATGTACCACATTTTCAGATAAGCATTGGTAACCCTTTCCTAGATGGAGTGAATTAAAGTCAGATGATGTTATTGACCCTAGCAGGAGTATATTGGTACAGTGTTTATGTGCCATTCACTGTGTTATATTATCTAATACTGAGAACAGGATTAATTAAAAATTAAGAATATTGATGCTCATAGTTTTCATATGAGGAATTTGAAGTTTGGTAAATGTAATAACTTGTTTATTGTCACAAAACAGACATTGATGACACTGGGATCTGTATTTAGGGAACCTAATGACAAGCTCATTCACCATATTATACTACTACCAATGCTTAGAGCCTAGCTACTTATCTGCATCATTAACTATATCATCATCATCATAATCATAATCCTCATTATGATCATCTGTTCCATAATATCTTCACCTTCATTGTGGGCAAGAAAAATATAGACAATTTTAAAGGGCCTACTATGCACTAGGCAAGGTGCTAGGAGCACACCAAGGCAGTCACTGTATTCTGCAGCAGCAGAGTGGTAGAATATGCTCTCTACTCTCAAATTCTGGAATCCTGCCAAGCAATTTCATTCTAGGCAACTATCTATTACTTAGCATTAAGTCAGAATTTCTCGGACAACTACTCCTTGGACTCTACCTAGTAACCACGCCATCTGTGTTAACTCAGTTATGCAGCATGTGAAGATGAAAGATATTGTCAGAAGAAACTTATTCATTTTAATGGAAGCCAGATTATCAGCCCTCTATAAATTAAGGGATAACTATGAGATCCTTAAAATATTTCCTGATGTCTACCTGCAAAATGAAGAAATACAGGCCATTGTCTAATTATTTTTTGAAGTGTAAAGGATGTGGTGCTTTCACTGTGCTTCTGGACAATTGTGTGAGGGAGGAAGAATGCAGCAGGTTTGTATGCCAGGTTACATACTGTGGTGCTGATGACTTTAGGGTCTGTATAGACTTCAATATTATTTGGAAAGATTCACATCCCATGTATCCTCTTGATACTTCAGGCTGTTTCACAGCAGAAGTAACTGATTCCATGGGGCAATATGTAAAATATTCTGACTGCACTATCATAGGACCTTGAAGGAACAAAGCTGACTTCTTGTTGACAGCACCTTTACTCATAGCTAACCTTTCTGTTGGATATCAGACACTCCCTGATTTACAAAACAGTTGCTAGCTAGGAATATGGAGTGGATAAACC
This sequence comes from Tamandua tetradactyla, assembly GCF_023851605.1. NCBI lineage: Eukaryota > Metazoa > Chordata > Mammalia > Pilosa > Myrmecophagidae > Tamandua > Tamandua tetradactyla. Next base: position 26,286,783 of record NC_135335.1, read on the forward strand.
CCTAACAATGTCCTGTGCTTCTGGGTCCCAGAATTTGTGAAAGAAAAATGATTTGGTTATTGGCCAAAAGATGCATAGGACTGGGAAATTCCAGAACTAGATACTGGGACATCCTTATTGCACTGTGGGTTAGTGATGAATTTGAAAAGGTAGTATACATTGGATCAGTGACAGGACTTGAAGAACTATCAAAAATGAAGCACTCTGATATCCACAGAGAGAGCATTGGCCATCTGATCATTCCTTCACTCTATGGGAAGGGACTGCTGTGCAGAGACTCTAATGTCTTTTACTGCTTAATTAAATAATAATAAATTAAAAGATTCTGTGATGTGTGATCTACTGTGAACATTTCTGAAGGATGTCTCTGCATAGAATGATTAATTTTAATACTTTTCCCAAGGCTTATGGTTTTATTAAGTTTTTAGGTAATATTTTGAGATAGAATACACACAAGGTGAAGTTCATTGTTAATGATAGAGTAATCCATATTTTAATTATTTTGCTTATTTTTTTGTTTCCTTTTCTTCTAAGTATTTGACAACTGATTAGTACGTTATTTGTTTTACATATGGCTAATGTAGAGCTTTTACATAACACTACTTTGGCTTCTTTAATTTTCTTGCTTTTCTCTTTATAATTAAAAATGAATATAAATTCTGTCTCCAGAAGAAAAAACATTTAGTGGAAAAATTAAATAGAAAAAAAAAATCATCACCAAATCATATATACCTAGCAAAACGGTAATAAAAAATCCAGCATGTTTGACATTGGGGCTAAAAAAAGAGCCTCAAATCTTAAAACTAAAAATACAGCAGTTGCAGAAACCAAGAGATAAAACAGCAGTTATAGTTGTATATTTTAACAAACCCAAATCGCAAGCCATTCAAAAACTCAAAGAAAACAGACACAGAGATATCAAAGATGATAAAACTGTAATTAATAGGCTTAAACATACATATATTGAACTAAAGGAGTGTGAGCCCTAGAAACATTACTCATTATAAACAGTCTACTGAAATGGTCTTCTTAAGGTCCAGTGGGGCATTATTCAGCATAGCTTATGTAGCTAATGATGTAATATGCCTGTATCTAATCATGTATCCCATGAGTGAAGTCACTTGTTGGAGAAATGCCACTTTTGTGTAATTTAGTATATAAGGGCTGCTACTCTGAAAATATCAGAGCAGAGGGGAATAATTAAAGATGACCACTTTACTAGTGACATCTTGTGTTTTCTTTCATTTTGCTACCAGACCAGAGCAACCAAACTCTAAGCTGGGACCTGACAAGCAGTATGCATACTACAGTATGTTGAATTCTTCAAGAACAGCACAGGGATTCTTTTTTTTTTTTTTTTTTTAACTTTTTTATTAATTAAAAAAATTAAAAAACAAAAACAAAACATTTAGATATCATTCCATTCTACATATACAATCAGTAATTCTTAATATCATCACATAATTGCATATTCATCATTTCTTAGTACATTTGCATCAATTTAGAAAAAGAAATAAAAGACAACAGAAAAAGAAATAAAATGATAATAGAGAAAAAAAATAATATACATACCATACCCCTTACCCCTCGCTTTCATTTACCACTAGCATTTCAAACTAAATTTAACATTTGTTCCCCCTATTATTTATTTTTATTCCATATGTTCTACTCTTCTGTTGATATAGTAGCTAAAGGGAGCATCAGACATAAGGTTTGCAGACTCACAGAGTCTCACTGTGAAAGCAATATCATTGTTCAATCATCATCAAGAAACATGGCTACTGGAACACAGCACTACATTTTCAGGCAATTCCCTCCAGCCTCTCCACTACATCTTGAACAATAAGGTGATATCTACTTAATGCATAAGAATAACCTCCAGGATAACCTCTCGACTCTGTTTGGAATCTCTCAGCCATTGACACTTTGTCTCATTTTACTCTTTCCCTTTTTGGTCAAGAAGGTTCTCTCAGTCTCTTGATGTTAATTCTCGGCTCATTCTAGGGTTTTTCTCAGTCCTTTGATGCTGAGTCTCAGCTCATTCCAGGATCTTTGTCCCACGTTGTCAGGAAGGTCCACACCCCTGGGAGTCTTGTCCCATGCAGAGAGGGGGAGGGTGGTGAGACTGCACATCATATTGGCTGGAGAGAGAGGCCACATCTGAGCAACAAAAGAGGCTCTCTTGGGGGTGACTCTTAGGCCTAAATTTTAAGTAGACTCGACCTATTCTTCGTGGGGTTAAGTTTCATGTGAACAAACCCCAAGACTGGGGGCTCAGCCTATAGCTTTGGTTGTCCACACTGCTTGTGAGAATATCAAGAATTCAACTTGGGGAAGTTGAATTTCTCCCCACTCGCACCATTCCCTGAAGGGGGCTTGCAAATACTTTTCCAGTCACTGATCAAATCATTCAGCACAGGGATTCTTTACAGGCATATATGAAAATTACAAAAATTGTTCATGCACTTCACCATAAAAAGTAGCCTCAAATATTTCAAATGATGAATTTCTTACATGGATTGTTGGAAAAAGAATGTATGTATTATCTTCACATACATGCAGCATTGTAACTTTTGTTACAAAAAATGTAATTAAAGTGTATAAATGCATGTATATGTGTAATATACATGCATACATATGTTTATATGAATCAATATTTGGTGTTATCTGTAGGATATTTTATAAATTCATTAAAGTATAGTTCAGAATAATGTGTATAATATTTTCATATATATTTAAAACAGAAGTATACTCCAAGTAAAATGAAGATGATTTTGCATAGAGACAGGGAGGCCACAATATGTCCCAGAGATTGATGGAAGTTATTTTGTACTGTATTTTTCAGTTCTTACTCTGAGGTCATGAAAATATTTTACATAATAATGATAATACAACAATTCAATTAAAATAAAAACCCTACTATGGAAAACAATATAAAACAAAGAAATCTAACTTTATATATCACTTAAGGATTTAATAGTAAAGGAAATATTTTAAAGGACTTCAAACCACAGTAATGTCAAGGACACTTCCAGTAAGGTAAAACATAAGACTGTAGGATATTCAGAAAGGACTATTAAGAACCAATATAAAATTTAAAAACCCAACAAAAATATTATTACTTTAGATGTCTCAATGAACTGTATTTCAATATAAAACTACTAGTAGATTAAAAAAATGATAATTTATAGAAAATTTCAAGCAAATACTTCCAAAAAGAATGAAAACATTTCAATATGGTTGTTTTAGATTACCATCTCATTAATCATCATTAGCTGCTAAAATTATTAGGTAAATTGTTAATGGGAAATTTTATAATGTATGAAAGAGATTAAAAAACCCTGAATATAGTGATTAAATTTATCATCATTAATTAAAAGACCACCAGATACTACAGGCCTCTGGAGATTATAAAAGGTTAAATGTTTTTCCTGCATTTTTTGCAAACCAATAAAACCAAAATTCAATAAAATGTTCTTAGGAAGTAAAAGAAAGAGGAAACAATTCAGTGATTATGAAAGTCATAAAAATACAAAATTTGGGAAATCATATAGGACAGAGGTTTCATGTTTATCAATAAACAAATAACTAGAGAATAAATCAAGAGTGGGAAGTTAAATGTTTTTTTGAAAAAACAAACATCCAAGAGAGATCAACCAACCAGACAATTAGCCTTGTCTGGATTCTAATGGGGGAAAAATGTAAAAGAAAACACTTATGATGCAACATAAGCAATTTAAAGTCTAATAGCTGTTTGGTACTACAGAGGAATTACTATTGACAATATATTTAAATGTAATAATTAAATATTTGCCTTATAGTTTAAAGTCCTCATTTTATTGAGATGCTTATTGAAATAGCAATCTACCTAGGACGCGGGGAATGAGTGCTGTGGTAGTTTGGGAGAGCTGCTATGATAAATACCACACACTGGTTGGTTTAAACAATAGGAATTAATCATCTCAAATTTTGGCACCTAGAAGTCCAAAATCAAGCCCACAGCAAAGCCAAGTTTTCTACAAAATCTGTAGCATTCTGGTGGTGGGATCTCCCTCCTTGTGTATCTTCTGGTTTTCATCTTCATTTCCAATTCTCCTTGCTTATAAGGAGGCAGGATGGGTTTTAATCCAATATGCCTCAAAGAGCCTATTTTCAAGTGAATCCACACCTACAGGACCAGAGCTTAGCACTTAAACGTATCTTTGTGGGAGATGTGATGCAATTCATAACAGGTGTTTGGTTCTTCCAAACTTGAGTATATGGTTCTAATGTTTGAAGTAAGGTAATAGATAAATAAGGGATCATTCTACTCTTCTGCTTTCCTTTGTGTATATTTGAAAATATGCATGAATAAAACAACAGCAACAACCACAAAACATAAATGAAGATTCTTCAATTCTTCTTATTAAAACCCTCATCTTTCTAGTGATGCTGATCTTGGCAAGTTACTTGATATCTTTCTGTATCAGAAAGATGAAATCTTTCTGTATCATCTGTCTGAGGCATATTCTATGAATTCTTTCCTTATATTGTTTTCTGAATAAAATTCTTGCATTTAAACATTTTCAATATTGTTTAGCACATGATAATCACTTGATATATATTTTATGATTAAGATTATGACTCTGGCATTGTTTAATTGATGAAGGAATGCCCCAATTAATAATTACTATAAATCAGGCTATATTAGACATTTAAATTGATACTTTGTCATTCTCTGTTGATTTTACTTCACATCTACATTTTGAATTCGTGTTTTCCTTCAATGAAAGTTTAATCTCTAATAATCATTTACATGATTTATTTGATATTAAATTTTCTGAATTGATCAATGCCTAAAAATGGCTTCTGATCCTCCCATTAAAATAAAAAATTTACATAGTTGGAAAATTATGTTCTTTTGTTAATTTAACTATATTCCCCCATTATTTTTGTATCTACCAGATGATTCAGGTCTTTCATCAGAAATTGTATGTTGTTTGAATGATTTTAAAAATTATTCCCTTTATTGTTGCTTTCTTTTGAAATAACTGTGCTCAGCTTGATATTATTGATCACTGATTTCTTATAGATATTATATGATTATTATTACTAGAAACACTAAAATTTTAATACACTGCCTAAAAATTTACTTAAAATTTCAATCAAACATTATTCAAGATCTTCTCATGACAGATAATAGCTGCATAATGCTTTTTGTGTGGATATTTAGTTTATGGAAATCTATTCAATCAGTTTTTGGTTGATGGACATTTGGACAGTATATCATATACTACTAAATTGATACTGCAAAAAAGTGTCAAATATCATATTATAATTTTGCCAACATATCTTAAGTCAGAATTATTGCTATTAATGGGTATAGCTTTGGTTTTCTAAGGTCTTCCTAAAACGTAAGTTTAAAAATTCCATTTAAACAGCAGAAAATGTAACCCATAATTATAAAAGACCCATCATAATAAAATTACAAGAACATTTTGAAAAATACCCTAAAAAGAGAAACCAGACAAATATAAAAACAAGTCAACCACAATGATATTCCTACCAGATTAAAGCTGTATTGTTCAAAAGGAAGGAGGAAAAAGAGCTAGTTCACCAAAATATTTAGTAGTCATCAAACAGTGTGCATATAACCTTTTAACCAAAATAGGTAAAAAGTGTTAGGAAAAATTCATTTTTCACAAGAGTTTGGAATTACATCTTCTGTTTTCCTCTTTCAAAAATCAATAGATCACTTTCCAATTTCTTGACTGAATACACTAAATTTTATGTGCTTCTGTTTTCCTGCTCCTCTCTTCTAAGTTCACCTAAGTACTGTGGAAATAATTCAATATTTCCACAATATTGCAATAAGGCAATAACAAAAAAAACTTAATAGTTAGATAGAAGGAGAACTGTAGGAAGATGATAACTAGGAAACTCCAGGATTAAGTCTTTCCACCATACACTATTAAATAAGCAAGAATGATCAGAATCGATCATTTTGAAACTCAAAGGCCAGAAGAACAATGTATATTCTCCAGGAAAAAGCAAGAGAAAGAAGTTTGCAAATTACAATAAAGATGAGTAAATTCTTCTCTCCACGGAGGTTTCTGGCACCCATGACACTCTTGATGTAGGCCAACGTGGACTCTGCCCCCTTGCTAGATTGCTGGTGACAAAAAGGAATGCAAAATTCTACTTCACCAAGATAAGGGGTGAGCACAACCTATTGCTGATTATGTTTGCTCATTCTGATCACTGAGGGCTGTGCCACTGTCCCAGTCCATCCCCACAAAATTGGATGAGGAGGTTTGGAGAAACAACACTTCCTCAGTGCCATAGGGCTTAGCTCAAGGCCTGCATTTGCTGAGAAGATCAAGAAAGTGCGTCTTTAGGAAGCCATGATAGAAGTTTCTGGTGCCCTTCTAACTGCCTCCACAGGGCAATTTGGAGCCTTTATTTGCCACTTTGTGGATCCCTGGCATTGTTCCAACTTGGAAAGACTGACTTGAGAAAGTCTTCTCCAGTTTGCTTGTCCCTCCCAGAATTTGTCCTCCAGGAAAAATCAGCTATAGATTACAAAAAAGCAGGCTAAGAATCTATTACAGTGGATGACCTGGTGTAAACAATTAACTGCCTCAAACACCAGGAAGAGTAGGAAGGTCTGTATTCTGGGAAATAAGGGGACAATCAAATTGCAGTAATGAGTGGAACACAAAAACAACTGAAAAGCACAATCCCAGGACAAACAGGGGCTCTGAAACAACAGAAAGAACCATATACTTTAACTTCACCTTGAGCAGACTTCCCTGATAGGATGCTTGAAACTCAAGAAAACATCTGCCATATCAACAATGGATTACAATATCAAGAAACAAACAAGGCAGGGTATAAATCCCAGAGTTAACATATTAAAATATTAAAATGCATAGTGTGCAACAAAAGATTACAAGACAAAGAGGAAATGATTGCTCATCAAAATGAAAAAGATAAAAATCTAGAAAAAACCAGTGGAGATAGCAAGATGGTGGATATAAAAAACAAACATTTTAATAACATTATCTTAAAAATACTCAAAGAGATGAAGAAAAATGCAGAGAAATCACTAAAGGATATCAGGAAAGCAATGACTGAACAATATAAGAATCTTAGTAAAGAAGTCTAAATTTTTTAAATGAACCAAACAAAACTATTGAAGTTGAAGACCACAGTAACTGAAATAAAAGTTCCCAAGGTGGTTTCAAATGCATACTGGAACTTAGAGAATAAAAAATCAGAAACCTCAAAGACATGGCACTTTAAATAGGTCAGGTTGAGGAGTAGAAAATAAAGGAATTATTGAAAACAAAAATACCCTAAGAGTACTCTGGAACACTACAAAGCATATGATTCTATGCTATATGGAAGTCCAGGAGGAGAAGAAAAAGAGAAAGGGAAGAAAATATATTCAAAGAATTAATGACAGTGAACCTCCCAAAATTAGCAAAACATGTGAATATGCACATCCAAGAAGCCCAGAGAACACCAAATAGAATAAACTTGAAGAAAAGCTCACTCTGTCATATTGGTCAAAATCTCAAATTTAAAGGATAAGGATAGAGTTAGGAAAACTGCAAGAGTAAAACAACATGTTATGTACGAAGAAGTCTCAATTAGATTGAATGCTGACTTCATGGAGGCAAGAAGTCAATCAGTTGTATTAAAATTTAAAAAGTGAAGGTGGGCCATGGTAGCTCAGCAGGCAGAGTTCTCACCTGCCATGCTGGAGACCCAGGTTTGATTCCTGGTGCCTGCCCATGCACAAAAAAAATGCTGGAAGAAAACAATTGTCACCCAAGAATATTTCTTTCAGTGAGATTTTCTTTTAATAATGAGATTAATATTAAGATATTACCAGATAAACAAATGCTGAAGGAATTAATCCTGACTAGACCTGCCTTAGAAGCAATGTTAAAAGGATCTCTCTAGGCTAAAAGAAAAGAACATTCAACATAAATAAAGACCTCCAGTTAAGGTAACTATTTATGTAATTATAAATGCTAGTAAACCAATTAAAACACAGAGATTGGCAGAACAGATATGAATGCTTGGACAAACTATATACTGTTAGGAACTCACTTCAAACACAAAATAGTTAAGTTAAAGGTAAACTATGGAAAAAGATGTACCATGCTAATATCAATCAACAGAAAAGTAGATGTTATTATGCTAATATTAGATTTAAGTAGATGTCATGAAAAATAAAATTACTGGAGAAAATGATGAACCAAACAAGAAGACATGGGGATCCTAAATGTGCATGCACCAAATAACAGGGTTTTAAAATAAATGAAACAGTATATGATAGAACTGAAAGGAAAATTAAAATACATAGTTATAATTGAAGATTTCAACACCTATCTCTCAGTAAATGATAGAAATAATAAATAGAAAACTAGCAAAGATAGTTAACTAAACAATAACATCAATCAATTGGAACTAATCAACATATATAGAGCATACTACTTGACAATGGAATATACATTATTTTTAAGAGCTCTTGGAATATTGTCTCAGAGAGCAAATCCACAGTCAAAAAATAAATCTCAAACAAATTTACATAATTGAAATCCTACGGAGTACTCTACCTAAATATAAAGGATTCAGACTAGTAACCAATAACAGATGATAAACAGAAAGTTATTCAAGCATTTGGAAATAAGCAACATACTTCTAACAATCTATGTGACAAAAAGGAAGCTCCTTTTTGGATAGGGTAGGCCATGATGGCTCACCAGGCAAAGTTCTTGCCTGCCATGCTGGAGACCCAGGTTCAATTCTCGGCCCTACCCATGCAAAAAATGATAACTAAAACAGGAAGCTCCATATTAAATAAAAGAAAACACAGAATTGAATTAAAATAAAAATATTATACATCAAAATTTGTGAGATACAGTAAATGCCATGTTGCAGGAAAATGTATAAGAAAAGTAGGTAATACATCCCAACTCATTTTATATGGCCAATATTACCAGAACTAGAGAAAGACTACAAACATAAAACAAGAGAAAAAGAATATTATAGAACAATATTTCTTTTGATATTAAACCAAAAGATCCTCAACAATGTAAGCAATTTGTGTCCCAATAATGTAGAAAATGAATTGTAGAACATGATTGAGAGGAATTTATTTCAGGTATATAAGTCTGGTTTAATATTTCAAAATCAATTATTATACTATGTCTTGTAACAGACTAAAGAAAAAAATGTGTAATCACATCAATTGAAACAACAATTATTTGATGACTTCTAACATCATTAATGATAGAAAATAACTAGTTAGGAATATTAGTGAACCTCAATGTAATAAAAAGCATTTATTACAAATATACAGAAACATTCTTATTGGTGTAAATGCTTAAAACTGCTTTACTCATAGGATCAGGAACAAGGCAAATATATATGCTTTCATTATTCTTATTAAAAAAAAACTGTCACAAATCCATTAATGGAAAACTACTCAAGAAAAAAGCTAACTATTGTTATATGGATTAATTTGGACAGATATCCAGAAAATTATACTGTGAAGAAATCCAATTTAGGAAGATTATATGTCATATATAATTCCATTCATATGCCAGTCTTGTCATGATGGGATTATAGAACTGATGGGAATCAGTGATTGTCAGGAATTGCATGAGTGGCGGGTATGTGTGTGGTTATAAATGGACAGCCAGAGGGATCCTTGTGGGGATGGAACTTCTCTGTCTCTTGACCTTCACTTAGGATAAAATTACACAAAATTAAGCATGCATTCACACACACAAACTCATATAGTAGTTGATGCAATATCCTAGGCTGCTCTGAAATAGTAGGAAATGGTTCATCTTAAGCAATGAGAATTTATTCCCTTATGGTTAGAGTTCAGGAAAATGTCCAAATCAAGGCATCATCAAAGAGATGCTTTCCTCTCAAAGACTGGCTGCTGGCAACCCTTGCCTCCTTGGCTATGTGGAAAGTCACATGGAATTGGCCCCTGAGCTCTCCATTCACTTCAGGATTTTGTTGCTTTCAGCTTCTTGCTTTCATGGCTTTCTCTCTCTCTGTCTCTGTCTCTGTCTCTCTCTCTCTCTGTATTCATTCTGTTTATAAGGGACTCGAGCAATAGGATCAAGTCCCATCCTGATTGAGATAAGCCACACATTAACTGAAATAGCCCCATCAAAAGGTCCTACATACTCTGGGTTTAAATCCACAGGAATGGATTAGATTTAATAATTTGATTTTCTGGGGTACATACAGCTAGTCTAGTATAGTAGACAGAAGTTTGAACAAGATTTGTGGACTTTATCAATGTCAATATACAGCTTATGATATTATACTATAGTTTTACAGGGTGTTATAATTGAGAGACCATGAATAAAACATACATCATGTCTATTATAATTTAAAACTGCATATGAATCTAAAGTTAACTTGAAATGACATTTGAATAAAGGTAAAACTACTAATACATCCAATAGCATGGTTAAATGTTTATGGAATTGATAGACTCTCTTTTAACTCAGCACAGGAAAAAGAGGAGACTATTAAGGGCCACCTACACATTTAAATTCAATATATATATATATATATATATAGTAGATGGGAATGTGAAATGGTAATTTGAAAATGGTAAAAATATTTTCAGTAGGGGCATTGTCATCAAAGAGCAGGTATGAGAGATAACTGAGAGCAGAGTTTAGCTTATCCTGCTATTTTACAATTTTCTACATCTATCATGGGATTTTTACCAGTCTTGATTTAACCATTTATAAAATTTATGACAAAAAAAATTTATGGCATTCATTTGTTTTGGTTTCTGAAAATTCTAGCCCCAGTTCTTTAGACTTTGTAATCATGGTAAACTCATGTGTGAACTTTAAACCATCAAACAGCTTCTTGCTAAGAAATAGAGTTGAATAATGTGTACTTCTACACCAAACAACATGTCCAATTCTATTTTTAGTACAATGACAATCTTACTCTAACTGGGATTTAGTTACAATATTTTTCATGCTAAATTATGAATCTAGAGTTGTCTTTAAGATACTGAAATAAATGGTCATGTCAGAGAATTTAGTTGATCATTACTACTAATCAATTTAGTCAAATGGTAAATCATATAGAGACAAGTCTAGTGGAAGTTAAACTTAGGAGTTAATATGAGCCCAATGGTACCAAGGAGAGCTTTTATTGTAATTCTAAAAATTAGAACTAATGAGAACACTACTATTCTCCCACTCCAATATACTTGCTAACACAGACAGCTTCTAATAAGCAAGCTAACCATGCATTGTGTATGACAATTATATCTGATCCCAAGACAAAACTCAAACTTGCGCTCAAAGTTTCCCTTTAATCTCACCATTGCAAAATTCCCTTTATGAGAACATGGGGCTTCATTATTGTTCAGAATGCCAGAGAGAGCCAAACTGGAAACCCAAGGGATGCTTTAACAAGTTCTTCTCCTCCTGAGATTAAAGCTGGAGATACAAATGCTTGTCTTGTTTTTTATTTTTAGTATAACTTTTAATTATTATATTGTAGTACTCTAACAAGTCCCTTGGCATGTCCAGAGCTTGGGCTTAATAGGCATGGAGGGCTCCCTTTGTACTTTTCAAGGTAGTAATAGTCAGCTCCAAGAAGTTGTTAAATAAAGAAAATAAAGCTGCTTTTCAAAGCTTTTAAAAATGTTTTATGTGAGTAAATGTAAATCTCTCTTCAGCCCCTAGGCTTTTATTCTGTCCGTATTTTATACAAAAAATCTTCCTGAGAGGCCAAGTGATTCTTCATTTAGGCAAGACAAGTTCTTACAATCTCACTGGAATGTCTCTGTGAGAACTGTCTGATCAGAACCAAGTCATCATTCTGAATCCAAATTATTGTTTAATTATGATGTTTTTTCTTTGTCCTCAAACAAAAATTCTTTGTTGTATTTCTTGTATTTTATTTGGATCACACTCACCTTATTGAAACGGAGCAGAACACAAAACTGCCCGCCATTAATGGACAGACTTCATGAAAAAAGATATTAATATCTGTTGATCTAACTACCAGTAGAAAATCTATTTTGATTTTATAATCTAGTTCAGTATGTCACATTCAACTACCCTATTGCATATTACTCATCCTCCCCATGAACCCAAAACAAATAACATCAAAGAAATAACTTGATACTACATGCAGGCTAAAATATTTCAAAACTGAATACTGATTGTATCATGATAGAGCAGGAATTTAAAAAATGGCTAATCCATGCATATGTGGTAATGTTACATGTATTTAAAGAAAATATTAGATGAGGTGTTATTTAGAATAAGTCTAGTTATGCAGTTAACAACTGGGAAGGCTTCCAGTCCACACATGGAAATGAGCTCTGCAAGACAAAGAAAAGGGGCCTTATATAGGGTGAATGCAATTTTATATTGGTTAATGAAAAATTCCTTTTTTCTTTTAAAAATTTTGTGAACTTAGTGTTATGTATGACATCCAGTGGGCATAGGGCTTCCCTAAATTTGATTTATTATTATACAATTATTCAATCCCCATTTGTTATATTTATCATCTATAACTTTTTAACTATCACTGTCACAACACAAATGTTTCTTTGTGAATGTTGAAGGCTTTTACTAAGGGTTTCTATGTTTACCCTCTTTTGGTTGTTGTTTCCATCTTCACTTTTGTTCCCATATTTTTGTTTTGAAATTTTTTTTCACATATGTTCTGGTTTGAAATGATGTATGTCCCCTAGAAAAGCCATGTTTTAATCAAAATCTCATTTCATAAAGGCAGAATAATCCCTATTCAATACTGTATGTTTTAAACTGTAATCAGATCATCTCCTTGGAGATGTGATTTAATCAAGAATGGTTGTCAAGCTGGATTAGGTGACAACATGTCTCCACTCATTTGGGTGGGTCTTGATTAGTTTCTGAAGTCCTATAAAAGAGGAAACATTTTGGAGAAAAGCAATTCAGAGAGAGCCAGAGAAGAACAACATAGCCACGAGAGCCCATAAGCCAGTGACCTTTGGAGATGAAGAAGGAAAATGCCTCCTGGGGAGCTGCATGAAACAGGAAGCCAGGAGAGAAAGCTAGCTGATGATGCCTTGCTCACTATGTGCCCTTCTAGACAAGAGAGAAACCATGACCATTTTCACCCTGTGCCTTTCCAGATGAGAGAGAAACTCTGACTGCATTTGCCATGTGCCCTTCCAGATGAAAGGGAAACCGTGAACTTCACTGGCCTTCTTGAACCAAGGTATCTTTCCCTGGATGTCTTTGATTAGACATTTCTATAGACTTGCTTTAATTGGGACATTTTCTTGGCCTTAGACCTGTAAACTAACAACTTACTAAATTCCCCCCTTTAAAAGCCATTCTGTTTCTGGTATATTGCATTCTGGCAGCTAGCAAGCTAGAACAACAAATATGTAGCCAAAATCATAAGTGAAGCTATTCGATATTTATATACCTTTATTGCACAATGTTTCGGTATTTTAAACCATAATTTGACATCTCACATTTTCTTTCCTTTAAATTTATACAAATAAATGCAGTTCTGCCATATTCTTTTCCTAAAATATTCTTTCTTTTGTTACTTATAAGAAATGTGATATAATTTCCCTAACCATACTGACTGCTTGTCTCTATCTGGTTAAGACATTAAATAAAGGAAATAGCACATTGGTAAACAGTATTAAGTAGCACAGATGTAAAAACAGTCACTATGAAGAGAGATACTGAAGCTAAAGGGCAATTTATCACCTCACATCTTTTGATATAATTCAGTATAATATAATCTGGAATGTAAATCTAATATAATATGGGTCATGGATACTGGGCAGGATTTGATCATAGGGGCTGTATGGCAATAGGCCTGTCATCTGAAGAGGATTAATCCAACTGGAACCCCAGAAAACACCACTGAGGTCCCAGCTGTGTGCAGGTGATAAGTGAAGATGTAAGTGGAGAAAAGCTTGTGTACCAGTGGAAAAGGGGCAAGAGTAAGCAAATTGCTGAATTCCTGGTGGTTCAATAACTTTAATAATCTCAGGTGACTACATAGTCTTCATGGCCTGAAGCAGAATTGCTTTTACATTTCCCTGAAGGAATTGCCTTCACACTCCCCCATGAGTGAAGGAATTCACTTCACACTTCCCAATAAGTGAAGGAATCATATTTGACTACAATCTCAGGAAATTATTGTCCCCATGAAAAATATATTCTTGAGCATTTTAGAGAAGATAGAGTGTGTTTACCCATGAAAGACCCCAAAATGGAGAATATATGAAGAAAAGACATGTAATTTTGACACTGATGATACTATACACTAAAAGTCCTGGGGACACATCAGAGCCCCAAATCCTCACTCTACTTCCTAGTTGGCTTGGTTTTGATATTTTAATATTTGAAATCCCCACCAAGGCAGTTGACCCAATAGTCAATCAAATCCCTGGTTCTTTATATTTGATGCAACACCCGTAAATGCAGACAAACCCTTGTCCAATCAGTGAAAGTCAAGCTAAATTCCTTTTAGTTTCTATAAAAATCATTTTTTATCCCTATAACCCAGAAGCTACTTCTGTTCTAGCAAGTGATCTGGCCTCCTTTCCTGCAGCAAAACTTTGGTGTCCCTAAAAAATGCTTTATTCTGCAAACTCAACTCTGATTTGTCTTTTGACAATATCACCATCCACTATAATTAATAACATTTCTCAGGTAGACTATTTTATAATTAAAAAGCATATATCTTCAATTCCTTAGCCAAGCACAAGTCTGAAGAACTGAAGTTGATTCAGTAATGAGTCTCTTCACTTAATAATTGAAAACAATGTCATCAGTGCAAAAATTGCTAACAATAAACCTATTCAAATTCTTTTAGCTCCACCTCTGCATTCCTTGGGAACTCTATGCCATTGCTTCCAGTTTTCTCTAAGAAGAAACTCTTCTTTGTAGATGCATTCAATCTTAAGTAGCTCTCTTACTAATTAAAATGTTATTTGCTAATAGTTAAATTTTCCTTTGTATTGGGGGTGCATAGTCCAGAAAACTGATAGTTAATTTTTTTTAACTTTTTAATTTATAATATAACATACATACAAAGCAAAGAAAGAAAAAAGCAGTAGTTTTCAAAGCACTCTTCAACAAGTAGTTACAGGACAGATCTCAGAATTTGTCGGGAGCTACCATAACATCATCTCAGATTTTTCCTTCTAGCTGCTCCAGAACATTGGAGGGTAGAAGGAATATATATATATATATACTACTTTTTCTCTTTTGAGAAAAATAACATCTATACTAAAAAACAATAAATTTCAAAGCACAGCACAACAGTTACTTGTAGAACAGATTTCAGAGTTTGACATGAGTTACAATTCCACAATTTTAGGTTTTTACTGCTAGGTGCTCAAATATACTGGGGACTAAAGGAAATATCATGCAGTGATTCAGCAATTATATTCATTTGTAAATCCCCTTTTGGTCAGGATGGAATTGTTGATCCCATGGTGCCAGGGCTGAACTTATCCCTGGGAGCCATCTCCCATGCTGCCAGGAAGACTTGCACCCATGGAGGACATATCCCATGTAGGGGGGAGGACAATGATTTTACTTGCAGAGTTGGGCTTAGAGAGAGTGAGACCACATTTAAGTAACAAAAGAGGTCCTCCAGAATTATGACAGTTAAATTTTAATAGCAACAGGTGTCCATATTTTAAAAATCTTTCCTACACTATAATTTTATAACTATCATCATTTTTTCATTTGATTCCTTTTATGACTTTAATTTCTACACTTCAATATTTAGTTTGTTTGTAACTTATTTTGGAATGAATCACAAACCTCAAATCCTGATTTGTTTTTCCTTAGATATTATGAGTGCCATGGAAAATATACTTCATCTCATTTGTAGTAATTGTTATTTGGTAGTAGATTTCTAGGTTCCTTAGGGAATTTAGGACTCACCAGGAAAGACAGATAAATCATGGAAATTTGTAGTGGCCACAGGAAATGGGACTGGAAACACATTTGCCAAGATTTAAATCACACCTTCCCTTATTTCAAAACAAGCTGTATTTGTAAGATATCGAATTTTCATATACTGAAGTGTGGCAATCTATACAATTGTTTTGACTGTTAAATTTTCCATACTCAAAATATTTTTATTAATTGATATTGTCTTATAAGTTAATATTTGGGGTCATGTGCTTCTTACTAGCTTTACTTTTTAGTGTATTTGCTGGATATTGTTCAAACATAATTACATGGTTTCTAGTATTTAATTTTATCTAAGAAAATAGGTATAAGCAAATAGAATGCATTAACATTAACACAATCTATATAACTTTTCTAAACCTTATTTTAAGTTTTATTTCATATAATTATGTTTTTAATCATTCTCTTATTTATTCAGCCTTAAGAACTGTTGTCTGTACATCAATTTGGATATGAGAAGCTGTATCTGTAATGTGTAAAATTACAGAAGTGTATTTGACTAACTGGAAATTCATTTGTAATTTTCATATATATGAATAAACATTCTCTACATAGAATTAATATCAGCCTTGCTTTCCAACACCATATTCACAAGAATATTTTATAAAATAATGTACTTTTTCAAATCTCACTGTATTTTTAATGAGTGCATTTTTATTATGAATGAGATTGAGTATATTTTTCAAAGCTTTAAGTCAAATTTTCTCTATTTTTTGATTATCTTTTTGCTTCCTTTTCCTAATTTCACTGATTTGGCAGCTTTTTTTTCTTGTTTTCTAAAATCTCTTTGTTAAGATTATGAGTTGAAGTTAAAAAATTAAAAATAATAAAGAGCAATTTTAAGGTTTCATTTTAATACAGTGAAAATGGTATAAAATAAAATAAAATACTAAAAATTGCAATTTATATTTATTTCTTTTCCTCCTGGTGTTTTTCCATGCAGTTAATTCTTAAAATTTTTTTTATATAATCAAATTCATTAATATTTTCTTTTATCATCTCTTAATTTTGAGATACAGAAAAACCTTCCCAATATTAATCATTATCATTTACATTCTCACCAGTGGTAATGAGAATTCCAGTGGTCCACAAAGCACATCACTTCCAAGTATACCTTCTCTGCTGTATAAGATGCTATTACAGCATATAAATTTAATTTGCATTTTCATGAGTCCTAATAATGTTGAGTAACTTTTCATATTGACTATTTGGATAGTTCAGTGAAGTGTATATTTAAGAATTTTGCCCATCTTTTTTGTTGGGATGACTGCATTTTAAAAATTGTTGATTTCCTGCATTTATTATTTGACATTTATATATCAAATATTTTATCAAACTCTCTGGGTTGTATTTTCACTCTATTAATAATGTCCATTGATTTATAGAAATGATTAACCTTAAGTATTTCATTTTATTATTTTCTTTATAGTTAACACCATGTGTATCCAGTTCAATAACCAAAGTCATGCAGATAGCCTTCTCCAAAAATGTTTTCCCCCAAAATTCATTTTTAACCTTTCAAATTTAGATTTGCATTATTCTCTAATTTAATTGCATGTGTGTGAAATTGGAGTCAAGATTATTTCTTTCCCATTTTACAATTCAATAGACAGTCATCCTGAAATGACTGCTTTAACCCATCTGCGCATATATATTCTGCATGTATATTCTCAACTTTACTCTGTTACATTATTCCATGTGCCTGCATAGCAACACAGCCAAGATATCGTAATCACTTTGAATTTATAAGAGGACTGCATATTTGATACACTGTGTCGACCAGCTTATTCTTCAAAATTATCATGTCTACTCTCAGATATTTGCCTTTCTATGAGAATAAGCTTTTGAATTAAAAATAATTGCTAGAATTTTTATTGGGATTGGATTGAACCTACAGACAATTTACAGATGGAGAGTTGTGATCCTGGAAATAGTAAATACTGCATTTCATAAACATGTTGCAGTTCTCTGTTTACCTAGGTATTCTTAAATTTCTCTGAATTATATTTTTAGTTTTAATTATAGAGGTTTTATATAGCACTTGTTGGATTTCTTACCAGGAATTTTATTTATTGGTGCAACTGTAAATGATATCATTTTATCTAAACAATTTCAAATTCAATTCTTCCTTACACATAGAAATAGAATTTTATTTATTTAATTTTTAGGCCAAAACTTTGCTAAATTCACTTACAATTATCATGGTCATGTGGACTCCTTCAGAATTTCTACAAAAGAATTCTTTTCTTTTTTAACAAATGAGCACTATATAACAAATATAGTGCTTCACAATTTACAAGTCATGCACATATATACTTCTTTGACCCTCACCATAACCCTGTGACGTAGGCAGCACAGACATTCTTCTCATTTAACAGGTAAGGAAAATGAATCTCAGGGCACTTAAGTGATACACCATGGTTATACAATAAGTAGATGGTTTGTATTAATATCAGTCTTTGGCCTAAAAAATCAGTACCCAACCTCCCCTCATATGTGCCCTACCTACTTCACAGGGATAGTAAAGATAAAATGAATTCAAGGTTACAAAAATACTTAGATGGAAAAAGTGCTATATAATTATACCCACAAACTGTAATCTCCCATGATATGTGGTTCCTTCTTCTCATACCTGCTTGTGAATGAACCCATAATTTTATATTGCCTCTGTGCTCAACAAAGCAGCTTTCTAAGGGTTAGGCAGGGAGACAGTATGATCCTGTTTAAAGTTATATAAATTACAATCAGGGTAACTGCTGTTAGAGCAAATTGGAAAACACAGAAAGGCCAATGTGCAAATAGGATCCACTGAAGCACAGAGCAAAGCAAGGCAACTTTATCAGATAGGACATGATTGTATAGAAGGGAAATATGGTGTCAGAATTCAAACTGGCACACACGGTTATCTAAGGCAAAGTGGTGGCAAAGAAGAGTTCTTCATTCTGCATTATATAAACAACAGCAGAGGATTCATGGGAAATAGTGCAAATGTATCTTATGTCACACAGATCTCTCCAACTACCAACAGGAAATATAAACAAATGTCATTTTCATTTTAAAGAATGTCTGTATCTGTGCTCATATCCTGAACTAAACCAAGAAGCACCTCCATATTAAACTTCCTTGACCAAAATACAGTCTGTACCGTCATTACTAATCAGAAGTCTTTAAGGTAAAGAAAACAATTAATATGGCTGTTTAGATTTTTATCAGGATTTACTTTAGATTCTCCTGCTTTAAAACCCCAATAAAGTTATATTGAGTTTTTATTAGTGATTCTATGTATGTATAATAATTAAAGTATGATAAGTGAATTTAACATATTAAAAGAGTTCTATAGCATCTGTCAGTAAAGATTATATACTATACAAACTATTCAAGTCATACAAAACCATTTTCAGTGTCTTTTCAACTGAGAAGAATCCTAGTCAGCACGCTTCTCCTCCTGAGGTGGTTCATACTGAGACAACTTTGCTTTCAGTTTTTTTTTTCTTCTACAATAGTTTCATGCTTCTCTTTCATTTCTGCCAATTCTAGGTAAAGCAGTTCTGTTTCTGGATTTTTTGGGGTAGCAGCTCCTAAGTGATGCTTTAAAAAATCCAAAGCACTATTAGGTTTTTCTGGTTCTGCATATAGAACTAATAACACTTTAGTCAATGTTTCCAGCACCCCCGACTTCTCCAAGTACCTCAAGAACTGCTCATACTTCAAGTTGGGCTTTGTAATGGGCCATAGTGACAACAGCTGTGTGGCTGTTGCCAGAGACCATGGCTGGTGGGCTCCCAGCCATACTGCTCATGCACAGAAGCTACATAAGAATTCTAATCAGCTGTAAACAATTATGATTTTTTCATCCTTTCTCATCATTAGCCCTTCAATTTAATTCTTACTGTATTTGGTTTAATCTTCAGTATGATGTTGCATAGAAACAGAGATTGTGATTTTCCTTGTTTCTTTTTCAAATTCTGGGGGAAATGGTGAGATATTACAATGTTATTGTAAAGGATGTACTTTCTCCTGCAATTTTGTCCATTCAATTTTATATTGTGTATTGTGCCAGTTTGAAAGTACTAAGTATCCTAGAGAAGCCTCATTTTAATCCTGCTTCAATCTTGTAGGGAAGCTGTTTCTTTTAGTCCTGACAATATTGTAGGGTGGAAATCTTTGATTAGATTATCCCAGAGAGATACGATGCACCCAATTGTGAATGCGAACTTTTAATTACATGAGATGTGACTCTACCCACTCAAGGTGAATCTTGATTAGTTACCAGAATCCTTTCAAAGAGGAAACATTTTGAAGAAAATTTAGAAATAACAGAGCCAAAGAAGACTTGGAGATCAAAAACAGAAATAGCCTGGGTACTAAACAAGTCACATAGAAATGGCCAGAACATGAAGAGAAGAGATCTCCAGCCCCAGAAGATGCTAAGCCGAGAAATGAAACCCAGAGTTTTGTCCTGGAACAGCTGCATAAGAGACCAAAGATACCATGTGAGTAGCCCCCACAGGAAACAGATGCTAAAAGTAACAGAACCCAGAAGAAAGTAACCAGCAGATGCCAGCCATGTGCCTCCCCAGCTGACAGAGTGAAGGTAACCTCTTGTTGGTGCCTTAGTTTGGACATTTTCTCAGCACTAGAAGAGTAAACTTGTAAAATCTTAAATTCTCTTTTTAAAAGCCATTCTATTTCTGGTATATTGCTTTCAGGCAGCATTAGCAAACTACTATATGTACGTTATTCTTCCTCTTTCTCTCTTTTCCTTCCTGATAGTCTTCAATTCTATACTGTTTTCCATACTTCTCTCTCTTCTGTCTTTTCATATCTGTCTCTAGTGTTCCCTTTCATATTTCTTCCAGTGCAGGTCTCTTGTTCACAAACTATCTCAGTATCTGTTTGTCTGAAAATATTTTAAACTCTCCCTAATTTTCAAAAGACAGTATTGCCAGATACAGAATTCTTGGCAGGAGCTTTCTCTCTTTCAGTATATTAAATATATCATACCATTACCTTCTCAGCTCCATGGTTTCAGCTGAGAAATCCACATCTAGTCTTCAACCTTCTCCTTCATGTGATGGATTGCTTTCCTCTTGCTTCTTTCAGAATTCTTTCTTTGTCTTTGACATTTGGAATTTTGATTAGTAAGAGTTTTGGAGTAAGTCAATGAGGATTTATTCTGTTTAGGATGCATGTGCTTCTCAGATCTGTAATTTTACATCCGTCATAAGGATGGTAAATTTTCAGTGATTATTTCCTCCATTATTCTTTCTGCCCTTTTGCCTTCTCTTCTCCTTCTGTACAAGCATAACTTGTGTGTTTATATATCCCATGTTATCAGTCAATTACCTGAGACCATAGTCATATTTTCCCTTTGTTTTTCCTATCTCTTCTTTTGTGTTTAGGATTTCAGATATCCTGTCCTCTAGTTCACAAATCCTGTCTTCTGCCTGTTCAAATCTGTTGTTGTTGGTCTCCATTGTGATTTTCATCTCTTTGATTGTGCCTTCATTCCCTTAAGTTCTGCCATTTGGTTTTTCAAACTTCTGCATTCTTTATTTTTACCCCATGTCATTCTTTTATCTATCATCTTTTGACACTTTTCCCCTCAATTCATTGATTTGATTTTTTATGTGATTTTGCATTTTGGTTTGAATATGCTTTATTAGTTGTTTTAACAATTGCATCTCATTTGAAAATTTAGTTTGTTCCTTTGACTGGGACATATCTTTGTTTTTCTTATTGTGACTTAGTAATTTTGTCTAAGGAGTTCATTTCCTTGATTAGTTTATTCTGGAGGTAATTTTCACTCTTTTACGTAGGGGTTTACTTGTTGGTTAGCTTTGTTCTCTATCTGTTCTTTAGCATTCAGTTCAATTTATTTTAGATTTCTAACATAACTTCTGTGTAACCAATCAGAAATCCTCAGCTTTTCTTCTTCTGTTTCTTGCTCTGCCTACATGTAACTTTTTTTAGTTTTGAGGAGGGTCTCACCACATATGATCTATCCCAATCAGATTCTTCCCACCAGACAGGCCCAGATTTCCCACCATTCAGAGGAGCATTGCAGTCAGTATCAAGTTTACCTGAGGGTGAGGCTCAGCATGTTGTTAGACTGTGCTATGAAGTCTCTTGACACTGTGTTATTCATTTCCTGCCCAGAACATGGTGCTTTAAAGCCTGTAGCTGCAGTTTTTTAAATTCTCAGCTAACCCTCAATGCCAGGGGCATGGTTGGGGTAGATGCTGTGTTAGAAGGTTAGGTTAGGTTGCTTCTGTTTTCCAGCCTCTGGGACCTTAATTCCCTGAAGGAAGGCTGCCTTTTGAGCAGGGTTCCAGGTCTTCTTTCTGGGGAATGATACCCCATTTAAGGAATATCTACCCCACTTGAATCATTATTATGTTTTTCAGGCTTATATTAACTCAGTCCTTACCTAAGTCTTACTGACAAGTGAAAATGCCTAAGGATTTCTCTAATGAGCTACTTAGAATAGTTTGAAAAAAAATAAAGGAAGAAATTCCTTTTCAGAGCCAGTCCCCAGCCCCCAAGTTTCACCAGTTGAGAGTCAGAGCTGTTACATGGCTTTATGCGCCCACCCTTTTCCAATAATCTGAACTCAGCCAACTCCAAAATCCTCCATCTTTATTCTTTTTTACTTAATTTCATTTTCTTTTGTCTTTCAGCTCTGCCTCCTCTCTTCCAGATTAAAATCACAATTGGAGATTGCCCACTGAGCTCCTTCCCTTGCTCACAAGAGAGACTGCTTAAAGATATGCTCTTTAAGTAATAATTTCCTGCACATGGCTAGTTACTTTTTCTTTCATACATACATTAGTTTCACCCTTCCCTGGAGCACTATAGAAGCCTAAGAATGCTTGCACTGCTATCTAATGGATTGTTAAGAAGTAATAGCAATAAAGCAAAATGGAGAGACAGACCAATCCACATCCTTGCCAATCAAGTGCCTCTTTTCCAGTATTTTATGCTCATTCAACACCAAAAGCCTGTTTTATTCCATTTGTTTGTTGCATATCAGCCCTGCCAACTCTTTACCAGGGTGAAATCCTTGGGTTAATTTTGTCCTTGATCCAGGTTTATCTGTGTCCAGAGATTGAATTCAGCAGTCAAAATTTATTAATTAATTCCCTAATTGGAGCATGATTGAGCCACCTTACTTACTGCTAGTAGAGAGGGCATCCTTTTTCCTTTGGGGAAACAACAATAAGGCATCATGCCATGCCAGTGGGGGATGGGTGCCAGCCACCATAACTTGAGAGACTTACAGTTCTGTGGAGATCTCAGCCATTCCATTCATTCTGTACAGGTTTGTGATGTGGGTTCAGGTACTGCAGTTCATCAAACAGATTTCCAGATAGTTTCTGGCTATTTACTAGCTGCCCTGGAGAGCTAGCTGAATTTCACATCACTACACTGCCAGAATTTATATATATATATATATATATATATATATATATATTTATATATATATATATTGTGTTTTTATTCATTTATATATATAGTGTTTTTTAAATCTCTTCTGTTGTGCCTTTCATTACTATAAGTTTTGCCATTTTTTCAAGCTTTTAAGTTGTTTATCATCACTCAATATTCTTCATATCGTTCAACATATTTTCCCTCAACTCATTGATTTGAATTTTGAATTGATTTAGCCTGTCTGCTTGAAGTATTTCATATGAAGTGTTTATTCCTTTCACTGGGCCATATCTTCATTTTTTTTTCTAGTGTGACTTTTAATATTTTGTTGGTATCTCAGCATCTGATTTCCTTGATTAATTTATTCTGGAAATCATTTTCACTTTTTTGCTTAAAGTTTTCTTGTTGGTTGGCTTTGTTCTCTATCTGTTCTTTGGTATTCTGTTAATCTTGTTCTAGACCTCTAGTATAGTTTCTGTTTAACTCATTATAATTTTTCAGTTCTTATTTTTTTGGTTCTTGCCTTGCATAAAATGAACTTTTCTTAGAAGGTTTCCACAACTGATATTGACCCCAATCAGATTTTCTTATACATGGCATACCAAGGTCTCAGGAATAGGGTGTAATCAGTATCAAGTTTTCTTGAGGCTTTTAAACAGTAGGTTGTCAGAGTTTCTTGTGAAGCCTCTAGATTGTGCTATTCTTGTCCTTCCCATCAGGTGGTACTTGTCAACCCGCAGCTCCCCACTGGTGTAAAGTGAAGTGCCTTTAATTCTAAACAGACCTGTATGTGACTGTCATGGTTGAGACAAAGGCCATCTTGTTGTGGCTGTCTTGTGGTGGACAATGTCCATGATTAGCTGTACAAATATAAAAACATTCTTTCATGAAACTAGAGCAAATGTATGATATTATTACAATGAGTTAATAATAGAAGGGTATATGGAGAAATATACCTATTGCAAACTATAGACTATAATTCTAATGAAAATGTTCTAAATTTGATCAGGCAATTGTATGCACAACTATGTGATCATACTTTGACCCAATGATTGCATACTTCACATAGCTTCTATGGTGTATGAATATGTCTCAATAAAATTGCATGTGTAAGGAAGAGATAGGACAAGTTCATATTTGCAAAAATCACTTTGGCAAAGCTGAAAAATATCCACAATGCTATCTATAAATTCAATGCAATTCAGTTCATTCAAAAAGCATGGCTTTGCTGTCAGCTTGATTTCAAGCTTCTAGTCATCAGAATTATGACATAAAATTTTTATTGTTGTAAGTCGCCCAGTTTGTTTTAAATTGTTAAGGTAGAACTAGGGTAAAAAACAAACCACAAGACCATTGGAAGCAGTACACCAGTATGGATTATGTGGAGAGATATAGAGGGCAAATCCAGGTGGCTAGATTAGGGTTTATTATTATTATTATTATTATTATTATTCATGATGATAACACAAGTCCCTTTTTCTGAATGTGAAGGAAAGTTAATATGGAGAAGAGAGTGGCAGACCAGGATCTCTAAGAAATGAATGGATGGGAAATAGGAAAACAGGAACATAGTGAGGAGGCTATTAAAATATTTCAGGCAAGGTATGATAATAGCTTAAACCAGAGTGGCCAGATTATGGGTGCATGGAGGAAATGGAGTTGACAGGATTTGAAAATCCTGTCAAATGCGATGTGTCCAAATTGTAGTAAAAAATAATACCATGCTTTTGACTTGAAACTTGAAATTGCCATGTTTTGAGAGAAAAAGAATGGGAAGAGAGGTTTTCTTTGCTGTTCTTGTTTTGAAGGAATCATGGTTAGTGAATTGCAATAATAGGAGATGAGGAGCAAACGTATTGCTCCCTCTTCATTTTTTTTACGCAGGCTGTTGACTAGCTCTTGTGGAAGCAACAACTTTTTTGTTCAAGGAAAGATGACAAACAATATAGTATGGGAGACAAGGCAACAGTGAAGATGCCAATCAACCAATCTTTAAGGTCATTCAAGAAGTGCACTAAGAAGTAGTTGCAAAAAATTCTGGACTGAAGATTTGTTATTGATAGCATGTGGGCTTGCAGATTTGACTCAGATGTCTCTCAGTCAAGATGTCTCAGAGCCAAGCCAAATCCACTTTACCTGATAGCAGTATATCAACATACAGCATATGTGTTAAGTATTTTGCATTCCCAAAATGGAAAGGACTTTATAAAGGAAATTTAATAAAGTTACAAGTTTACATTTCTAAGCCTGTAAAAATATCCAAACAAAGATGTTCTAGTTTGCTAGCTGCCTGAATTTGATATGCCAGCTAGCACATGAGGCATCCAGGGAAAGATACCTTAATTCAAGAAGGGCCTATGTTTCTGGAACAGCTGTCAGCTGGGAAGTCACATGGCTGGTACCTGCTAGTCCCTTGCTCCAGGGTTGTGTTGCTTTCAGACTCTGTTCATGTGGGGTTCCTCACTTTGATTCTCTAGGGCTTGCTTTCTTCTCTTTCCTTCCCTTGGCTCTCTCCATGTTCTTGCTTGCTTATCATCTCATGGGAAGGCACACAGCAACATCTGCTGGAGTCCAAGAATCTCCAAACATCTATATTTCTAATTTTTCTGTTAGTTTGGAAGTTTCTGTTGGCTCTCTGTCTGTTGGCACTGAGGCTTCTTCCATTTCTGTCACTTATGCCTCTCTCTAAAATGTTTTCTCTTTTAAAAATACTCTAGTAATCTGATCAAGACCCAACTGGAATGGTTGGAGTTACATCTCCATATGATCCAAAGGTCACAAGCACAATCAGCATGTCACATCTCCATGGAGATAAACTAACCCAAAGTTGCTGTCCTACAGTATTGAATTAGGATCAAAAGAAACAACTGCCTCCACAGCACTGAGTCAAGATTAAAACATGGCATTTCCGGAGTACCTAACATTTTCAAACTCGCACAATATGTACAAGGGTAACCATTATATGTGATCCTGTTTTCTACTCTGAGGTTTCCGTATCTTGTACATGCTTTTTTGAAAGATTTTTCAGTTGTTACTCAATCTGTGTCCTAGTTTCAAATGAATACAGAAAAACCCATCACAATTAGTCTATTTTCCCGAGTGTTCTGTGCAATCAACCCAATTAGCAGATATGTTTTCATCCTGGAGAGTGAGCAATTCAGTATCCTCTAACAATATACCACTAGTAAAATCTCTAAAGATTAAATGACATATGTCATGGGTTTTGTGAGAGATCCATATCATGGAAGTCTCCAATCAGTTCATAATTTGGCCCAATATCTATGGAGAAGAATAAAACAAATATACCCATGTGTTAATTTGCATATGCTTTTAAAAGGATAGCCTTACATGACTCCCAGTTGGATTTTCCCATGTGGAAGTCTGACGTATCAAGGCATGTCTTTGTGATCAGCTCAATCTGTGTTTTGGGCATGGGATACAATGTTATACTAATCAAGAGTGGAACAGCAACTATAAAAGCCTGATCACATAAAAACCTGGTCAACCTCTGTTGCATCACTAAACTAGATGAATTTCTTGGAACATGCAGACATGATGAAATTGGAAAAGGATTACATTGAAAACAATTATTTCTAGCCTGGCCATAGGAAGCCTTAATTACTAATGCAAACAATTTTGGATTTCAGGTGACAGAGTGCTGTCAACACCCACAACAAACATGGAATGTATGGGCTCATCTGAATTTGCATTCATTTTATCATTTTTTGTCATTGATTCCTCCTTAACTCCCAGCCAGCATTTGCATTTCCTTCTAACAAAAGGAAAGCTCTTCTATTTCCTTCTGAAAAAGGGAAATTTTTTCAATCTTTCCAGTTTTGTGTTTTAAATCCATGAATGTTGTAATTAAAATAGTCAATAAAAATTGCCAAATTAATTGCACAACTACTAGTTATCCAAACTTAACCAATTTATCCATGCCTCTGGTATTGAATTTTAAAGGAGTACCTACTTTAAGCTACCATTCACATCGCTGATAAAGTGTCAGCTACATGCAATGAGAAGTTACTCAGAACATAACTGTCAAATAATGTGACCATTTGCTCTTAGAATATTGTTTCTTTTAGGGAAGAAAGAGGTAGAGCTTTATTTATCCTTTATATTTTTCAAAGACAGCAAACCAGGGTATATACAAGAAAAAATTATTCCATCATTAAGATAATATTATCTCTAGATTTAGATTTTCCCCAGTTCTCAAAATCAGGAAAAGCATACCATCCACCAACCTCATTCAACTTAATCTATAATTATTTTAAGATCTTTAATGCAACATTTTTTCTCAAAATATTTCAGCTTGGAACCAGAGATTTCAGCTTGGAACCAGAGAACCAGGAAATGGAACATAATGTTGGTGTTGCATCTGCATTACACAAACTACTATGAAATCTAAATTTTTCCTGGTAGAAACAGTGTGTTTGTCACAAAGTATGACACAAATTAGGTACTGATTTGATTGGAAGAGATTGTCTGAAAATGTTCAAAAGGAAATAAGGTACCCTTTGCCATGCATATTAAAACATAGATTTTGATAAAAGTAGTAATTTTTAAATTACTGTTATTTCCTCAATTTCCTGTCACTAGTTACTTACTCATTTCCATCTCTTATAAAATAATAGCCTTATCATATATAACATTGCATTAAATGCTAGAGGGTGTAAACATTTTGAAATGTCATCCATTTACTGGAATTATAAGGACATTACTTTTTTTACTTAAGAATAATAATTAGAATGACTATGATTTCAATAAGTTTATTTTTCTACAAAAATTACTACTAGATGCAACCAAAATCTATTTCCACAATTTTTAGGGCTCAAACAATTTTATGCATTTATTTAGCCATCCACTCATATTATTTTAAAAATACACACTTTATTTTACCTAATAAATATTTGGTTTCAACTAGTTTCTCAAATGTGTACATTTTTACATGATATCAGTATCTTTGCAAACACCCAATTATGTTTTCACCTTACGTAACCCAGAATGTAGCACAGAACTTTCTTGCATTTTTAGTTTCAGACATTTTGTTACCAATACAAGGTGTCAAAAAGATGGAAGTAAAATGACCCAGCCAGCAAAAATGCATCAGTAAAGAAAAACAAACTCCTCACTCACATAAAGAGTTCATATTGGAATTTATATAATTATTTATATCATGCTTCCTTTCCCCTTAGAAAGGAACCAATTAGTACTCTAGAAGAAATAATGCTTTTCTCACTGATAAAACTGCATTACAAACAATTTAATAATGGACACTCACTTTGGGACTAAACATTTTAATAGGTTGAAAAAGAACTCTAAATTGTAGAAAAATAAGGAAATTATTATTTTGTTTCATTTAATGTTCTAGAGTAAGATATGACAAACTTTCCCAGAATTGTTTTTAAAAGAAAAAGGTAATCAATAAATTGATAACATTAGGATATTTGTTTCTGCAACCAGAAAAAATTATTCCTATAAAATACGAGTATCCAACCAACTTGCTGTAAATCTGCATTGTTTTGCTATACAGGTAAACTTTAACACCATTTAAAGACATTATCACACTTTTATATTGTCTATTTATTATGCAATGACAACTGGTGTTGTTGCAAACTTTAGATGCAAATGAGTGAGGTTTTAACCTTATTTTGATTCTGACCTTCTCTGTAACTTGATTTTATAGTAGTTCATTGTTACCTTGACATTTTAAATTAAATGATTTATATTTAAATAAATTACATATGCTTGAATATATAATTTAAGAATTAGGTAGTTCATAATTTTTCTAATTCCAATTAAACATCAATAAAATATCTTAAATTACACTTGTTTACATCCTCATGGTTTGTATATAGTGTGAGACTTAGGTCAAAATTTCCTTTTTTTGCATCAGGATTTACAAATATTTCCACCCCAATTTTTCAAAATAATATATTTTTCCTTGAGTTAATTATATCTTTGTCAAAATTAAAATGACCATATTTATGGGCTTGTAGAATTTTGTATGTCCATTCATGTGTTTATTTATCTGCCACTAATACCATAAGTTCTACCCACAGAAGAAATCACAAATAGGATAGTGTGATTCATCAAAATTATTCTTATTTTTCAAAATTATTTTGCCTAGTCAAGTTTTTTGCCTTGGCCACATCCAAATCAAAGCCAGGTTGTCTAAATCTACAACAAGCATGCTGGTATTTGAACTAGAAATTTGATGACTGTTTATGTTAGTGTAAAAATTGGAACTTTTATTATGTTGACACTTGCAGTCCATATACAGGATATGCTTTTACAATTAATTAAATATTTGACACCTGTCATTAAATATCTTTTAGCTTGTAAGACACAGATTCAGTACATAATGTTTTTTAGATATTTAAGTATTTTATTGCTTTAATATTGTGGTTAATTGTAATATTCTTCTTTATTTTGGCTTTCATTCTTTTCATTGCTATTACATACAAATACAATGGATTAATGGGGGTTGACCCTGTATCCCATGACTTTGAGCAAGTTAATAAACTTGCTCATTATTTTCAGAAGCTTTATTTTTGTGTTGAGTCCTTGGCAAATTTATATTAAAAATCAGGATCTTTCCATATTTTATTACTTTTTAATGACTTATTAAAATGGGTGATAGGGATGTACATCCTTTCCTTATTCCCAATCCTAGCATTTAAACATCCAGTATTTGTCATTAAGTATAATGTTAACTGAAGATTTTCTATATTATCTTTATTAGTTCGAAGATATTTTGAAAGTTTTTCTTCTATACCTATATTGCCCAGTGTTATTATCATGAATATATGTTGAATTTTATCAAATGTTTTCCTTCATCAGTTGTTACAATCTTTCTACTTTTTCTTATTTAGACTACTAATATGTGGGAAATAGTTACCAATTTACCAATATTGAACATTTTTTCTGTATCTGTTTGTTAAGCTGCCAGAATTCAATAAACCAGAAATGGAACAGCTTTTAAAATGGAATTTAATGTTACAAGTTTACAGTTCTAAGGCCATGAGAATGTCCAATTTAAGGCACCAAAAAGAAATTACCTTTACTCAAGGAATGCTTATGCCCTCCAGAATACCAGTATCAGCTGGGAAGGCACATGGAATGCATATGGCTGGGATGCTCTGGTCCTTGCTTCCAACTTCTGATGCCAGTGGTTCCTCTCTAAGCATCTGTATCTGCTCTATTCTGCTCTATCTTGCTTTTCTCTAAAGCAACTGGATCTCCAAGCATCTTTGTCTTTTCTCTCTGTCACCTCTGAACTTTCTCCAAAATGTTTCCACTTTTAAAGTATTCCAGTAAACTAATTAAGACCCATTTTGAATGAGTGGAGTCACATCTCATTTAATTAAAATGTCATACCTTCAATTGGTTGTCACATGTCCATGAAGATAATTTAATCAAAAGTTTCCATGCTCCAATACTGAATCAGGATTAAAAGAAACGACTGGCCGTACAAGATTGACTCAGGATTAAAGCATGGCTTTTCTGGGGTACATAATCACTTCAAACTGACACATTTTCTTTCCCACTAAAAACCTTATTTGTTCATAATTTTGTTAAGAATTTTTGTATCTATGCTTTTGAAAGACATTTTGCAATTTACTTTTCTGGTATTATCTAAATTGATTTTTGTTATTGGGGTATTGTACCCCACAAAATGAGTTTCTGCAGAAGAATGTAGAGCATTGATGTCATTCCTTCTTTAAGTATTTGGGTGAATCTGCCAATGTTTCTGAGGATTAGTAGTTACAAATGTTTATTCTTTACAATTTATTGTAAACATT
This sequence comes from Tamandua tetradactyla, assembly GCF_023851605.1. Lineage (NCBI taxonomy): Eukaryota > Metazoa > Chordata > Mammalia > Pilosa > Myrmecophagidae > Tamandua > Tamandua tetradactyla. Next base: position 26,318,017 of record NC_135335.1, read on the forward strand.
ATTTATTAAATCTAGAGTGAGTTTTGATAGTTTATAGTTTTTGATGACTTGTTCAATATCAGCTGTGTTGTCAGTTTTATCTCTATATTTGTTCATAACTTCCACTTATTAATTGAATACTTGCTGCCTGAATATCCAGCATCACTAATTTATGTCTGATACCTTTGAACCTTTGCCAGTCTTATAAGAGCATCTTTTGGATTTGCTCTTCTCTTTTTTTTAGTTTGTTTGGGGAAAATTTATATTATTCATATGAGACATTTCTTATTAATGATATAAGCACAGATTAGTCATATTCCAGAAAGTGTCCCTCATTTTTTTCATTCTAAATATTTTCTATTATACCTTGATATTTACACATTTAATCATGGACTATTTTGAAATCAGTTGTTTAATCTTCAAGAGCTTAGAGATCTCCCTATTATCTTCTGTTATATATAAATATATATACACATAATACATATGTCTTAATTCCATTGTGGTATTTGAACATATTTTTTATTATTTCAAATTTTTTTTACATTTGTGAAGGTTTATTTTATCAAATATTTTGATGAATGCTCCATTTTACACTTAAAAGTATTTTTTTATTATGTGGTTGCTTGGTTGCAATGTTCCATAAATGTTAAAGATGTAGTTGGGTTCTATTTGATTGTTGGGTTTCAGTATAGTCATTCTATTGATTACTAAGAGAAGAGTAATAAAATCTCCAAACATAATTTTAATTTTGTCTAATTTTCCTTTCCATTCTGTCATTTTTTATATATTCAGAAGATCTATTCTTAGATGCACAAAAATTTAGAATTATTTTAGTGTTATGGGTAATTTACTTTGTCATCATTATGTAATATATCATATAGCCTCAGATGATTTTCCCTCCTCTATCATTTTGCCTGATATTGACATAGCTATGCATTTTTTCTTTTTCTTCATCATGCATGGTATATATTTCAATAATTTTACTCTTTATCGATCAATATAATTATATTTGAAGGAAGTTTCTTCTACACAATATTTTAATTTGGTCATTTCTTTAAGTCAATTCTGACACTATCTAGGTTTTGATAGGTCTAGGTTAATGCATGTTAAAACTCATTATTGAAAGTTTTGATTTAAATCTATCACTTCATTATTTATTTTATGTTTTTTTCTCCACAATCATTTGCTTCATATTCTCTTTCATCATTTCTTTTGTCGTATTTGAACTCCTGTTATTGTTACATTTGCCTTCATCTAATGTTTTTCTGAAAATATATTTTCTATAATTTTGTATGTTTTGGGGGTATGGGTATTGTGTGTTTTGCTATTATTATGTTAAAAAATACCATGAACTTACCAATTTAAACCAAAACAAACAGTTCTCTCAGTTTTCATGTGCCAATAGTCTGACACACTGATTTGAATTTTCTGCTCATAATCTCACAAGGCCAAAATCAAAGTGCCTGCAGGGTTATTTTTTTCACTGGAAGCTCTTGGAAAGAATTTACTTCCAAGTTCATTCACATGGAAGAATCTAGTCCTTGAAGTTTTAGGAGTAGTTGCTTTGGCCTTGCAGGCTGTTAGTATTTCACTTGGCTCCTAAACGTCACCTGCATTCTTTCCCAAGTGGTACCTGTATCTGCAAAGCTAGTAAAATTGTGTTGAGTCATTCTCACATTTCATATCTTTACAACTTCCTCTTCTTCCACCATCCAAAAAAATTCTCTCTGCTTTTAAGGACTGATGTCATTACATAGGAATCACCATATAACTCAAGATGATAACCCGTTTATAAGGGCAACTGTTCCATATCACAGGAGTTATCTCATATTTAGAAGATCTAGAGATTTCAGCATAAAATTTATGGGGGACATTTTTAGAAGTTTTGCTACCACAGTATTACATTAATTTTTACAGTCAATTTACAATAAGTATTTTACCATTGTAAGTGGAATGTAGAATTTTTGTACATTTCCTTCCCCTCTTTTAGTTTTCTGAAGTGTTAACATCAACATCTCTTTAAACTCCATAAGACAATTTTCCATTTTTGTGTTTTAACATGCCAAAATTCAAAGAACTGAAGGAGGAATAATTTATTTTATTTAAACAGATGGAGCATTATTTTTTGCTTTTCCTTCTTACAGATATTCTAAATTTCTTTCTGGTAGCAAGCGTCTTCTGTCTGAAGAATTCTTTTTTGGCTTTATTTTGAAGAGAGTGTTCTGGCAATAAATACTCTTAGCTTTCCTTTGTCTGAATATGCTATTATTTCATCTGCATTCCTCTAATAGTCAAGGTTCTTTACTGTATGAGATATTATAAGGGGTTGGCTCATAAAAACATGGAGTCTGGCATGTCTGAACTTCTCAGGGAAAGCTCTAAGCAGAACTTTTTAATAGAGGATGATATTGAAGTCTCCAAGGGAAATTGGCTGCCTGTCAATTCCAAATGCTTACAATCAATCAGTGCGGGTCTAGGAGGTCATAAGCATCTTATGTGGTCACCTCACCTACTCCACAAGGTCTCTGGTTATTTCTTATTTAAATCCTTGTGTTCTTCTCAATTTACCTGTGACCATTTACCTTTCAGAGTTCTCAAACATTTCTTCAATGTATGATATGCATATTCTGTAGTTGAATGCACTTACTCTATATTATTTAGTATTAGAAACTTTTAATTCCATGCAAAATAATACGTGTCAGCACAATGCACCATAAACAGTGATTTTGAAAATTGTTTTTGCCACTATCTGATACTTCAGAGTATATTTGAAACTAGAAGGAATCCAAATTCATCTGGCAAGGTTATTCCCTCTCTCCCAAAACAGTAGTATTCTGGTGCTGGCTACCAGCAATTCTTTGAGATCCTTGGCTTTTATTTCTTCCAACACTTGGAAATGTCTTCTTTCTATATCTTGCAAACTTCCAGTTCCTCCTGTAATCCAAATTAAGACCCACTGTCATTCATTTCAGTCACATATTAATAAAAACAATAACTTCAGGACATCCTATATATGTTAGTTTCATGCCCGCAAGAGTGTGGTTTAGGATTGAGAACATAAATTTGTTAGTATTCATAATTTGGCTACCACTTGACTTCTTACTCCAATACCTAGTAATCCTTAAATTCAGAGTTTTCTCTGGCTCTAGAAACAAATGTGACCCATCAATTCTCTGTAAAAGATTATGGGTGTCTTAATTTTCCCAGGAGAAGACTTTCACCAATGGCAAACATTCTTTGTAATAACCCCCCAGGGTTATTCCTGTGTTGGTGATGCAATTCAGAGACTTTTCTAAATCTCCTTCTGAAAATCTTCAGTGTGACTGAATTACAGTTGCACTCACTGGTTACCTTCTCGTTAAGGGACCCATATTGACCACCTTTCTACCCGATATCTATATTTCTTTAGATCTGCACACAAGGGACACAAACATCCTATTCTCAGAATCTACCTCTGCAGAAAGCAATTTCAATCACTTAGTTTTTCATATATTATGTTTGCCCCTATAATTGGGCAAAGAAGACTTTCATCAGAATCATGAGCAGTCTCCTTATTCAATTAATTGAATGTTTAAAATGAGGAACTGAAGATTTCAGAAGTCAGAAGAATTTCTGCTTCTATTTCAGCTGACCAGCATGTCCTGGGGAAATCAATCTCACTTTCTTCAAAGTTTTCAGTTTGTGGTGTTCCCTACAGAATTTGGACTTGTCAGTACCCACAGACAATATGGAAATTTCTGTAAGAAATATATATGCATTCAGAGACTGTATGTGTGTGTGTGTGTATAGTCAATTTGATTTCATTGGAGAACTTTAACACAATATTTATGGAGTTTGTTTTACCTTTGTCATAGGTAAAGTGTCTCTGTATTTGTGTAACTTCTGAACACTCATTTTTCCTCCTGTTTGCTTTTTCTTCATTCAAATGAAAACTCTTTTAATTATTGTAACTTAATATATCATGATAAACTGAGGGGAAATCCTATAAAGCATATGTTCTGCTGTAGTCCTAAACTCTTTATTTCATAGTTTTCTTAATCAGCATTACTTTTTGAAGACTGATGTGCTTTTTCCCTTGTTCTTTAGATATTTTCTCATCCTTATTTTCAAACAATAAACTGAGGGATGGAAAAAGTATGTGAACACAGTATGCAATATGACAAAAGTTTTTCAGACTGAGTGTTGTTTATGGTGCTGGTTTCATACTCATCCCAGCAAGGGTATAATAGGACACCATAGCAGCAATCAAGTACAATGAGTAGGTGGAAAAGTTCTTTGCATCCCTGTAGAAGAAATCCTTAAAATGGATTCTAGAATGAGACAATAACATCATAAGTTCTGAAAAAAGAGTACGAGTGATAGAAATAATGAAACAAAAGTTAATTTCTCTACCATTATGGTGTTGTAGAGAAGAGTGTCAAAGTGAAAATAAATTTACACAGTAAATGGTCAATGATGTAGGGGCTACAGAAGATAAATGCGGCAAGCAAGCTAACATGGCTCCCATGAAGAGAAAAATCATCAATCCATGATCAACTGCAAACTTGACATGGATCCAGTGAGCATGGCACCAACTATGTAAATTTGTACCCACAGTGGTGGTACAGACTATAGTGACACTGCCAGCCAAGACCTTTCATAGAACCTAGGGGTGTGGTGGGGGCAATGATGCCTGTGTATCTGATATCCACACAGGCTGAATGGAATAGGGAAATACATTGGCGTATGCAGCTGTGCACTTGTCTGGATGGTAAAGATGTGCAGAAGGTTACCAAATGTGTGACCACCAAAATAACAAAGAGAAGAGAATAGGACAATCCCAGCTTCATCAAATGTGACAAGATCACAGTACTAGTAGTTAAGACATTTTTTCTTTGGCTTTCTTTCATTTGTAGATAACAGTCAAAATATAAGTATTACTAGAGTCAAATAAGTCACTGCTTTATTTCCAGAGCAACATGGAAATGACTCAAAGAAAGGGTGTTAACATTGCCCGGCTAGCCCAATGATGTAAAGAGTTACCCAATATCTGAACTGGCATTCCAGACTGCAATAGTATGTCCTCACTTTTCAGCCTGCATACCCAAATTTCACAGAACCCATGTCAGGTTGGGAAAGTGAGTAGAATGCTGTGCTGGTTTGAAAAGGTTTAAGTACCCTAGAAAGCCATATTTTAATCCTAATCAATATTCTGGGAGAAACCATTTCTTCTAATCCTTATTCAGTACTATAGGTTGCAAACTTGATTGGATTATCTTCACAGAGATGTGACTCAATCAATTGCAGGTATTAAACCTGATTAGATGGAGATTTATCTCCACTCATTCTATGTGGGTCTTGAATAGTTTGCTGGAATCCTATAAAAGAGGACACATTTTGGAGAGAGTGCCTTTTGTGAATGAGAGAGCTCCAGAACCACAACAAAAGGATGAGAGAACCACAAGAGTTCACCAGCCAGTGACCTTTGGAGATGAAGAGGTAAAATACTTCCCAGGGAGATTCATGGAGCAAGAGAACTGAAGAGAAACATAGTAGACACACTGCCATATTCATCATGTGCCCTTCCAGCTGAGGGAGAAATGCTGAATGTCATCAGCTTTCTTGAGCCAAGCTATATTTCCCTGGATGCCTTAGATTGGACATTTCTATAGACCTGTTTTAATTTGGACAATTTCAGAGCCTTAGAACCGTAAACTATAAACATATTAAATTCCCCCTTTTAAAAGCCATTATGTTTACTAGTATTTTGCATTCCAGCAGCTAACAAACTAGAACAAGGGGTAATTACAAAGTTGGTAATTTAACCTTTAGTTCTTATTATCTGTAAACCTCTGGGTACATAACCCATATTCTATAATTACAGCTTTGTTGTGGTGATACATAAATATCTTTTCCTTTATGGCTATCCCATAATTTGGGAAAGGGCAAACAAATCAAGATTAGATTGAGGATACTTATAATTGTGATAGGATAAGGTCAAGAGATGGTCCCAGCTGAAATTATAAAGTGAGGCTATGTGGATTGAGCTCCTTTCCATTTCCATTTTCTGTAATTCCTTCCTCATATCTTTATAACTGACACCAAGCAGGGTTATTTTAGAGAAAACTTCATTTTTATATGTATAAGTTAGTCCTCACAAAGATAGTGTTTCAGTTTCCAAAGCTGCTTAAAACAGTATTATGAAATAGGTTGGGTTAAAACATAAGGATTCATTCACTCACAGTTTTGAGGCCCAGAAAATGTTCAAATTGAGGCAATATTTTCTTTCCAAAAACTTCCAGTGATCCTGGACTCTTATGTCAAATGGCAAGTCATATGGTGATGCCTGCTGGCCTCTCTCTACTTGTGCTGTTTTGAAATGATGTATGTACCCTAGAAAAGCCATGTTTTAATCCTAATCCCATTTCATAAGGGCAGCTGTTTAAACCGTAATTAGATATTCTCCCTGGAGATGTGATTTAATCAAGAGTGGTTGTTAAGCTGGATTAGGTGACGACATGTCTCCACTCATTCAGGTGGGTCTTGATTAGTTTCTGACGTCCTATAAAAGAGGAAATATTTTGGAGATTGAAAGCAATTCAGAGAGAGCAGAGAAGAATGACATAGACTCGAGAACCAGAGAGCCCACAAGGCAGCGACCTTTGGAGATGAAGAAGGAAAATGGTCCTGGAGAGCTTCATGAAACAAGAAGCCAGGAGAGAAAGCTAGCAGATGACACCTTGCTCACCATGTGCCCTTCCAGCCAAGAGAGAAACTGTGACTGTGTTTACCATGTGCCTGCTCACTTGACAGAGACACCCTGAACTTCATTGGCCTTCTTGAACCAAGGTATCTTTCCCTTGGATGCCTTTGATTGGACATTTCTATAGACTTTTTGTAATTGGGACATTTTCTCAGCCTTAGAACTGTAAACTAGCAACTTATTAAATTCCCCTTTTTAAAAGCCATTCAATTTCTGGTATATTGTATTCCAGCAGCTAGCAAACTAGAACACTACTCTTCCCAGTTTCGTTGATTTCAGTCTCTTGTTTCTGTGGCTTTTCTCCTTCTCTGTCTTAATTTCATTCTTTGTATGAATTTCATTCTTACAGTCAGAAGATCGTGATCCATCCTGATTAAGTTGGGACACACCTTAACTGAACTAAACTCATCAAAATATCCTATTTACAATGGGGTTACATCCACAGGAATGGATTAGATTTAACAACCTGTTTTTCTGGGGGTAATTACAGTTCAGAACCATAAGAGGTAGGTATAGGAAATGTTTCAACATATTTCACATGGGCCTGGACCATCTCTGGGAATATATCTAATTTTCAGTAGACTTGAAATATAACACAATTTTTAAAAGTAAAAGAATGAATATCAATATTTTTTGTTTCTGATTGTTTTTTAGATTTTGAGCTAGGTAATACAGCCCTAGCAGAGACATGAACACCCAGTTTCTTTTGATAGTTCTGGATGTGTTTTATATCTCTGACACTGCCCAGTAGCAGGCATCACCTCTCATTCTCCCTCATCTGTTTTCCCTTCTCTCATCAATTCTCCTCCAAAATCACTTTTCTCCTCCTCATCTTTCCTAATTTTTTGCTAGCTTATCACATTTGTGTAAACAGTAAACCTGTAAAAGATAATTGGTTAATAGAAGGAGAAAAAGTTTTAAAGGAGAAAATAGTTTTCGGTATTTTCATTCTGAAATCATTCTAAATCTTTGCATTATTTAACCTCATGGACACAAAGGGCAAATTAAAATGTAATGCTTTACATTATAAATTGCAAATTCAAATAAGTAACAGTGTAAAAGCTAGTGTTTTTGTGGATTAAGGACTGAGAATTCAGATTTAACAATAAATGGCATTGAGTATTGGACAAAAAATTTACAATATGCTCAGCAGATATGGTTCAATATGACAAACTTTAGTCTCCCATTCTTCTTGACAAGACAATGTACAGACATTAATTAATATTCCCTAGAACAAGCATAAAATAAGAGTGCTGATATATCTTGACAAGAACACAATATAAGGTATTGGCACATAAGGAATATAATGGGATTAGAAGCCAAGACTGTATGTGTACTTCCTGTAGCAGAGGAGGAGAGCAGCTTTTTGGTTTGGGAATGGTGGAGAGGGGAGGGATTAGTAAAGATTTAGTCAGAGTTAGTAAGTACAGTGGTGGATAGGAATGAGAAAGTGTTCCACAGTAGTGAAGTTGGCTGAAAAAAAATCTGCTTAAAAATGAAAATTAGTTCTCCACATCAATTCCTCCACCTTTCTCTTCCATTAATGAATTGTGGGTGCAAAATGAAACAACTGAAAACATTCACCAGAGGTCTGTTGAATTCTCACCCTAATGTACAATTCCTTGGCTCATACCAAAGACTACCCATATGTAGAATTCCAGAGGCAGTTAGCTATAGGAAAAACATAAGAACCCCCTCCCCTAATGATACTACTGAAGAAAGCACACACTAACTTCTTCTAAAAATTTTCATAACTCTCCTTTCTTAAATCATCCAGAAAATTTAAGATATTTGCTGCCATTTGAAAAGCTGAATACTAGAGAAAAAGAAATCCCTGAAAGAAAAATACAAAATACATGAAAGACAGCAAGAGCTTCTAGATGGAGAGAAGAAATCAAGTACAAATTCATAGGAATTGGACTGGCTTCAAAGTTCACATATGCGTAGGATTCAAGAAAGATACTAGGTCGATGCCATGAGACATGTAAAGACACATGTTTCTATTCTAAAATTTTATACCCCACAAAATCAGGTATAAGGGCAAAATACATGTTTTGATAGGTGAAATCACATAAACTTTAACTGTTATGCATTGATTATGAGAAGGAAATAAAACTCCAGGTTAACAGCTATAAATGTACTCCCTAAGGAAATTAACAAAAATTACACTCATATTTTTTGAAGAGTAAGAATAATTTAAAATAAAATAATGAAGTTCCATATAATCAATGCAAAATTTATCTTAACATTTTAATTAACTTTGTCAATATTTAGGAAAACACGCATATTCTTAATAAGAAAAAATGGGTAATCAAACAATGAAAATAAAAAGAAGAAAGAGGAGGCTAGAGGGAGAAAAATATTTTAATATAAAAAGAAGAAAAATTAAGGAAAAAGAAAGAGAAGGAGAAAAGAAGGCAAAGTGAAGGAAAAAGAAAGAAAATTATTGGCTTAAATGAAGAAGGCCAATCAGAATGATTTTGAGAAACTGATAGGGTATAAAAAATAATCAAAAATTTTTTTGTCATGGGAACCTACTTTTCAAATGCTACAAGCATCATAACATTTCATCTAGAACAATTCTTTGTTTTTATGTGATCAACATTAGTAAGATTATATAATGCTTATGTTTTTCAGCATTTAATTAACACTATTGGTTAAAACTTAAAAATTCAGTATTTTTTCTAGAGAGAATTTAATATTATCAATACTTAAAATAGTGAAGTAATCTCATATATTCAAAGTTCAAGGACAAAGGAATGAGGAAGGGATGATTTCACATGGAGAATATTCAAGACAAATCATATTAGTGGATGGTTTAAGTCATAGAGTACCTTAAAATATTTCTTCAATGTCCTGAGGTATAAAAAGAAGTCATAATATAATAATTACCAAAAATTGAAGGAAGAAGAATTCAGTTTTACTGGATATTCTAAACCTTTTTAATGACATAGAAGGAAATCTAGTGGTGCTTTTTAAATTGAAAGAAAATCAAGAAATAATAGATTACCATAGTATCTAATAAAATTTGGGATACGATGAAAACCAAAAACTTGAAAATTGTCATTAGCTTTAGTATTTTAGACTAGAGAAGTGGAAATATGAAAGAGATCTTTATATTTGTACAAGTGAAACCTCTCTAGGAGAAGCTGGATGGCTGAAGGCAATGTGGAAATTTTTCCTTCTGACTGCTAAAATTGCCAATTCTCCCTCTAAGGCCTTTAACTAATTGGATGAGACTTCTCTCATGGTTGAAGTAAAACTCCTTAATTTAATGAAATTATAATCATATTTCAATTTACTGAAAATATGAACAGTAAATTCATGGCCTTGGATCTATGCCTCATGTGGTGCCCAAAACTTCAGTTCTGAAATTTCTGGACATTATCAGTCCTCTCTGGATTGAGTCCTTGCAGTTCTCCACTGACTTTAATCATGGTGCACAGTAGTACTAACAGACACCCTAAGGGATCTCTTTTATTCCAAGCAGACTCCTCTTTATCTCCCTTGTGTAGTAGCAGTATTTTACCTCTTGATAATCAAGATCAATCACCTCAGCCATAAAGTAATTCCCTTATTTGTGTTGATTCAGAGGTATGGGGAGCCCAAAGTGCCTGGGTGGCAGTTTTAAGTTTCAACTCAATAGAATCATTTTAGCCTATCCTATTGGGGGCATTCTTCCATTTGGAACTATGACTTGTATTCAACAGAGCTTAAGGTTTCAGGGACATGAAACAAAATGTTCTAGGGTAATGGTGCATAGTGACATTCCAGTTTCCACCCCTTGATTCCTACACCTATGAATCCAGTAATGTGAGCAAGTGTATGATAAAGTGTATGCTTATTTAGAACACTACAGCCTCCTGGAGAACATTCCTTTAGCCCTAAAATATATTGACACCTACCTGACACAGTAACTGAATCTTCAAAGGGCCATTCCACTGTCCCATCAACCCAGCTGCTTCAGGATGATGGGAAACATGGGGTGACCAGTGAATTTCATGATCCTGGATTCATTCCTGCACATCATTTTGATGAAATGTGTCCCTTGATCAAAAGCAATTCCATTTGGAATATAGGAACAGTGGATAAGACATTCTTTAAATCTGCAAGTTTTAGTTTTTGGGAGAAGCATTGTGCGCAAAAAGCGAACCCATATATCTGAAGTATGTGTCTATTGCAGTTTGAACTATACACTGCCCACTCCATTATGGAATGTTGTGCAATATAATCAAACTGCCACAAATCTAATCACCTTGGAGAATGATATCATACCTGGAACTGAGTGCTGGCCTCTCTTGCTGGTTGATTGGACACTCAGAAGTGGTTTCAGCCAGGTCAGTCTTGGTGAATGGAAGTCTATGTTGCTGTGTCCCTGCATAACTTCCATCCTTATCACTATGCCAGCTTTATTCATGGGCACTTTCAGCCATGATCAGAGTGATGGGGGTGCACAATCTGACAGGTATTTCCAGAATGGGTGATTTTATCCACTGTTAAATTCTATTCTGTTGAATTCACCCTCAGGTGAACAAGCATATGAGATGAAAATATCTTCAAGTTTTTACTCAATCAGAAAGACTACCTGCATACCTTTTTCCCCAGGTTTCTTTGTCACCAGTTTTCTGATGATGTCCCTTCCAAGTCACAAAATGTACAATCAGGTACACAGCTGTCCACTTTCAAGTTCTGCTTGTACATCATGCAGAACCACCTGCAAACCAGATATGAATTTTCTCTCCTTCAGGCAACTGATTGCAGAGAACTCCCCAAGAGGCTTTAGTTGTTGGCTGGAAATGAGGCAACAATGTGGTAGAAATAGAGGTCATTGGATTTTGGGCCATTTTCTAATGTAACTTCCTTGTGAATTCAGGACCTGTTTGAATCTTATCTTTTATATGAAAATTGAATTTTATGATGGTGTGCTGCTGCACATGTACAACTGTATAGCTTGGAAGGTCAGACAACATCCGGCTCATGATAGACAAGTCAAATCTCAAGATCAATTGGTATCCCATGTTTCAACATTCAGTCTCTAGCAAGGCCTAGTAGCAGGCAAAACTTTTTCTCAAAAGAAAAGTATCTATTCCAAAATCTTAAGGATCTTCCTTGTGATTTCCCTACAGGAGTCTGAAAAAAAGCCCCAAAGAACATCTCAATTTGCCACTGAAGTATCCAACCATTGGGTTACCTGGGTCACATGTTCAAAATGACAGATTAGTTTTCACAGTAGTCTGCACATTTTGCAGAGCCCTCTCTTATTCCAGTTCCCACTCAAAACTAGCAGCTTTTCAGGTCACTTAGAAATGTACTCAAATAGCACAGCCAAATGAAGAACAAATTTTTTCAAAATCCATAGAGGCCAATTAGGTATTATGACTCTTGTTTTGATTGTCAGAAAGGCAGATGAAGTAGTTCATCCCTCACTTTAGAAGAGATATTTCAAAATTCCTCACATAAATAAACAGACAGAAATTTCACTGAGATGGAATGACATGGAATTTGTTGGATTTATCTCACACTTCCGGACATGAAAATGCCTTAACAAGAAGGCCAGAGTTATTTCTAATTCTTACTAAGTTCAATCAACATGACATCATCAATAAAATTGACCAGCATGGTATCTTGTTGAGTTTCTGTAAATTGTGTTATGACATAGGACTGGAAAGTTGATACACTCCTCAGGTAGGGCAGAGAAGGTGTATTACTGGCTTGCCAACTGAAAGAAAACCATTTCTAGTGGTCTTCACCAACAGGAATTAAGGGAAAAATCATCTACCATACCAAAGGCTATATACCAGTTACCAGGGAAAAGGTTGATTTGTTAAAGACACACCAACTGGAACAGCATCAGTGATTGGAGTCAACACTTGATTAAGTTTATAATTATCCACTTTCATCCTACAAGGCCTCTATGTTTTCTTCAAAGGCCAAATGGGAGAATAAAATGGAGATATAGTGGGTATCAACACCTTTGCATCCTTCAAATCCTTGATGATGTGTAATACTATTTTGCCACATTGATGCAGTCCTAGGCTTACACGTGGCCTTTTCCTCCATAACAGCCCTCACTCCACAAGTTGGAAAACAATGTGGGATTCTTCCAGTTTCTGAGAATGTTTATTCCATTTATGCATTCTTGAACTGGGAATGAAACTACAGATTGGTTCTATGGTTATACTGAACCCATTGTGAGATGGACCTGAACTAAAATTACATTGATTACCTGAACTTCCTAAGTCCTTTATTACAGGTGGGTGACAATGACATTTTCAGTTTCCTGCAATAAATGTCACTTTTGAGCCACTGTCTAATACCCACCAATGACTAATGATTTTCTTTGCCCAGTGCAAATTCACTTTGATAAAAATCATAAACCTCTTTTGGGGAGGCTGGTTGGAAGATAACAATATTTACTTTGGCAGTGCGGCAAGATCATTCAACAAGGGGACCCAGCCTTCCCTTCATTCAATAGGTTTTGATCCTTGAAAGACTGTCAAGTTTAGGATATCTTTGTGGAATCATGATGTTCTGGTTTTATGCTTCAATTTATATTTATGTTCATGTGTCATAAAATTCTTATATAGATTAAGAGAAAATTTAGTGGGCTGCACTATTTTACTGCACTATTATACCTTATGATATGCTAGCCAATGAAATAGGTATCTAGAATTTAGACTTTTCTGATTATTGTGTTGACTCTGCTGTCAATTGTGATAGTTATTCTCTCCTATGTTTGATGATTGTATGCTGCCATGTTGCTTCTACCTGCCCAAGAATTGATCATGCCCATTATCTTTAAGTACAAGTTCATTAGCAGCATTTACAAAAGTAATATTTGACTTACAGAGAAGAGCAATCATTGAGATTTTGGGGAATGATGGAATTAGTCTCACAAATGTATTTTTCACAGTCCTGGTGTGTCCTCTGCATATTCTTGTGGTGGGTGAGCATATATTACATGATAAATCCACTTTAACATTCTAATCTCTCTAAGGGTTTGGATTGCCTCATCTACATTATACCAAGGCAGTTCTGCCATTTTGATTACAGGCATTTTAGCCCATGCTTCAGCCAATGACCTGAAGAAACTGTTAGAATACTTCCTAAGCCCTCAAACTTAGATATTAAATGCATAATCTCTTATTAGTTGAGATATATCATCATTCAGCCTTCTCAAACTTTATGTTACTTCCATCATTATTCCACACTTTTAATATCCATTTTCCACATGTATTTCTCTAGTTTCTAAGTACAAATGTTGAAAAATCATGAATTTTTTTGGACTGCAACACATCTCCTCATGGGTCACACTTTGTAACTCACCTTTATTGGCCTTTTAGGAATTCAATATAGTTATAGGTAAGGTAGAAAAGAGTGGTTTAGTAGAGGAATCATTGGGGTCTTGCACATCATCTACCTCAAGGCATTTCATTGCAGTTTTATTTGCTGAAACAGGATTAATAACTTCATTTAGAGCTATGAGGGCTCTTTCATGATAGGAGGTAATTACAGATTTATCACAAACCTCAGGTAGACAGTGGATGTCTGCTTCCTTAGGGCTGACTGGAGGTCAGGAGGCTGGTTCCTCAGTTCAGGCTGAGGTCAGGTTGCTGATTCCTCAGTCAGACCATTACAGGATTATGTGGCAAAGAAATTTCAGCTGAATCTAGGATTTCAATGTCCCTACAATTGTCATTATTAAGCTGTATATACTCATTCTAATTAAGACATCTGCAAACCAATAGATGTATTTTATCTTGAACCAATAATTTATGCTCCTTAGGACATTACAAATTGTTACTAAAATGGATACAAAGATACTGTCAGTGAATCACTAAAATAGTGCACAGTATTTGATTCTCTCTTCCAATATCATTGTTTAATCACACCTTGAACACATAACAATGTATTGGCATAATGGCTTATATACAATTGCAAATTTAGCACCACAGTGTTTAGCAATCCACTACATTAGTTATCATGAGGACTTTGGCATGAATGCATTCGCACTAATTGCTGATTGGAATGCAAATATTAAAACCAATTTGGAAAATTATTTGGAAGTTTCTATTAAAGTTAAACATGTCCTAACTTAACTTTGGTCAAACAATTTGTTTTCAGACATACACCCAAATGATTAAAGTTTATATGCTCTCTCACACATTTTGTCCAAGAAGTGTAAGACAGGTTTATTCATAATAACAACAAATGTCCAATGTGAAAGAAAGAAAGAGAAAGATAGCAAGAAAATGAATGAGTGGATATTGTACTAGGATCTACAAAGCAGTTTGATCACTGTTTAGATTACCTTGATTTTATGTGTCTGGATAGATTATATTTCTTATGTACTACATTTCAGGGTTTTAAAAATGTCATAATAACTCAGGGTGGATTGTGGGAATGTGGTGGAATAGGATGTTCTAAGATTCAGTCCTTTCACCACAACTATTAAACAGGTAAGAACTTCTGAAATAAATGTTTAAAAACTCCAGAGACCAGTAGAATAGTATATAACACTCAGGTAAGGGGAAATTGAAGAGGCTGGAAAATAAAAGTAAAGACCAACTCCTTGCTCTCTGTGTGGTGCTTATATCCTTCAACTTCACAACAGGCCACAGTGGTATTTGAACACTGGATAGTTTGCTGGTGACAAAAAGGGACAGAAAAGTTCTCTTCCACAATTCTTAGTGGTAGGCATGATGAATCATTCATCACAGATTTTGATTAGCACAGCAGATCACTGAGGTTCTATCTCTGAGAATAGCAGTTGTTTCAAATTACCAGGACAAATGCATTTCCTTAGGGCTGCAGACACCAATTAGTTGAAAGGCTATATTTTCTGGTCAGGTCAAGAAAATATAACTCCAGAGAATTGTGGAAGAAGCTCCTAACAACCCCCTTTTCCTATTCAAAGGCTGTTCGGAGCTAGTTAATGCCCCTTTAGTGCGCCCATGGCCTTGTTTAACCAGGGAAAGACTGCCTTAGGAAACTTCTTTCCTTCATTCTCCCCCTCCAAAATATGCCCTCCAAGTTAAAGTAGCTTATACAAGGAAAGAAGTAAAAGAAACTATAGAGAGAGATAGACTCAGGCAAAGTCTTGCCTGCTTCAAACAACTGGGAGAGGGAGATTTTTTCTCCCTTGGAAATAGAGGGGTCATTCAAACTCCTGTGGACAGGGGAACCCCAGAGCAACTATAAAGCCCAAGTACAGGAGAAGACACAGGCACAGGAAAGAGAGCAGAAACATGAACTCTGCGTTCAATCTGAGCAGGCCTTCTTGTTGGGAGAGATGAAGCTCAAGAAAACCTGACTTATCACCAGCTGATTGCAAAATCAAGAAATAAGCAATTCAGGAATAAAGGCCAGAGTTAATGTTTTAAAATATTAAAATGCGCAGTCCACAAAAAAGATAATAAGACCAAGAAAGAGGAAATCAGGGCCCATACATACGAACAGGATAAAAAGTCAGAAAACAACATATAGAAGATCAGAAATGTAGGCATACTTGACAAAGATTTGAAAATATGACCCTACAACTGTTAAAGGAGATGACAGAAAATGCAGAAAAAGAACAAAGGGATTCAGAAAAGCAGTGAGTGAGCAATATGAGATTCTTGATAAGAAAGAAATAAAAAAATAGGATTACTGCAGTGGAAGACTACAGTAATTGAAATGAAAAATTCCCAGGAGGGCTTAAACTGAAGATTGAAGTTTGTGGAATAAAGAATCAGCGAATGCAAAGACAAGACATTTGAAACGAATCAAGCTATATAGCAAAAAATAACCATAAAACATGTAATTAGCCAAAGAGACAACTGGGGCACCATTAAGCATGCCAAAATATACATTATGGGATTCCTAGAAAGAGGAAAGGAGGAAACAGCAGAAAGTATACTCAAAGAATAATGACATAAAAGTTCAAAAACTTAGTAAAAGAGGAGACTACAAATCCCAGAGAACACCAAACAGGATAAACATGAACAAAAATGCACTCCATCATATATTGATAACACTATCAAATTCAGAGAACAGGGAAAGTATTCTGAAATCTTCAAGACAAAAGCAATTTGTTAAATACAAAGCGGTTGCATTTTGACTGAATGCCAGTTTTTCATCAGAAACCACAAAGGTAAGAAGACAGTGGGTTGAAATATGTAAAATGCTGACAAAAAATGAGAAATCAGAATTTAATATGAAGCATAACTATCATTAAAATGAGGCCAACAAATAAGGCATTCTTGAATAAACAAAAGCTAAAGGAGTTAAAAACCACTATACCTGACCTAAAAGAATTGCTAGATGGAGTTCTTCACACTGAAAGGAAGCTACACTTAGAGAGTGGTTCACAGCAGCAAAAAGACATAAAGCCCTCAAGTAAAGGTAATCATTTGTATCACTGTAAATGATAGTGAAATTTTAATTTTTGGTACGTAATCCCATTTCTTTTTGTTACAGGAGATAATATTCAAGTGTATAAAAATTAAGGATAAGTCTATGATTTGGGACATGAACCATACAAAGATATAAGTGATAAGTGTTTATAAAATGTTAAGGAGGTAAAAGTGTATAGGAAAAAGTATGTACATGCAATTGAATTCGGGTTGGTTTCAAACCAAATGTAACTGCTATATATTTATGATGTTAAATGATCTATTCATTTTGATGACCATGGAAATTGATGGAAATATATCTTGATAGAAAAAAGAAGGCAAACACTAAATTACAACAGTGGAAATTCAAATAAATATAAAAGTAGGCACTGATGGAAGAATTGAGGAAGAAAAAAGGCATAAGAGATGAAGAGGCTAAATGGAAAAATTCAGAAGAAAGTACTGCATTATCAGTTGAGACTTTAAATGCAAATTGATTAAACTCTCTAGTAAAATGGCAGAAATTTACAGAATTAATTAAAAACATGACCCAACTTTATGTTGCCTGCAAGAGACACCTGAAATTCAAAGACACAAGTTAGTTGAATATGAAAGGAGGGAAAAATATACCAGGCAAGTAGTAAAAGAAAGAGAGCTGTGGTAGACATAGTGATATCAGATGAAATAGACTTTAACTCAAAAGCAGTCATAGGAGACAAAGATGATCACTGTATTCTAATAAAGTGGTAAATTCAACAAGTAGATATTGTAAAATAAAAAAGGGTAGAACACCTAGGAAAAAGATCAACAAAAATTACAAGAATTGAATGACAATCTAAACCAACTAGACCTTACAGACATATATAGCAGTACAAACAACAACTGAATACAAATTCTTCCAGAGTGATTCTTTTTTTTTTATTAATTAATGGAAAAAAAGAAAAAAAAAGAAATTAACCCAACATTTAGGAATCATACCATCCTACATACGCAATCAGTAATTCTTCTTTTATTTTTTTTTTCTTTTTTTTTTCTTTTTTTTTTTTTTTTTACAATCAGTAATTCTTAACATCACCACATAGATGCATGATCATCGTTTCTTAGTACATTTGCATCGGTTTAGAAGAACTAGCAACACAACAGAAAAAGATATAGAATGTTAATATAGAGAAAAAAAAATAAAAGTAATAACAATAGTTAAAAAAAAGACAAACAAACAACCAGACAAAACAAAACAAAAACAAAACAAACAAAAAAACAAAAACACAAAAACCTATAGCTCAGATGCAGCTTCATTCAGTGTTTTAACATGATTACTTTACAATTAGGTATTATTGTGCTGTCCATTTTTGAGTTTTTGTATCTAGTCCTGTTGCACAGTCTGTATCCCTTCAGCTCCAATTGCCCATTATCTTACCCTGTTTCTAACTCCTGCTGGACTCTGTTGCCAATGACATATTCCAAGTTTATTCTCGAATGTCAGTTCACATCAGTGGGACCATACACTATTTGTCCTTTAGTTTTTGGCTAGACTCACTCAGCATAATGTTCTCTAGGTCCATCCATGTTATTACATGCTTCATAAGTTTATCCTGTCTTAAAGCTGCATAATATTCCATCGTATGTATATACCACAGTTTGTTTAGCCACTCGTCTGTTGATGGACATTTTGGCTGTTTTCATCTCTTTGCAATTGTAAATAACGCTGCTATAAACATTGGTGTGCAAATGTCCGTTTGTGTCTTTGCCCTTAAGTCCTTTGAGTATATTCCCAGCAATGGTATTGTTGGGTCGTACGGCAATTCTATATTCAGTTTTTTGAGGAACCGCCAAACTGCCTTCCACAGTGGTTGCACCCTTTGACATTCCCACCAACAGTGGATAAGTGTGCCTCTTTCTCCGCATCCTCTCCAGCACTTGTCATTTTCTGTTTTGTTGATAATGGCCATTCTGGTGGGTGTGAGATGATATCTCATTGTGGTTTTGATTTGCATTTCTCTAATGGCCAGGGACATTGAGCATCTCTTCATGTGCCTTTTGGCCATTTGTATTTCCTCTTCTGATAGGTGTCTGTTCAAGTCTTTTTCCCATTTTGTAATTGGGTTGGCTGTCTTTTTGTTGTTGAGTTGAACAATCTCTTTATAAATTCTGGATACTAGACCTTTATCTGATATGTCGTTTCCAAATATTGTCTCCCATTGTGTAGGCTGTCTTTCTACTTTCTTGATGAAGTTCTTTGATGCACAAAAGTGTTTAATTTTGAGGAGCTCCCATTTATTTATTTCCTTCTTCAGTGCTCTTGCTTTAGGTTGAAGGTCCATAAAACCGCCTCCAAGTGTAAGTTTCATAAGATATCTCCCAACATTTTCCTCTAACTGTTTTATGGTCTTAGACCTAATGTTTAGATCTTTGATCCATTTTGAATTAACTTTTGTATAGGGTGTGAGATATGGGTCTTCTTTCATTCTTTTGCATATGGATATCCAGTTCTCTAGGCACCATTTATTGAAGAGACTGTTCTGTCCCAGGTGAGTTGGCTTGACTGCCTTATCAAAGATCAAATGTCCATAGATGAGAGGGTCTATATCTGAGCACTCTATTCGATTCCATTGGTTGATATATCTATCTTTATGCCAATACCATGCTGTTTTGACCACTGTGGCTTCATAATATGCCTTAAAGTCAGGGAGCGTGAGACTTCCAGCTTCGTTTTTTTTCCTCAAGATGTTTTTAGCATTTCGGGGCACCCTGCCCTTCCAGATAAATTTGCTTATTGGTTTTTATATTTCTGAAAAATAAGCTGTTGGGATTTTGATTGGTATTGCATTGAATCTGTAAATCAATTTAAGTAGGATTGACATCTTAACTATATTAGTCTTCCAATCCATAAACACGGTATGCCCTTCCATTTTTTTAGGTCTTCTGTGATTTCTTTTAACAGTTTTTTTGCAGTTTTCTTTATATAGGTTTTTTGTCTCTTTAGTTAAATTTATTCCTAGGTATTTTATTCTTTTAGTTGCAATTGTAAATGGGATTCGTTTCTTGATTTCCCCCTCACCTTATTACTAGTGTATAGAAATGCTACAGATTTTTGAATGTTGATCTTGTAACCTGCTACTTTGCTGTACTCATTTATTACCTCTAGTAGCTTTGTTGTGGATTTTTCCGGGTTTTCAACGTATAGTATCATATCGTCTGCAAACAGTGATAGTTTTACATCTTCCTTTCCAATTTTGATGCCTTGTATTTCTTTTTCTTGTCTAATTGCTCTGGCTAGAACCTCCAACACAATGTTGAATAATAGTGGTGATAATGGACATCCTTGTCTTGTTCCTGATCTTAGGGGGAAAGTTTTCAATTTTTCCCCATTGAGGATGATATTAGCTGTGGGTTTTTCATATATTCCCTCTATCATTTTAAGGAAGTTCCCTTGTATTCCTATCTTTTGAAGTGTTTTCAACAGGAAAGGATGTTGAATCTTGTCAAATGCCTTCTCTGCATCAATTGAGATGATCATGTGATTTTTCTGCTTTGATTTGTTGATACGGTGTATTACATTAATTGATTTTCTTATGTTGAACCATCCTTGCATACCTGGGATGAATCCTACTTGGTCATGATGTATAATTCTTTTAATGTGTTGTTGGATACGATTTGCTAGAATTTTATTGAGGATTTTTGCATCTATATTCATTAGAGAGATTGGTCTATAGTTTTCTTTTTTTGTAATATCTTTGCCTGGTTTTGGTATGAGGGTGATGTTGGCTTCATAGAATGAATTAGGTAGCTTTCCCTCCACTTCGATTTTTTTGAAGAGTTTGAGAAGAGTTGGTACTAATTCTTTCTGGAATGTTTGGTAGAATTCACATGTGAAGCCGTCTGGTCCTGGACTTTCTTTTTAGGAAGCTTTTGAATGACTAATTCAATTTCTTTACTTGTGATTGGTTTGTTGAGGTCATCTATTTCTTCTTGAGTCAAAGTTGGTGGTTCATGTCTTTCCAGGAACCCGTCCATTTCATCTAAACTGTTGTATTTATTAGCGTAAAGTTGTTCATAGTATCCTGTTATTACCTCCTTTATTTCTGTGAGGTCAGTAGTTATGTCTTCTCTTTCATTTCTGATCTTATTTATTTGCATCCTCTCTCTTCTTCATTTTGTCAATCCTGATAAGGGCCCATCAATCTTACTGATTTTCTCATAGAACCAACTTCTGGTCTTATTGATTTTCTCTATTCTTTTCATGTTTTCAATTTCATTTATTTCTGCTCTAATCTTTGTTATTTATTTCCTTTTGCTTGCTTTGGGATTAGTTTACTGTTCTTTCTCCAGTTCTTCCAAGTGGAGAGTTAATTCCTGAATTTTTGCCTTTTCTTCTTTTCTGATATAGGCATTTAGGGCAATAAATTTCCCTATTAGCACTGCCTTCACTGCGTCCTATAGGTTTTGATATGTTGTGTTTTCATTTTCATTCGCCTCGAGGTATTTACTAATTTCTCTTGCAATTTCTTCTTTGACCCATTCGTTGTTTAAGAGTGTGTTGTTGAGCCTCCACGTATTTGTGAATTTTCTGGCACTCCGCCTATTATTGATTTCCAATTTCATTCCTTTATGATCTGAGAAAGTGTTGTGTATGATTTCAATCTTTTTAAATTTGTTAAGACTTGCTTTGTGACCCAGCATATGTTCTATCTTTGAGAATGATCCATGAGCACTTGAGAAAAAGGTGTATCCTGCTGTTGTGGCATGTAATGTCCTATAAATGTCTGTTAAGTCTAGCTCATTTATACTAATATTCAGATTCTCTATTTCTTTATTGATCCTCTGTCTAGATGTTCTGTCCATTGATGAGAGTGGGGAATTGAAGTCTCCAACTATTATGGTATACGTGTCTATTTCCCTTTTCAGTCTTTGCAGTGTATTCCTCACGTATTTTGGAGCATTCTGATTCGGTGCATAAATATTTATGATTGTTATGTCTTCTTGTTTAATTGTTCCTTTTATTAGTATATAGTGTCCTTCTTTGTCTCTTTTAACTGTTTTACTATTGAAGTCTAACTTGTTGGATATTAGTATAGCCACTCCTGCTCTTTTCTGGTTGTTATTTGCATGAAATATCTTTTCCCAACCTTTCACTTTCAACCTATGTTTACCTTTGGGTCTAAGATGTGTTTCCTGTAGACAGCATATAGAAGGATCCTGTTTTTTAATCCATTCTGCCAGTCTATGTCTTTTGATTGGGGAATTCAGTCCATTAACATTCAGTGTTATTACTGTTTGGATAATATTTTCCTCTAACATTTTGCCTTTTGTATTATATATATCATATCTGACTTTCCTTCTTTCTACACTCTTCTCCATACCTCTCTCTTCTGTCTTTTCGTATCTGACTCTAGCGCTCCCTTTAGTATTTCTTGCAGAGCTGGTCTCTTGGTCACAAGTTCTCTCAGTGACTTTTTGTCTGAGAATGTTTTAATTTCTCCCTCGTTTTTGAAGGACAATTTTGCTGGATATGGGAGTCTTGGTTGGCAGTTTTTCTCTTTTAGTAATTTAAATATATCATCCCACTGTCTTTTAGCTTCCATGGTTTTTGCTGAGAAATCTACACATAGTCTTATTGGGTTTCCCTTGTATGTGATGGATTGTTTTTCTCTTGCTGCTTTCAAGATCCTCTCTTTCTCTTTGACCTCTGACATTCTAACTAGTAAGTATCTTGGAGAATGCCTATTTGGGTCTAATCTCTTTGGGGTGCACTGCACTTCTTGGATCTGTAATTTTAGGTCTTTCATAAGAGTTGGGAAATTTTCAGTGATAATTTCTTCCATTAGTTTTTCTCCTCCTTTTCCCTTCTCTTCTCCTTCTGGGACACCCACAACATGTATATTTGTGTTGTTCATATTGTCCTTGAGTTCCCTGATACCCTGTTCAAAGTTTTCCATTCTTTTCCCGATAGTTTCTGTTTCTTTTTGGAATTCAGATGTTCCATCCTCCAAATCACTAATTTTATCTTCTGTCTCTTTAAATCTTTCATTGTAGGTATTCATTGTTTTTTCCATCTTTTCTACTTTGTCCTTCACTTCCATAAGTTCTGTGATTTGTTTTTTCAGTTTTTCTATTTCTTCTTTTTGTTCAGCCCATGTCTTCTTCATGTCCTCCCTCAATTTATCGATTTCGTTTTTGAAGAGGTTTTCCATTTCTGTTCGTATATTCAGCATTAGTTGTCTCAGCTCCTGTATCTCATTTGAACTATTGGTTTGTTCCTTTGACTGGGCCATATTTTCAATTTTTTGAGCGTGATCTGTTATCTTCTGCTGGCTTCTGGGCATTTAGACAGATTTCCCTGGGTGTTGGATCCAACAGTTTGGAAGATTTTTCTGTGAAATCTCTGGGTTCTGTTTTTCTTATCCTGCCCAGTAGGTGGCACTCGTGGCACACGTTTGTCTGCGGGTCCCACCAGTAAAAGGTGCTGTGGGTCCTTTAACTTTGGAAAACTCTCGCCATCGGGGAGATTCACCAGCCGAAGCAGCTTGGAAGAGTGCCAGCCGGCCCGGGGTCCAAACACGGGGAGGGTTGCTGGCCGCCACAGCCCGGGAGAGCGCCCATCCAAATTTCCTAGTTGGCCCGGGGTGCCAAGCTTGGTGCGAGGGCACCAGCCGCCGCGGCCCTGGAGAGTGCACCATTCCCGGGAGTCACGTGTTTGGAAGGGCCCCCCCCATCACCGTTCTCCGCGGCCTGGGGATTTCTGATCCAATTCTCTCAGTTGGTCTGGGGGCTGCGCATGTTGTGGGCGCCAGCCACTGCAGTTTGAGGGGACTGCCTGTCCAATTCTCCCAGCCGGCCCTGGAAGGGGGAAGGGAGGGACTCCGGCCGCTTTCCGCCCCACCCGGTGAAGCCCGCGCCCCTCGGCGATCTCACCGGAGCGGGTTCTCTCTAGCCAGTCAGCCGTTCCAGGATGGGGTACGCTGTCTTTTTTATCTCTGTTGTGGCTTTGGGAGCTGTTCTGTATCGTTTCTACTCCCCTAGTAGCTGTTCTGGAGGAGGAACTAAGATCCGCGCGTCTTAAGCTGCCATCTTCTCCGGAAATCTCCAGAGTGATTCTTGAGGCATTCTCAAGGACAAACTGAATGTTACTATACAAAACAAGATTCCACAAATTCAAAAAACATTGAAATTATGCAACATATGTTCTCTGACCACAACTGAATGAGGATAGAAGACAATAAGTACTTGAAAATGCAAAGTCTCAAATAAGTAGAAATTAAACAATGTACTCCGAAACAACCAATAGGTTAAAAATGATATCATAAAGGAATTTAGGAAATAAACTGAAGCAAACAATAATGGCAATAGACCATACCAATACTTACAGGCTGCAGAAAAAGGCAGTGTTCATAGGGAACCTATAGCTCTAAATAAGGAGACTGCAAATCAGAGACCTGCATGCAAAACTGAGAAAACTAGAGGAGAGCAAAATAAGTTGAAATTCAATGGAAAGAAGGAAATAACAAAGATTAGATTGGAGAGAAATTAAATAGAAAACATAAGACAATAAATAAAATCACCAAAACTAAAAATAGTTTATGTTTAGAAATTCAATGAAATTGACAAATATTTAGCTAGAATGACAGGGAAAAATGAGAGAAGAAAGAAATAATAAAAATCAGAAGCAAAATGGGGAACAATATTACCAACCTCATTGGAATAAAAACTGAGAGGATATTATGCCTAATCCTATCCTCAAAAATGAAATAAACTAGATGAAATGGGAAAATTCTTAATTATATCCAAACTGCCTACACTGACTTAGGAACAAATATCAACCAATCAATTATGACAAAGGAGGTTACATCAGTAATCAAAAACCTCCAACAAAGAAAAGCCGAGGATAAATCGGTTTTACAAGGGAATTTTACTAAACAGTTCAAGAAGAATTAATACCAATTCTGCTCAAACACTTCCAAAACATTGAAGAGTAGGAAATGCTCTCTAATACATTCTACAATGATAACTTGCCATCATGCCAAAGCCAGATAAAGATCAAATAAGAAAGGAAAAGTAGCAAGTTAAAATCTTGTATGAATACAAATCCAAAAATTTTCAACAAAAGATTTGCAAACTGAACCATACTGCATATTAAAAGAACTATGCAGAAGACAGGGCAAGCTAGAAGAATAGTGAGGTGAAAAATTTAGTTAGTACTCTAGAGCAGCTATTAAATAGCCAGGAACTGTGAAACAACTGTTTTGAGGACATCTGTGACAGGATATACATTATACCGATCTAGAATGGGTGAAATGGCTGAGATTACAACACCAAACTGTAAGTAAAGCACCCAAATTAGGGAGGTTGGCATCCTTCCCCAACTGGCATGGCAGGTTCAATTGGAGATACAGCCTTATGGGAAAGGAAGTTGTCTCCATTAGGAGAAAGGGAAGGCAACACAGCCAAGCTCCAGTTGTGGTTTTAATTAACAAATTTGAACTGCTGAATACAAGCTTCAAGCTCAGATAAACAGAGAGAAGCAGGGAAGGAATACTGTGGTATCTCTTGGTAGGGAGGATGTACATCTGATGAAAAAACAATGGAGGCTTTATTTAGTTGGCTAAGCTTAGAATCCTGGAAAAAAGCTTTACCCAAGAAAAGGGGCACATAGAACCAGGTACTAAATCTGGCTCGTGACAGATAAATCTTGGGGTCTGGGGAATACTAAGGACTGGCTTTGAAAAGGGATTCCTTTTTTCTCTTTCTTTTTTTAAACTATTCTAAATAACTCATTAGAGAATGCCTCAAACATTTGCAATTGTCAGTGCTGACCTTGGTGAGGGTGGAGTTAAGATACATCTTAGAGACAAAGCCACTTGTAAGGTGAAGAAGACAATTCCTTAAAGGGGTATCTTCCCCAAGAAAAGGTGGATCATGCCCAGATTAAGTGATAGCTCTCCTTCAGAGAGTGAAGACCTGAGAGGCAGGAGAATAGAAGCAGCAAACCATGATTTCTATCTCAGCTGATCTCCACCTAGTATATGGCAGGGACAGGTCTTCTGAAAGTGGTAGGCACTGCACCATTTTACACTGGTGGGGATCTGCAGGGTGATAGGTACCACCAGCTGGGAAGAATAGGAAAAGCACATTGGCTAGAAACTCTGAAAACATGCTAGATTTCTTGCTCAAGGTAGCTTAGGCTGATTACATGTTCCTCCTGAAACATGAGCCTGTATGGTCTGAAAAATCTGATTGGGTTAGATCATACCTGGTGAGACCATCCTCAAAATGCTTCCATTTAGGCATGGAAGGAATGAGAAAAACAAGAGTTGAAAAATTCTGATTAAACAGAAGCTATTTTAGAGGTTCAAAATAAGTGGAACTGAGCACCAAAGAACAGATAGGGAACAAAGCCACCAACAAGAAAACTGTAAGTAAAAGACTGAAACAGACCTCCAGAATAAACTAATCAAGGAAATCAGATACCTAAACACCATGAAATAATTATGTCATACTAAGAAAAAAAGTTATGGCTCAGTCAAAGGAACAAACACACTTCAAGCAAGATACAGAAGTTGAAACAACTAATTAAGGATATTTAAATAGACATGAACAATGAAAAAAAAATCAAATCAATGAGTTGAGGGAAGATAGGCAAAAGAGATGAAGAATATAAGGGAAATATAGGGTGAGCATAAAGAACTGGAAAATTTGAAAAAGCAAATGTCAGAACATACGGAAATGAAAGGCACAATATATGACATGAAAAACAATGGAGGTTGCACCAGTATGAAGATATTATGCACTCCAGAAAATCCATGTACTTTGATCTTCATCCAATATTGCTGGGAGGGGTCTTTTTTTATTGTTTCCAAGGAGACACCATCCACCCAATTATGTGTGGTATAATTATATGGTTTCCATGGAGATGTGTCTCCACCCACTCAGGTGGGGTTGCTTACCAGAGCCAATTAAGAGGGAAACATTTGGAAAGAACAACAGAGGCCAAACAGTCATAGATTTTTGGAGAGGCAGAAGTAAAATGCCCTCAAGGGAACTTCATGAAACAAGAAGCAAGGGGAGAAAGTTAGCACACATCACCATGAACCTTTCCAGCTGATGAAGAGATGTTTTGCACCCATTGGCCTTTCTTTTTTTTTTTTCTTTACAATCCACAAGTGTTTTATTTTTTTACACCTCTTATGCCATGAATTCATAGGGAATACGCTCCAGAAGCTCAGGCTCCTTTCCATTGGTTCTCACAAAGTGTGCTTCTCTGGGTGGAGCAGGCTGGCGCTTCAGTTGAACCCAGGTACCCTTCTATTTGGCTTCCTTTTTTTTCTGATCATTTTCCTTTACACGTTTCAGGAAGCTATCTCGGCTCTTAGAGTGCTTAATATGCTCAATACGCACATTAATTCTCTTGGCAAGAATCTTGCCCTTCACTTGTTTGTTTACAACAATACCAACAGCAGGCTGGGTAACATTATAGACCCTTCCAGTTTTGCCATGGTAACATTTGTGGGGCATTCCTTTTTGAACAGTACCCATTCCCTTGATATCTACAATATCACCTTTGTTGTAGATTCGCATGTATGTGGCCAGAGGAACAACTCCACATTTTATGAAAGGCCTAGAAAACATATAGCGGGTGCCTCTCCTCTTCCCCTTTGTGTTCGTCATTTTGGTAAATCACTGCAAGATGGCGGTTCCGGCTGAAAGGCCCATTGGCCTTTCTTGAATCAAGATATTTTTCCTTGGCTGCCTTAATTTTGACATTTTCATGTCCTTAAAACTGAAAATTTTCAACTTAATAAGTTCCCCTTTCTAAAAGCCATTACATTTCTTACATATTGCATTCTGGCAGTTTTTACAAACTAAAAGAGACCTACAGCAGTATATTTGAAGAAGCAGAATAAAAGAATAGTGAACTAGATGAAAGGACATCTGAAATCCTACACACAAAAGAACAGATAGGGAAAGAATTGAAAAATATGAGTAGAGTCTCAAGAAGTTGAATGACAATATGAAGAGCAGAAATACTTCTCATATTTTATTGGTGTCTCAGAAAGAGAAGAGAAGGGAATAGGGGCACAAAGAGTAATGGAGGAAATAATCATTGAATATGTACTATCTGTTAGGAAAGACATAAAATGACAGAGTAAAGAAATGCTGCATAAACCAAACAGAATAGATCCACATATGCCTATTCCAAGGAACTTACTAATCAGATTGTCAAATATCAATGACAGAAAATTCTGAAAGCAGCAAGAGAAAAGCAATCAATCACTTATGAAGGAAGCTTGATAAGACTGTGTGTGGATTTTTCAGGAGAACCCATGGAATCAAGAAGGCCATGATATAATGTATTTAAGATACTGAAAGAGAAAAACTGCCAATGAAGAATTTTATATTCTGAAAAATTGTCCTACAAAAATATAGGAGACTTTAACATTTTTTCAGACAAATAGACATGAGAAGATTTGCGAACAAGAGACCTGATCTACAAGAAATACCAGAGAACTGCAGGCAGATAGAAAAAATAAGAGGGAGAAATCTGGAGAAGAGTTTATAAATGAAGATTCTCAGTAAGGATGAAAAAATAAAATATATATATATATATATATATATATATATATATAATATGGATAAAAAACAAAACAAAAAATGGTAAAAAAAAAAAAAAGCACTGCAAAGCAATGCTACAATAATAGCATTAAATGGATTAAACTCCTGAGTCAGAAGACTTAGACTCTCAGAATGTATTAAAAAACAGGACCCATTTATATGTTGCATATAACAGACTCACTTTTGAGCCAAGGATAAAAATTAGTGGAACATGAAAGATTGGAAAAATAAACTTCATAAAAATAACAACTGGAAAAGAGCAGACATAGATATACTGATATCAGACAAATTAGGCTTCAAATATAAAACAATTGAAAGAAACAAAGAAAGACGCAAGGTAGTAATAGAAGGGACAATTAATCAAGAAGACATATCAGTCATAAGTACCTATTTGCACTGAAGCCTAGTCCCCCAAAATACACAAAACACAAATGTATTTTGTATACAAATTTACAGTAACAGTTTGAAATTTCAATACACCACTCTCATCAATGGGTCGAACATTTAGACAGAGGATCAATAAGAAAATAGAGGTTTCAAGTAGCACAGTAAATGAACTAGACTTGACAGACATTTAAAGAACATTGAACACCTTCCAAAAGGATATACATTTTCTCAAATGCTCATGGAATAGTTGCCAGGGTAGACCACATGTTGGGTCAAAAAATATGTCTCAATAGGTTTAAAAAGATTGAAATTATACAAAACATTTTCTAGATTGTAATGGAATGAAGTTGGAAATCAATAATTGGTTGAAGGCTGGAAAGTTCACAAATATATAGAGGCTAAACAACACACATTTAAACAGGTAGGTCAAGGAAGAAATTTCCAGAGAAACTAATAAACACCATGGGGCAAATGAAAATGAGGACACAGCATATGAAAACTTATGGGATGCAGCAAATTCAGTGATAAGAGAGAAATGTATTACCCTAAATGCCTAATTTCAAAAAGAAGAAATAGCAAAAATTGAAGAATTAACTTTTCAACTGCAGAAACTATATAAACAACAGCAAGCTTACCCCAAAGCAAAAAGAAGGAATGTAAAAGCTAATATTAGAGCAGAAATAAATGAAATTGAGAACATGAAATCAATAGAGAGAATCAACAAAACCAGAAGTTTGCTCATTGAAAAAATCACTAAAATTGACGGAGCCTTAGCTATATGACAAAAAAAGAAAGAGGACGCAAATAAATAAAATCAGAAATGGGGATGGTGACATAACAACTGGCCCTGCCTCTAGAAGTAAAGAAGATAATGAGAGGATACTATGAGCAACTATATGATAAAAAAAACTAGACATAAGGAATACTTCCAAGAAAGGCATGAAAAGTGAGCTTTAACTTGAGAAGAGATAGGCAACATCACCAAACTGATAACAAGTTAATGGATTGACTTTGTCCTCGAAGCCCCCAAAATGGAAAGTCCATGATGAGATGGCTTCACCTGTGAACTGATCTAGCATTCTAGAATTATTACCAATTCTCTTCAAATTCTTCAAAAAAATTAAAGATGAAGGAAAGTTGCCAGCTCATTCAATGAAGTCAAAACCACCCTAATACCAAAGCCAGTCAAAGATACAACAAGAAAAGAAAATTACAGACCAATCTCTTTAATGAAAAAAAGATGCAAAAACCCTCAACAAAATTCTTGCAAATCAAATAGAGTGACACATTAAAAGAATTATACATCAGGACAAAGTAGAATTTATTCCAGGTATGCATGGGTAGTACAGACAAGAAAATCAATTATTGTAATACATCGCATCAATAAATCAAAATAGAAAAACAATTGATCATCTCAGTTGTTGAAGAAAAGGCATTTGACAAAAACCAACATCATTTATGATGAAAGCACTTCAAAGATTAGGAATAGAGGGAACATCTTCAACATTGTAAAGGGAATATGTGAAAAACCCACAACTAACATCATAATAGGGAAAGATTGAAAGCATTTCCTCTAAGATCAGGAACAACAGAAGGAAGCCTAATGTCACTGTTCTTATTCAATATTGTGCTAGAAAGTCAAGCCTAAGTAATTAGCTAAGAAAAAGAAATAAAGTGTATCCAAAAATAAATAAAGTGCATCCCCTAAAAAATATAAATTTTTTAGGTTGTGCATGGGTGATTCAGTGGTAGAATGCTCAGCTTTCATGTGGGAGACCCAGGTTTGATTCCTGGAGCATGCACCCTCTGAGAAATATAAACAGAATAGAATAGAGTAGAGTAGGATATGGTAGGATAGAATTGAATAGAATAAAATAAATGGAAAGAAAGAAGAAATGCATTCACTTTTTGCAGATGATGTGAAACTATTTCTACTAGGGGTCTCTATAGAAACAGTGATCTCTGTACAGGATATGTACAGGAGATATCTGTACATATGAGATTTATAGTAGTATTTCATCTAAACATGGGAATGAAACAGTCCAAAATCCATAGTTCAGGCTTTGAAGCTGACTATTTTGGTGAAGGGGCTTGAACTCCACAAAAGAGGCTTACTGACTGAAGAAGCAGTGAAAATTCTTTCTTCTCCCTTAAAAGTCTTCAACTGATTGGCTCAGAGTCCAGCTGTTTGGATTATCTCATTAGTAGGAGGTGTTCCATTAATTGATTGTAGATGTAATCAGACATAGCTGCAATCAACTGACTGATGATTGAATAAACATGCCTTCTGGTTTATCAATGAGCCATGGAATAACCTTGCACTAATGCTAAGGCCAGTGCTTGCCTGACCAGACAAATGGGCACTATCATTAGGCCAAGTTGCCACCAAACTCTAACCATCACAGAACCCCTTTCAATTTCAGCTATACACATCACCTTAAAACATACTTAATTTCTAAATAGAACACAATAACATACGTATTTTGCCTAACAATACTCAACTGTTCTGTGTATACCAGAAATGAACTAAATCTCTCCACAAGAGGATGCAAGTCCTTAGGTAAAATTCTCTCTTAAACTTGATACACTATAACTTAAATACTAGGAAGAAAACAAGATATTTACTTTATGTATGAATACAAATATATTTATGACAAAATAAGGAGGAAATATTCATACCATCACAGTCCTCACTTCTGTAACTACTCATTTACTCATAGCACATAGTGATCAGTACCTTCTTCCACTACCCATTCCATGTAACCTTTACCCTCACAAGCACTTCAGCTAACCATGGTTCTTATCTGATGGGGTGACTTAAACCTGAATAACTGCAGTTTCAGAACCATTTGTGTCCTACCTTTATTGGGTTGCTGCAGTTTTCCATTGACATTAATCACAGATCATGGTAATACTAAGAGGAGCCCTAGCAGAACTCCTGAACTCCAGGAAAACTGCTCTTTACCTCCAATGTGTAGTTGCAGCCATATGTAGCTCTTGATATTCAGGATCAATGACCCCAACAAGTATAGTAATCCACTTCCTTTCTTGTTGATTTAGAAGCAAGAGGAGCCCAAAGTGGCCAGGTGGCAATCATAAATCTCAGATAAATGGAATCACTATTGTGTCCCCTTGTAGGAGCACCCCTTCTTTTGGAACTAAGACTTGTAGACCATCAGTGCTTAACGTTTCAAGGACAGGAAGCAGCCCTAGTGAGGGGTGCCTCTCCCATTTAGGCCCCGTGTTTTCTAGGCCATACATGCTGGCTATGGGAGAAACAGAACCATAGAGTGGATGGTGATTCAGAGCAAACACAGACATCTGGAGAACACTGCCCTAACCCTGCTTGGTATTGCTACCTAGTTGGTGACCTAATTGGGTCTTCAAAAGGCCATTCTATTACTCTATCAACTCAGCTGCCTATCAACAAGCAAGGAAGGGGGTTACCATACTTGTTGGGGTCACTGAGCCTCATTATCGTGGGCTACATTTGGCGGCAACTACACAATAGAGGTAAAGAATAGTCTCCCTGGAGTTCAGGAGTTCTTCTATGGCTCCTCTTAGTATTACCATGATCTGTGATTAATGTCAATGGAAAACCACAACAACCGAATCAGGGCATGATGAGTACCATGGTAAGAACAGAAAATTCCATGAGCATGAGACTTTATATGCTGTGAAGTCAGTTCCTTGATAGGAAGGAATGTCATGTGGAATATCATGATGGTGGATAAGGCATTATATAAGTCAAAAGTTGGCAGTTTTGATGGAAGCATTCTCTGCAGTGAAGACACCATAGCCAGAGTATATGTCTATTGCAATTACAACAAATCACTGTCCCTTCCATGATAGAAGTGGTCCAATGTAATCATCCATCAGGTAGCAGGCTGATCACCTCAGGAAATGAAGCCATGTCAGGGACTGAGTGTAGATTTCTGCTGCTGGCAGATTGGGCACTCAGTAGTGACTTCTGTCAGGTCAGCCTTGGTAACTGAAAGTTCATGTTGCTGAACCCATGCATAACCACCATCCCAACCACCATGACCACTTTGTTCATGAGCCCCTTCAGCAATTACAGAAGTAGCTGGGAGAGGATGACTTATGGCCACAGAATAAGTCATTTTATCCACTTGATTATTACAACCCTCCTCTGCTGAAGTCACCCTCTGGTGAGCATTCACATGGAACACAAATATCTTCAAGTTTTTTGCCCACTAAGAAAGGTTTATCCACCTACCTCTCCCTCAGACCTCTTGATCACCAATTTTCCAATCATGCTCCTTCCAAAACCCTGACCATCCAGTCAAACCATTTGCAACAACCTATGAGTTTGTATACAAATGCACGTCTGGCCAGTTCTGCTTCCAAACAAAATGAACAGCCAGGTATGCTGCTCAACATTCTACCCATTGTGAAGATTTCCACTCACTACTGTTCATCAAGGGCATCCCAGAAAGGGGCTGTAGTCCTGAAGCTGTCCACTTTTTCAGTGGTACCTGTATATTGTGCAGAACAATCTGCAGTATGGCCCCAAGTTTTCTCTTCCTCAGTCAACTGAATTTAAAGAACTCCCCAAGATTCCATAGCTCTGGGTTGGGAAAGAGAAGGTAATATGGCAGGAGTGTGGGCCATGGACATTTGTGCCACTTCCTCAGGTAAATTACTTGTGTATTCAGGACATGCTTGAGCCCTATCTCTTATATACCATTTCCATTTTGTGATGGAGTGCTTCTGTTTGCCCCCAACTTTATGGCTTGGCTGATCAGATCATACTCAGCTCATGATAGGCAACTCAGGTCTCATGGTAGCTTGGTGACACATGATTAAGCATTCAGTCTACATTAAGACTGAGTAGCAAGCCAAAAGCTTTCTCAAAAGGAGAGAATTATCTGCAGAGTACAGCAATGCTTTACTCCGAAATCTTAAGGGACTGCATTGTAATTCTCCCATAGGGGCCTGCCAAAGGCTCCGGACAGTACAATTTGATCTGCTGGATCATAAGACCCAAGTGGTAGAACAGCTTGCACAGAGGCTTTGATAAGTCACAAAGCCTCTTCTTGTTCTGTCCCCACTCACAACTAGCAACTTTGCTGGTCACTCAGTAAATGGGCTGGACTAGCAAACCCTAATGAGGAATATGCTGTCTTCAAAATCCAAAGGTGCCAACTAAGCATTGTGGTCTCTCTTTTGGTCAAAGATAGGGCCAGATGCAACTACTTATCCTTCATTTTGAAGGGATATCACAGCATTCCCTGTACCACTGGCCACCTGAGACTACGTAGAAATTTCACAGAGGTGGAAGGTCCCTGTATTTTTCTTGGATTTATTTCCCATCCCCTGACATACAAATGCCTAACTAATGAGTCCACAGTAGTTGATACTTCTCACTAACAAGGTCCAAGCAACATAATATAATCAATATAATGGACCAGTGTTATTTCTTCTGAGAGGTATACCATTTCAAGGTCCCTGCAGACATGATTATGATACAGGGCAGGAGAGTTTATTTAGCCCATGAGATAGGAGAGTAAACATACTCTGCTGCCCTTGCCAACTGCATGTAAATTGTTTCTGGAAGACCTTACAAACAGCTTTTAGGAAAACAGCATTTGTAAGCTCAATAGCTACATACCAGATCCCAAGGATGTGTTGATTTGGTCAAGCAATGGTACCACATCTGGAACAGCAGTGGCAATTTGAGTCACGATCTGGTTAAGTCCATGTTGGTATTGATACTCAGTGGTCATCTTTCAAGACACATCTGTTTTCTGTGCAAGTCAAATAGAAATGAACAGGAATGTGGTGAGAATCACCACCCCTGCATCCTTCAAATCATTAAGAGTGGCAGCAATCTCTACAATCCCTCCAGAAATCCAGTATTGCCTCTGATTTATTACTTTGCTATGTAGGGGCATTTCTATGGGCTTCCACTTGGCCTTTATTACTATAATAACCCTCACTCCATGAGTCAATAAACCAATGTGGGGGTTATGCCTGTTGCTGAGAATGTTTATTCCAACTATGCATTCCAGAACTGGAGAAATAAACACAGAATGGGCCCAGGCATCCATTGGAGCCAATGTAAGACACACCTCAGCTAAAACTCCATTAATTGCCTGGCCTGCATAAGCCCTCACTCTGACTGGTGGAATAGAATGACATGTTATGTCTACTGGAATTAGTGTCAATTCTGATCTAGTGTCTAGTAATCCATGAAATATCTGATCATTTACTTTTCCACAATGCACTGTTGCCCTGGTAAGAGGCCAAATGCCTTTTTGTGGAAGCTTGGGAGAAAGGTTAACAGTGTAAATCTGGGGCAGTGTAAAAGGGCCTTTCCCAAAGTTTTCCCAACTTTCCCCTCATTCAAGGGGCTCTGAGTCTGTAAACAGTCTCAACTCTTGGAATTAAGGGGCTGTGACTCTCTATGCTTTTACTTCATACTAGACTTATGTTCACTTGACCTAGAACTCTTCTGTTTACACAGCTCAAATAAGAATTTAATAGACTGCCCATCTACTTTACTTCGAGGTACCCCATGATCTACTAGAGAATGCCACATGTCTCTGTGACTCATATTATTTGGATTGCTGCTTTGCATCTGCTGCCCATTATTGTGGCCACACCCACCTTCTCCATGGAATTAACTTTTGCCATGCAGCTTCTGCCTAGTCAGGATATGATCAACCCCATTGTGTTTAAGGATTCCAGCTCTGTGACATTAATTTCCACAGTAATATCTGACCTACTGAGAAGGGCAACTATAGAATTCTTCAGGGATGATGAAGGTACTCTAACAAATTTATTCCTCAAAGTCCTTATTAAATGTGTGTTCTTTGGGCTTTCCCAGAGAGTGTGAGCAGTTCTTCCATGATAAATACACTCTAACATTCTAATATCTCTAAGCCTCTGGATTCCTTCTTCTACATTATACCACAGCATTTCTGGCATTTTGACCTCAGGTAATGTCTGCCAACTGTTGATCCATGTTTTGGCCACCATGCAGCAAACTAGTAAAGCCCTTTAACTAACCCTTCAAGCTATAACACTGAATGCAGAATCTCTGCTTATTGGGTTCATATCAAAAAATTCAAGTTGATTTACCTTTACATTTCTTCCTCCATAACACTACACCCTTAATATCCATTCCCACATTTATTCCATTGATGTCTGTCTATATAGATTGGAAAACTCATGCAGATTTTTAGAAGTATAGTATGCCTCCTCATGGGTCACACTTTGTACTTTACCTTTTGTGGCCTATTGGGTATTGAGTTCAACATTTTGAAGAAAAGGGGAATGGGGCTGGGTTATGTAAAATTAGAAGTGTCTTTCAAGCCAATTACTTCAGGGTATTCCATTGCAGTTTAAGCTGGTAAACAATATTAATAGCCCCAGACAGAGCAATGAGGGCTGTTTCCCCTGAGGAGGTGGTTGCAGGTTTAGCCATCATTGAACCATTAATCTTTTTAGGCACAGGTTGAATTGAAGAATCCACTGAGTAGACCAGAGGCTGGGAAGCCAGAGATGTTATGGTTGTTTCCTCAGGACAAGCCATTACTAGTCTATCTACCAAGAACTTAGCAGAATCCAGGGTTTTCTTGTCCCTATTATGCCAGTTTGAAAGAATTTATGTACCCTAGAAAAGCCACATTTTAATCTGAATCAATGTTTTGGGAGCAACCATTTCTCTTAATCCCTATTCAACAATCTAGGTTGGAAATTTCATTGGATTACCTTCGGGGAGATGTGGCTCATCCAATTGTGGGTATAAACTTTTGAATAGAGGAAGTTGAGACTCCACCCATTCCACATGGGACCTGATTAGTTTATTGGAATCCTTTAAAAGAGGAAGCATTTTGGAAAAAGCTGGAGATTCTGAGAGAGCAGATAATGACAACAGATTGATGAGATTCCAAGAGCGCTGAGCCACAATAGGGTGATGAAAATGATGAGATCCAGAGCCCATGCAACCAGAGACTATGGAAATGAAGAAGGAATATTCCCCTGGGAGAGCTTCATGAAACAAGAGGCCTCAAGAGAAAGCAAGAAAATGCCACTATGTTCACCATGTGCTTTTCCACTTGAGAGAGAAACCCTGAACTTAATCGGAACTTTGTGAGTGAAGGTAACCTCTTGTTGGTGCCTTAGATTGGATTACCTAAGATGATTGAATTATCTTGTTGGGGGGTGCCCTTAGTTGGTCATAGATGTAATCAGAAAATGCTGCAATCAACTGACATGTTTTAATAAAGAAGTCTTCTGGATTCTTAGCAAGCCATGGAATAACCTTGTGTTAATGGTTAGACCAGTGCTTGACTGACCAGACAACTGGGCAGCTCACCTGGCCAAGATAACATCAGAACCTAACTATTACATTATAGGTCAGAAATCCTGAAACATACACAGATGAGATTCTAGAGCTAATAAACGAGTGCAGCAAAATGGCAGGGCACAGAATCCATGCCTAAAAGTCATTGGTGTTTGTTTACATTAGTAATGAGAAATCTGAGGCAGAAGTTAAGAAAAAAATTTCACTAACAACAACAACCAAAGAATCAAATAGCTACGGATAAATTTTATCAGTGCCACAAAAGACCTGTGAAACCTACAATAAATTGTTAAAAGAAATCATACAGACCTAAATAAGTGGAATGATATACTGTGTTCAGGGGCTGGAAGACTAAATAAAGTTAAGATGTCAATTCTACCAGGATTCATTTATAGATTCAATCCACTACCAATAAAAATCCTAAAATCTTACTTTGCTGAAGTAGAAAAATATATAACTAAATTTAATGGAAAGGGTGCCATGAATAGCTACAAGTATCTTGAGAAAGAATAATGAAATGGGAGATCATGTGCTGCTTGATTTCAAAGTATATTACAAAACTACAGTGGTCATAACAGCATGATAATAGCATAAAGATAGATATATTGACTGATGGAATCAAATTGGATGTTCACAGATATTCCCACTCATCTGCAGACAATTGAACTTTGATACAGAAGTAAATTCAACTCAACTATGACAGAGAAGTCTCTTAAATAAAAGCTTCCTTGAGAATTGGACATGCATACCAAAAATATGAATGAGGATCCCTATTTCATGTATGAAAATTAACTCAAATTCATCAAACACATAAAGGTTTTATTGTGCAATGAGTTTGAACTGAAACACTATCAATCTGAACTAAAGGAGAAAGAGAAGGAACAAATTGAGGACAGAAGGACATCAAGGAGAGAAGCATGAAACCAGAGGTCTGGCCAGAAAAATTTTTTCTTTGGCCAAAAGAGCATACCCATCTACATGTATAGCAGGGGAACACCACTCCTGTGGTTCAATGGACCAGTCCATACAATTCAGAAAATGCATATTGCATTAAAGGAAGTGTTTTGGTTTATTAAAACTATGGGAATGCAATATACCAGAAATGGAATGGCTTTTTAAAAGACCACTTATTAGTTTGTAAGTTTACAGTTTTCAGCTGTAAAATGTCAAAACTAAGGCATCTAGGGAAAGATACCTTGACTCAGGAAAGGTCAATGTCTCCAGAATACCTCTGTCAGATGGGAAGGCACATGGCCAGCATCTGCTTGCCCTTTGGCTTTTTATTTCAAACATCTTCCCCAAGGGTGTTTCCTTTCTGCATCTGAAAACATCTGGTCTTGTACTGGCTCTGTCAGTTCTGAATCTTTTTCAAAAATTGTTCCCTCTTAAAGGACTGCAGGAAGCAACAACACCATGAATGGGTGGAGACACATATCCATGGAAACCACCTAATCAAAAACTTCCACCTACAATAGGTGGGTCACATCTCCATGGGAACAGTTTAATCAAAAGGTCCCCCCCTACAATATTGAATCAGAATTAACAGGCATGATTTTTCTGGGGTATACAACATTTCAACCAGCACAGGATGTTATGTTGAAAACTGATGATTAAGTATCACTATAACAAATACCATTAAAAGTAACATTTTATTTTTGGAAATTAGAAAAAAAAATTTAAATTTTTTTAAATTACCAGTTACTGAACATTTTATTTGAGCTGACATGAGATATATACAAAGAATTTGAAAATATGTTGATAGAGATTAAGCAATCTGAAGAACAGAGAAAAACAATCATCAAAAAAGGAGCAGAATATGAGGAAATGTGGGAAATGACTATGGGTACTAAAGTATAATAAATAGCAGTCCCACAAGAAGACAGTATAAAGGAGCATGAAAGGTATTTAAATAATGTCTTTCCCCCAATTTCCTTATAAACTTTCATCAACACATCCACAGAGCTCAAGGAACTCAGATAGTATAAACATACTTATGTTCATCACAGTCAAACAAGCAAAAGCATGCCAAAGTGAGAGACACATTTCACAATGTAAAAGGAAACTGAATTAGATTACAATACGCTTTTCATAAGAAACAACTGAAGCCAGGAATTGCATTTTCAAATGACTAAAATAATTAAAAAGTAAAAAAAAAACACCATGTCAACCAAGGTTGTTCTCTACAGCAAAACTATCTTTCAAAGATAAAGTAATTTAGAGCTAAGCTCTGAAGTATTAAAATCTTGAAAGTCACCAGTATTTAGATAGCAAGAAAAACTTGAACAATTAAAATCAATGATATTTTGAACTCATCAGATAATTCTAGTTTTAAGACAATTTTATCTTATATTTGATAACTAGAACAGAAGCTAAGGAGCCATAAACTCATAGGAATTCTTACATGGTAATTATTTAAAACTGAAAGACATGAGTTTGGCAGCACTACCATGGGTATTACATCTTGGTACCCCATAATGATCTCAAAGTGAAGATATGAGAATCTGTTCTAGTTTGCTAGCTGTCGGAATGCAACACACCAGAGATGGATTGACTTTTAATAAAAGGGGATTTATTTTGTTGGTTCTTCAGAGGAAAGGCAGCTAACTTTCCACTGAGGTTCTTTCTTACGTGGAAGGCACAAGATGGTCTCTGCTGGTCTTCTCTCCAGGCCCCTGGGTTCCAACAACTTTCCCCGGGGTGACTTCTTTCTGCATCTCCAAAGGCCTGGGCTGAGCTGCTAGTGCTGAGATAAGGAATGCTGAGCTGCTTAGCAGTGCTACGTTGCAATCTCCCATTTAAGCACCAGCCAATTAAGTCAAACGTCACTCATTGCAGCAGACACGCCTCCTAGTTGACTGCAGATGTAATTGGCAACAGATGAGGTTCACACACCATTGACTTATGTCCGCAGCAACAAGAGTAGGTATGCTCACCTGGCCAAGTTGACAACTGAATCTAACTAACACAGAACCACTGGATGTAATACATCCAGAGCCATTTCTATGAGCAAGTTCTACTCCACAGAAAACTCAAAACAAACAACATACACATGCATATATATATATAGTAATTTAAGCAGCTGGAGCAAATATTAAACATATCGAACTTTCTAACCAGATTAACATAAACCTTCACAGTAAGGGTTTATTTAAATCAGTAATCATTACTGATTGGCTTTTTTCTCAGTTTGCAAGAGCTACTATGACAATATTAGGTGATTCATTGTCTTATGAAACACAAATTACTTGGCTTACAGTTTTAGAGGCCAGAATTCTCAAATCAAAGGGTCAGCATGGCTATACTTTCTTCAAGAACTAAAATGGTAGCCAATGTCTCCTCAAAATTCGGTCAAAGGGGACGTGACAACATCAATTTGTTGACATAAACAGCTGGTGAAAATCTCTCTTCAGAGATTCAGTGATAAAAAAGAACAATTCTGAATTTTTCAGAATGTAGGGGAATATGGACTGAAGAGGGACCCTATAAATGTTGAATTGAAGAAATAGAAGAATATTGGGTAGGAAATTCCCCTTTCCTCCCTCTCACTCAGTCTCACACATAGCTCAGGAGGGGTAGTTAAACAACAGTGGGAAACCCTGCCAAAGCAGACAGTGAATACATATTCTCTCACAGTAGTGGAACAGACACTCACATTTTGGAGACCCAAGGAACAGGGGGTAACATTTCAAGGCCAAGGTCATGAAAGACAGAGTCTGAGAGAACATGGACAGAAGCTTTGTAATCCTGAGTCTGAAAGTCCTTTCCATACTGCTATGAGAAATGGGAGTGAGAGGACTGATCTCAGACTGAGGGAAGGCTAATGACTGACATGGCTGGAAGACTACACTACAAATAAAGTGGGAACAAAGACCCATTTTAGGCCAGATTTTGGCTTGCAAAGGGAAGGAACAGGAATCCCATGGTCTCAGCCTGAGCTTGTGAGGTGCAGCCTGTGCTACAAAGGCAAACAGCTCTGAAATTATTAAGTTATTGAACTTGACCATGTGCTGGGAAGATCAGAAAATGAAAGAGAATGGAAGGACTTTTTCAGAAACCATTCAGAAAATTTTTCAGGCCAATTGGAGCAGGTCTAGATCTTGTGCATGGGAACCTGCCTCTGTTTAGGCTGAGAAACTCAGACAACCCAACCATTCATGCAGTGCCCTAAAACAAACCAAAGTCTTGCAGGCAAGTGAAAAACAGAACACTACTGAGAGAAAGAAGACTGGTTTTACCCACAAACAGTGACAGTGGTATGGTGGCCACTACCAACCCCCATCCCTGAGGCAGGCTATCGTAGGTGCCTGGTTTGGGGAGGTGACTGAGGAAGAGAAACAATATGACAACTGGTCAGTATGAAAGATGACTAGATGGAGAACAAATTTGACCACAAAGAAAACCCTAGGCAAAAGACAAAAAATGACCTCTAGAATAAATGAAGCAAGAAAATGAGATGTCTCAGCAGTGGGAAAAAGTCACAAATCATGCCAGGAAGAACAAAGATATCACCCAACCAAAGGGACAAACTAACACCTTCACTGGCATACAGGATTTGAAACAACCAATTAATGATGTTCATATAAATCTGCTAAACCAATTCAATGAGCTGAAGGAAAATTTGGAAAAGAGATGAAAGATATAAAATAGACACAGAGTGCCCATACAGAAGAACTAGAAGTCTTAGAAACACATATAGCAGAATTTATGGGAATGAAAGTCAAAATTGAAGTGATGAAAAACACACTGAAGGCACACAGCAGAGGGTTTTTAGAGGCAGAAAAAAGGGTTAGTGAACTAGATGACAACACATCTAATGTCCAACACAAAAGGACAAATAGGGAAAAGAATGGAAAAAATGTGAGCACATCTTAGGTAAAAGAATAACAGCATGAAGTACATGAATACATTTGTTATGCATTTCCAAGAAGGTGAAGAAAAGAAAAAAGGACAGAGAGAATATTGAAGGAAATAATCACTGATAATTTCTAGGCTCTTAAGAAAGACATAAAACCACAGATCCAAGAAGTGCAGCATATCCAAAATAGAATACATCCAAATAGAGCTATGCCAAGACACTTAATAATTATATTGTGAAATGTTAAAGACAGAGAACTCTGAAAGCAGCAAGAGAAAAGCAACCCATTGCATACAAGAGAAGCACAATAAGACTATGTACAGATCTCTCAGCAGAAACCCTGGAGATAAGAAGACAATGGGATGATTATTTAAGATAATGAAAGAGAAACATCCCAACAAAGAATTCTGTATATGCAAAACTGTTCTTAGAAATATGGGAGAGTTTAATATATTTACAGATTAACATACACGGAGAGAGTTTGTAAACAAGAGACCTGTTTTACAATAAATATTAAAGGAGTGCTCTAGGCAGAAAGTAAAAGACAGTAAAGAGAGTTTGGAGAAGAGTTTAGAAAGTAAGATCAGCAAGAAGGGTAATTAATAGGATGAAAAAGGAGAAAAAAATAAGATGTGACAGGTAAAATCTGAAGAGAAAATGGTTGAAGAAAGTCCAGATTTCATGGCAATGGCATTGTGCATTAGTAGATTAACATTCCCAATTAAAAGACATAGATAGACAGCGTGTATTTTTAAAGAAACAGAATCATCTATGTGCTGCCTATAAGACTCATTTAAGAAGCTGATCTGGGTAACTGATGATATCCTTCATATCTTAAAACTTCAACTTCTGAGTGAGACCAAAGAGAAACACATTTATTGGGTGCAAAATTTACATTTTGGGTATTGCATTTACTAATTACCTTGTATGGTCAGTTTAGTCGAACATCATAAGTACAGGGAATCTTGAAAAGGGCATGAAATTTTGTTGTTTTTCCAGGTTAGTGTGATGCCTGATAAATCCCAGTGTTTTGGACAGTGAATAAATTTTTTACAAAGTCACCTTAGGAGAATGGGGAGGAAGTGGGGGCAGATTCAACTTCCCCATTTGGAGAATTTATGATACTCTCACAAACAGTAGGGACAACCAAATCAATTGGCTGAGCTCTCAATCTTGGGATTGCCTTCTATGAAACTTATTTCTGCAAAAGATAGATTAAGCCTAGTTAGAATTAGGCCCAGGAGTCACCCCTAGAGAACTCCTTTTGTTGCTCAGATATGGCCTCTCACTCATTGCAAGTGAACCCACTAACTACCCCCTTACATAGGACATGACTTCCAGGGGTGCAAATCTCCCATGCAATATTGGACAGAAATTCTAAGATGAGCTGGAACCTGGCATCAAGGGATTGAGAAACCTTTCTTGACTAAATGGGGGAAGACAGAAATGAGAAGAAATGAAGTGTCAGTGGCTGAGAGATTTCAGAGTTGAGGGATTATCCTGGAGATTATTCTTATGTATTATATAGATATCCCTTTTCAGTTCATGGTATCTTTGAGTGGCTAAAGGGAAGTAACTAAAACTGTAGACCATGTTCCAGTAGACTTGTTTCTTGAAGAAGATTGTATAATGATATAGCTTTTACAATGTGACTGTGTGATTGTGAAAACCATGTGTCTCATGCTTCCTTTATCTAGGGTATGGGTAGATGAGTAAAAAATATGAATAAAATAAATGATAAGAGAACAAAGGTTAAAATAAATTGGGTAGACGAAAATGCTAGTGGTCAATGGGTAAGGGGTATGGTATGTAAGAGTTTTTTCTGTTTTTCTCTTTTTCTGGAGAGATGAAAATGTTC
The DNA here is from genome assembly GCF_023851605.1 of Tamandua tetradactyla. NCBI lineage: Eukaryota > Metazoa > Chordata > Mammalia > Pilosa > Myrmecophagidae > Tamandua > Tamandua tetradactyla. Next base: position 26,362,150 of record NC_135335.1, read on the forward strand.
TAAAAAATGATCATGGTGATGAATACACAACTATGTGATGATATTGAGAGCCATTGATTGCATACCATGTATGGAATGTTTGTATGTTAAGAATGTTTGTGTTTGTATGTTGTTTTATCAATAAAAATATTTTTAAAAGACTAATATAAGAGCCAAGGACAAAAATAGGTTGAAAATGAAAGGTTAGAAAAATATATTTCATGAAGACAACATCAGAAAAGAGCAGAAGTAGCTATACAAATATCAAACATATTTGACTTCAAATGTAAAACAATTAAAAGAGACAAATGGGCATTTTGTATTGATAAAAAAGACAATTCAATAGTAAGCCATAACAGACATAAATATCTTTGCACTGAGCTAGAGTGCCCCAAAATAAAGTGAAAGCACTGACGAAGTTGAAGGGAACAGACATTTCTACAATAGTATTTGGAGATTTCAATACACCACTCTAATCAATAGATAGAATAATTAGATAGAGGATCAGCAAGGAAACAGAGCTCTTGAATAGTATGATAAATTAACTGGACTTTAAAGAACTTAGAAAACATTGCACCCAACATCAGGATGCAAATTTTTCTCAAGTATTCATGAATTATTCTCCAAGAAAGACCACATGCCGGGGCACAAGGCAGGTCTCAATAAAATTAAGAAGACTGAATTTTTATAAAACATTTTCTCAGATAATAATTGCATGAAAATGGAAAACAATAACTGGCAGAAGGGTACAGTGCCAAGGAATGGAAGGGGGAATTGTGGTGTATATATACAATGGAGTATTGAACAGATGAAAGAAGGAGTGAATTTGTGAGGCAAGCAACATGATGAATGAAATTTAAGGACAGTATATTGTGTGAAATAAGCCAGAAATGAAAAGACAAATATTATACCTCACTAATATGGGCTAAATATTGTGTGCAAACTCTGAGAATTGAATTCAAGAGCATATTATCAGGGGAAGGCCTATTATAAAGGTTCCCAGATTATAAACTCTTAGAGCAATCAGAGCTATTCCTGAGTTGTAACTACTATTTCTAAATTCTGAGATGCTGAGCCCCTGTGTATAACCTGGTCATTCCCTGGAACTTCAGATAACTGTTTGATGCCTAAGAATTAGGGCTGGAGTTTTTCTGCTGAGAAAGATATCATTCCCCCATACAAAAACTATTTAAGAAGCTAAAACAGAGAACAGAATTCAAATAGAGATATGAATGAAGCTGATCTGGTTACGACAAAGGTAAATCAGATTAAAGGGTAAAGGATAATATTGACAGTATTTAAAAGTAACAACCTCTTTGAGAAATAAAAAGAAGCAATGTTTATTTGGTGGAAAATTATATTTTCTTTAGCACCCTATCTAATTTAACTTTTATGGTCAGCTTATTCAAACACCATAATTACATGGAACGTTGAATATGGAATGAAATCTTGTTGGTTTTTACAGTCTGATGTGATTCCCCAATGCATCCTAGAGCAATCAAGGCAGAAGACAGAAAAAAATATTTGCAAAATCCCCTTGAGAAACTGGGGGAAAAGTGTAGAAATATTAAACATTCTACAAGAATTCTAAAAGAATTCTTTTTCTGAGACTTAACACCTGGGGAAGACCTGAAATTTTCACAAGCATTACGGATTGCCAATTTGATGGGCCTGGCCTTAATATTAGGACTTGCCATTATGAAACTTATTATTGCAAATGAGAAGCTAATCCTACTTATAATTATGCCTTAAAGCTCCCTTCAGTGAATCTCTTCTGTTGCTCAGATGTGTCTTCTCTCTCTAAGTCAACTGTGTAGATGAATACATTGACCTTCTCCTTATGTGAGCATGACGCCCAGGGGTGTAAATATCCCTGGCAACTATGACTACCAGAGGTAAGCCTGGCCCTAGTATAATGGGATTGAGAAAGAATACTTGACCAATAGGGAAAAGAGAAGTGAAACACCATGAACTTTTAGTAGCTGAGAGATTTCAAATAGAGTTGTGAGGTCATTTGGAAGGTTACTATTATGCAGTACATAGATAGCACTTTTCAGTTTTTTTGTGAATTGCAGTAGATAAAAAGAAATACCTGAAACTGTTGAACTGTAATTCAGGAGCCTTTTACCCTGTGACCTTCTGATTGTGAAAACCTTGTGATGGGCACACCCTTTATCTGGTGCATGGGCAGATGAGTAAGAAAATAAAGACAAAATGAATAAATAACAGGAGAAAGGTGGGTATTTGTTGTTTTCAGTGTTTCTTTTTTTACTTTTGTTTTTACATTTTTTGAGTAATGAAAATATTCAAAACTCTACTGTTAATAATGAATGACAGCTTTATGATGATACTGTGAACCATTGATTATGTATACTTTGTATGATTGTATGGTTATGTGAATACATAATATATCCAAAAAATTGCATTTTAAAAATTGGGTCTTAGGCTTCACCCTCACAGGAGAGTGGATAACCTATATTTCCTATCTAAAATCCCCTTCTGACAAAACCCTTGTGCCCTTGAATTAATTTTTCCTTTACTTTTTTCTTCTCCATCCCTCTTAGCCCTTGCTGAAAGTACTTCTTTCCAAAAATTTTCTCATATCACTTATCAGTTTGTTGGGCCATTATAAAGAATCTTGTAATTATCTTCAGATCCTTACTGGATAAATACATTTCCAATCATGACTGCCTCTAGATAAACTAACTATATCCATGAGTCATATACCTAACTCTAATCTTATAACAAAGAGCTCTTTGGCCAAACACTTGTGTGGTGCCCTATTCCCGGGAGCTCAGGGAAGCCCCCTTATAGAGCCACATCTGGCCCTAGTCTCTGAGCATGCTATCTTGACAAGCTGATAATTTTCCCAATCATCAATCATAGTTCCTTTGAATTTAAACTGCAGTTCTCAGTTTATCCTTTCCTCTTTCATTTTACCATAAGCTGAAAGGAAAAACAAGGTGATGCCTCCATACATAGATTGGAATTCATCTCTGCTAAATATACAAGAACAATGCTTGTAAGTTTCCCCTTGCCCTGGCATAAGAACAAAATTTTGCTAAATTCTCTACCATTTCATAACAAATATACCATCTACTTTAGTTTACAATGACACATTCACCACATCCTTCTATGGCCTCACCAGAAGCTCCTTGAATGTCTATATGCCTACCAATATTTTCTCAAGGCAATGCATGCGTTCTCTAAGAGGAAAACATTTATCTTCGTTTCTAACTTATTTTTTAACACTCACTATAAATGCCTTTAATATCTATATATCAACTAATATTCACTTCAAAGAAATCTAGGATTTTTCTATCAAGTACCTCAAAACACTTCCACCCTCTACTACCAATCCAAAGTCCACTTCCACATATTAGGTATATAATAGCAGCATCCACTTCAGGGACCAAAAACTACCTTAGGTTGCCATAGCAGTAATGAAAGATACCACCCACTGGGTATATTTTCACAAAACTTTTTATTGGAACACAGATTTGAAGGACAGAAATTCCTAATCAAGGTTTTAGCAATGTCTAAGTTTTTCCTCTGGGAGTCTGAAGAATTTGAGGTGCTTTCTTTCCACTATTCATAGGTTTAACTTGCACCTCTGCTTCCTGTTTCATAGTGATTGTTTGAATTGTGTCTGCTTTTCTAATTTCTGCTGAATTCCAGATTCTAGATCTCCAGTGCTATTGATTAAGAACCACACTATTCGATTAGCTACACATGTTAAGATATTCAAAGTTCCTACTTACAAATGATCCTACATTATGACTCAATTTAAAATAATTAGATATACTTTTTATAAATACCTTCAAATTCATATCAATGTAAATTAAGTATTTGTCTTTTGTTGGTGTTTATGATATGAGCCAGCGAAGAAGTCAACCAAATTTTTGAGGCATAATAAAAGGAAAGAAAAGCAGTCTGAAAAGACAGAAAGCATGACAATACAGTCAGATATGATGCAGATATTGTAATTAGCAGAGAGAGATTTAAAACAATGATGTTTATATGTAAAGTTTCTATAGAAGATATAGACAACCTATGAGAAGTATAGAGATGAAAATGCTAGGAAATGATCAAGTGAAGTACTATAAATCAAACCCCCCAAAAGAAATAAAGAATGCCTTCTTTATTTCAAAAGAATGTACATGAAAGAAGAAAGTATTACAACTTGAAAGTAGTTAAATAGAAACTTCCCAAATTTTAATGTAAAAATAATTTTAAAATAGAAAAGAACAATTAAGGTGTGTTGAAAGTGTTAACATGCCATTGAATTTATAAACTATGACAATATATTTACAAAACATATACTATATTGGATAAAACTATTGTCTATATAAAAAGTATTCAATTCCTGATATATGTTAAGGAGATAATTTGAAAACTATTTGAGACGTTGTGGGTTTACAGAAAAATTATACATGAAATACAAGGTTCCCACATACCACCTGACAACAAACATTTTGCCCTGGTGTGGAACATTTGTTACAAGTGATGATTGCATTTTTTGTAATTGTACAATTTTTTAACAGTGGTTACCTTTGTTACCATTAATGAAAGAATATTAAAATGCTATTGTATATCATCCATAGTTTATATTAGGTTTATTTTTTGCCCATATTCAACTCTATTTTTATAAATTTGGATTAATTGCATAACATTGTTATACTTCATGAAAGAATATTATTATAATTGCACTATTATCTATAGTCCATCATCTACAATAGGGGAAATACTATGTTTATATTTTAATTTTTATTTTGTTAATATATGCAACCTAAAGTTTCTCCTTATAACCACTTTCAACTATATAGTTCAGTGCTGTTAATTAACCTTACAATAATCTGTTACCATAAACTTAATCCATTCCTTTTTGAATCTTCTATTGTACATTAATAATGTACTTTTAATTACTACCCATATGACTTCCTTCATAATTTCTGTTTCATTTTTACTTTCAAAATCTTATTTATCACACATTGTCTTATTAATACCCTTTATCCATTTAGCCATGTTTTTATTTGTCTTCTTGAATTAGTATAGATTTTGTTTGAAATTCTTTATAGGTTCTTTCAAATTCAGTGCCTCCTTTGAAATTTCAATATGTTTCCTTGACTCAGCCATATTTTCCTATTTCTTAGTATGGCTTATAATTTTTGGCTGATGTCTAAGTATCTTTTCTTGATGAATAAATTCTGAAGTTCCATTTCTCCATCTTGTCTAAGGTCTAGCACTTACCAGCCACAGTTCTACTGCAGTTTCTCTCTCTAACTCAAATGTCTATCTTGAAATCTATCCCTTCCCTGGGGTTCCTTTTTAATGCAACACTCCTCAGCAGCTTTTGTTCTGCCCTGGATATTTTTGGAATTGGGCCCCTGTGTCTGAATATGCATTGGGTTCTATCACTACTGTGAATGGATCTATACGTCTGTCCTTGATGGGGAGTGGAATTGATTAAGCCACCTCTAAGCATCTTCCAAGCTGCATTGGCCCTAAAGAGGGAAGACAAAGTAGAGTACTGGGTCCAGGATGGAAGTTTCCTACCTAATATTTTCTTTTACTTCAATTAAGTGTTTATGGAGTCCTACTCCATTATCTGATCTCTTCCAGAATTCCACACAAGTGAAATTTGTTCTTTAATTCACTGAATTTCAGTAGAGGTTTTTCAGGGGATGCCTTACAGGCTGATGAGTGAAGAGATAATTTTTTAGAGAATATAATATAGAAATCTTCTAAATATACACTTTGATTTTTTAATAAAGGTAATGTTTATTATTCTAGCTTTATATAAATTGTTTTCCAATACATTGCATCTGTCTAGTGAATAGACTATTAAATTAAAAAACAGAAGAAATAATTCAGGCCCCATATTCTAGCTGAAATAGGTGAGTCAAAAATTGTCTCTGCTCCTGAATAATGCCAGTCAAATTTGAAGATCTCATTATATACATGTGAGCAGTGGTTTCTGTAATGGACTGTGCAGAGATATATGCAGGATGGAATACTATCTTTACTCCAGACCACATTATTTTGGCAAGTTGTCTGCATATTAGTATTTCTTCTATTTTTTATAGATATAAATTAATTTATTTTCTCCTTCTCTCTTAATTGCCCTCTATGCCTTTCCTTAAATGATATTTTCATTGTATTTGTTTTAACTTCATGAGGTAAGTATGCATATTGTTCAACTGGTATTTTCCACAAAATGAGGCAAAAATTATCCTATAGTATTGGTTTAATTTTATTCACCTTTCAGATGAACTGCTTTCATGTATAAATTTCTTCTATATTTGTGGGTTCCATTCTATCTTTAATATTACTGAATTTTTGGATATATCACATGTTAAACATCAATAAATGTTCTGCTTTGATAAAAAAAATTGTCTCTGATTCAAAGATACATTTATGCATGCTCTAAAATGAGATAGATTGATATTATTCCTTTTTAGTTATTGAGAACTTTGACCTGAAGAATGCAAGTTATCTCCCCAAGACCACCTAACTGTAAACATCAGTTCCTGTGATTATTACATCCAGAACCCTGACCTTTTGGATATCTGACATGCTAATCACCACATTGTTCCTCCATTGTATGAGAAAGCACACTATTATATTCTAGTCCTGAGTATTGGATGAAAATAACTCAAACCATCTGTTCTAGTTTGCTAGCTGCCGGAATGCAATATACCAGAAACGGAATGGCTTTTAAAAGGGGAAATTTAATGAGTTGCTAGTTTACAGATCTAAGGCCGAGGAAATGTCCCAATTAAAACAAGTCTATAGAAATGTCCAATCAAAGGCATCTGGGGAAAGATACCTTGGTTCAAGAAGGCCGATGAAGTTCAGGGTTTCTCTCTCATCTGGAAAGGCACATGGTGAACACGGTCAGGGCTCCTCTCTCAGCTGGAAGGGCACATGGCAAATACAGCATCATCTGCTAGCTTTCTCTCCTGGCTTCTGGTTTCATGAAGCTCCCCGGGAGGCATTTTCCTTCTTCATCTCCAATGGACTCTACACTTCGTGGTGCTGCAGCATTCTCTGCTCTCTCTGAGTCTCTCTCAGTCTCCAAAATATTTCCTCTTTTATAGGACTCCAGTAAACCAATCAAGACCCACTCAAATGGGTGGAGACATGTCATCCCCTAATCCAGTTTAACAACCATTCTTAACTAAATCACATCAACCAGGGAGATGATCTCATTACAGTTTCAAATATACAGTACTGAATAGGGATGATTCTACCTTTATAAAATGGGATTTATATTAAAACATGGCTTTCTTAGGGGGCATATATCCTTTCAAACCAGCACACCATCCATCACAGGTAATATGCTTAAATCAATCTATATAGCCATAAAATTGAAAGCACATCATAATGGAAATTAAATGTCTTGCTAACTACATTTATGTGATTGAATCTCACAAGCATAAATAAATTGAAAACTATTAGCTACAAATAAATGCATATAATATGATTCCATATTTATAAATTAATAACATTAGTACAATATTGATTTTGATACTGTCCAAATATGTACTTGCTTCAGAGTATTACTAATTTTCTCCTCTTCCAATAATCCAAATTACATCTAAATCCCTCCTGTGGATCAATGATAAACAAATTTGAGTTCTGGGATTTAATTCATTTTATGTATTTTTATTTTTATATGTCTCTGGTCTCAATTTACTAATATTATAATCTGGGATTCTGGGTGTGAATTTATTAAAAATATTCATCATTTTTCCCTTTTTGCAATATACTCATAAAATTTTATATCTCTGTTACGTAGGCCTTATCAAATGAACTCACAATGCTTCATTTTTCTATTATAGGTAAATATTTTCAGAAAATTGGCATTATGGGATATATATATTTAGGATAAGTTATTTATTACAGAAATATATAGTTTTTTGTAGAGATACATTTGAATTAAAACAACTAAATGAAATTCTTTGTTTATTTCCTAATTACACTGTACTTTGAACTCTAAGGGGTTAATTAAATAGGGTATAATATGCCACAAAATTATTTTGCATTGTGAAAGAGTTCATTTTCTATTCAATATCATATGCATTTGTGGTTATTAATCACAGCAATGATACCATGTGAGTATAGCAATAAGCAGCATCCAAAATTTATATCCTCTGGCATGAGAAATTTTGTAGTTGCATTTCATGTTATAGGATCAGATTTAATGAGAAATTCAATCTCTTTGCTTGTCTACTTTGCTAAACATTTATTTTTCCTATACATTTTGAAAATTATTCAATAAATATCCCATGTTTTTTACTCTATTTTATCTAGAAATTATGAAATGTGTTTGAACTAATTGCAATGGATTATTTGTTGAAAATTAAAAATATCCTCATATTTTCTTATTTTCTTGGTGAATACATTATTTCATATATGGAAATGAAATGATTAAGACCTTAAATATAATTCTTCTGTCCAGCATCAGAGGTAAAACTTGATCATTTTAGACATAATTTAGAGCAGAAATATTCCTATATTTACTGTGCTTGAACATGAAAAATAATAATTGCTAGTCATAAAAGAAACATGAGATAAGATGAAGAAGTATGCAGTAGACAAGATGGAGGTTGTGTCACATTAGGCCATGAACTGTGATGGAAGGAAAAATAGCAGTTATAATTTCTAGCATTTTATCTCCATTTTTCTTCTGTTAAATGCCATCTATTTCTTACATTCCTTTTAGTTTTTAAATTGGGAGTTTGTACATTGGTATAAGGGTTTAGAAACCAAATTAAGATTTGAGCATTTGCATTCTGACGTCTAAATATGTAAAATGACATGTTGATATTAACAATAAACAAAGCAAGGACTTCAATATCTGTATTGCTATTGATACTGTACATATATTGACATGCTTCAGAGAATAACTCATTTTCTTCTCATCCAATTTTCCAAATCACATGTAAATCCCTCCCATTGATATATGAGAAACATGAATTATACAAAAATTGAGATTTGGGTAAATGTAATTTGTAGTTTCCATCTGCCATGAAGATATGAAATGAGGCTTCATTGAAAGTAATTGGACCTGTCAACGGTTAACCTACCACGTGAAGATAGATTCTTAATTTTGAAGTGGTGCTTTCTGTGGAAGAATATATGCTTATTTCATGCAATAGAATCTGAATGGAAAATTCTTCTCCAATATTTCTGTGGAACAAAAAAACAGATAAATTTTTCAGTCTCCTTCAAGAAAGTGCTAAAGAATTTTACCACTAATTCTTTTAAATCTAATGGTGCCTACTTACAAAATAAATTACATCAAATTTCATTGAAGAAAGGAACAACTTAATTCACAGTTTTAGTAATTTCAACTTTGTTTTAGTAATTTCAAGACATAACAAATCAGTTTGGTCTACTTCATTATACTGTCCCTCACCACTATTTATTTATTTTTCATGGGCAGGCACTGAAAGTTGAACCCCTCCAGCATGGCAGGTGAGAACTCTGCCTACTGAGCCTCTGTGGCCTGCCCTCTTATGACATTATGGCTTTCCACTTCAAATTTTGTATTTGTGTCTTGTGTGATTTATCACTTACTGTTTATGATTTCTCCCTAAAAATGTAGTCATGGTTCCATGTCTTCAATTGCAAATAAATAAATATCCCATATTCCCATATTTCTATCATAGTATTTTTTTGAAAAATTATATATTTATTTAATGTATTCTTTCTTTTTTCAGAAAAAGAAATATATAGTTCATTTTGAAATTAATTGACTCAAGATGAAGACCTCTATTAAAGGAGAATTTATAGAATTACTATTATTTGCTCAGAAGGGTGAATTGCATTGTAAGGGAAAATTAGTGAGTTTTACATGGACTTTCTCCCCAGGCATCACATAAAACAGTTGTAATGTTAATTTACTCAATAGAAGAGATGTTTAAGTGATTTATTGTCAATATATGTACAAGGGCTTAGAGGTTTGGAAATATGAAACTACCTACTTTCATAATTCTCTATAGCCAACTCAACACAGACTAGACTTTGACATACAGGTAAATTTAGAAAAGTAGAGGGTTCCATAAAGAGGGTAATAAAAAGAAAGTTTCAGAGATGGTGTCTGGTTATAAGGAACTTCCTGGGAATTGTCAATAGCTTGATGTATTTCATCCCTATGGAATTAGCTATGTGGCACTGTTCTACCAACATTCTCTCATCCCCAGTTATTCCAATAATTTAATGCCATCTCATTTTGCAGTTGATAGGATTTAATAAACCTGGTGTCATGAAAATATTTAATACAGTGAAATTATTCAACAGATGTTAATTTCTGTCCTTACCAGATTAAAAGACTATTCAGAAGAAGCAGTAAGCAGGGGAATCAGGGTTACAGAACTGTTCCATGTAGCAGGAGGTTGGAAATAACTTTACATATTTAGCATATTGTAAATCTTACATACAGAAGTATATATGTATATACACATGCACTCACACACACACACACACATATATATCATGAAACATTGATATGAAAGTGTGAAATCTGGTAAAAGTAGAATGTAGAATACATCACAATGTGAAAAGGAGTGAAAGCAGCTACTTTCACAATTTCAAATGTATTTTGAAAACAGTGAACACAATTTCAGATAGAATACATTTGACAATGGAAGTTTTAATGAAATGAGAAGAATCCAAGTCCAAAATATATGATTTACATAAAAAGCAAAGATTTAAGATAACCATCTTATTAAATCCCAAGTATTTTTTAATAATTATGTAAAATCAATTCTCAAGTTCATGTTAGTAAAATAAGTGTTATGAAGGATAAAATTGAGTATGCTTTTTGAAAACTGCAAAATAAATAATATTTATTAAATCAGAAAATTAGAAGCTATGAAGAAAGTTGAATCAATATAACTTAATAACTTAAAAATTTAGGCTATCAAAGTAAATAAAGTGAATTCTTGGGAAGATTAAACTTTGGGGGAATGGGAACCTGACAAATTCTCAAGTATAGGGAGCTTCAGAACAATAATTAAAATAAAGAAGTATATATAGATAAATAATAGAAAAAAACTTTATACTTTTAAAAAAATAATGTAAATTGAAGCAATGTAGGAAAGGACTTAACTAGCAAAGAGCTATGATATATGATATCTAAATAGAAATAATTTCAATCAGCTACTTAGTGGTAGAAAAAATATAAAAGAAATCTTGGTTCGTCTTTAGTCGTATACCCATTACCTCACTTTTTCTAACATTCCATAGGACTTTATCTAGAGCTGATTTAATACCTTTGTTTCTCAGTAGGAAACAGTATTTAAGGTTGTGAGTGCCGCAGCATAGAACATAAACAACAAAAAGTTGAGAGAAGAAGGTGCATTGGAGGCTGGCATTATAGAAGCAACACCAGCACTTATAAGGAATGCACTCACAAGAGTGAAGTGAGGCAGGCAGCTCTGTCTAAATGGGATGTTTAGCAAAATGGAGAAAATATGCAAATAAGAGATTGCAATGCAAACTAAACATGAAAATTCATAACAGATAACAATGGCCACACTGATGTTGACAGTGGCATGTTCTTCAGAGCAAATGGGCTTTAGTAAAGTGGGAGCATCATGGAAGAACTGATGTATCTTACTGGAGTCACAAAAATTGAGAGAGAGAATGTTCTACCTAAGTAAAAAATTCCCAAGACCCCACTGTTGAACAGAGACACTGCCGTCATGGACACAAACCACTTTGGTCATGGCAGAGGGTGGCAGATTGCAATGTAGCAGTCACAGGACAGACATCTTGAGTATTCCAATCTCAGACCCCACCAAGAGTACCACCAGGAAGAGCTGCAAACACATACCCCAGGAAAAGTCAGTGAAGTTGAGGGAGTTGAGGATTGACTTGAGGATTGTGGTAGAAATGAGACACAAATCTAATAAGAAAAAATGCCTGAGGAAAAAGTAAACTGGGATGTGCAGGTGTCTGTTAAGAATTGTGAGAAAGATGATGAGAAAATTTTCCAATCTCCAATATTATCGCTAAGTAGATCCATAAGAAGAACACAGCCAGTAGCCTCAGGAGCATCCAATTCTCAGTAAATCTTGTGAGCAAGAATTCTATCATCATTGTTTGATTTGTCATATTTTGAATATAAGCCACCTATTGGGTAAAGGATGTAAAGTTATAATAGTGAATCTGTTTGCCTCTTTATTTTTGAAGCATGCATTCTGTAGTATCATGTGTTAGACAGTTAATTATACTTCTGTTAGTTTCATTTTGCTAGATAACCTGGTAGATCTTACATAACAACCGTGATTAACTTGGGATGTGTTCAAGCACTTCTAAACTGCTAATTTTAGTCATACTTGTATTTTAACACTGCTTTTAAAAGTTGTTATAGTACAAAAATTTCAAACTCATATTTTTAATGAGGTATTAAATGTGGTGTGGCTCCAAAATATGGTCAAGTACATAGTCCCTGCAGTGGGATATATATGATGAACTTTTGGCTCCACTACTTTTCCTATTTTGGTGAAATTAGCAAACTTTTAAATTTGAAAAATATAGATTTTATTCATAGTGCCTTACCAGGAGGGACATTTGGAGGGACATATCAGCATTATGTATAAATCCTGATATACATAAAGCATTTATAATTCTGCCTAGCACATGAGTAGTGCTCAATGAAAGTTAAACTAGTTTAATATTGTACACTCACAGGGACCTTAAATGTAGCTCAGCCCTGAACTAACTTCTGTATCTCATAGCAGTCAAAGATTACATTCTGTAACATAACTCAATTCTTAGGATTGGTATAGATTTGGTATAGATGTTTACTCCCCACATTCATTAAAATATAAATATATAGTAAATATATCTATATATATGTAAATATATCTAGATAGATAGATAGATCATTTGGTATTAAAAGGCTCAGAGACCTTAATATAATGTGTTTGTTGCATAAACACATTTGTAACAATGGTTACAAATAGCAATGATTATGAATTTTTCAAAATAGAATAGATCAAGGAGCTTTCTTTTTACATATAAATCATGTGCTGTACATATACTGTATGCACATATATACTGTTTGCTATTTTAAATAAGATGACAGCTTAACCTGCTGTATGTGACCAAAGGAAAAGAGATTTATTTAAACTGAAACTTAAGTTTTCTGCAAAACATATTCTAAATCAACCAGACTTGATAGTTCATTAAAATAAAGGGCAATGAAATAAATGCACTTAACCTACCTAAAAGAAGAGAAGAGAAAGAGGGACATTTTCTCTGAGGACAGGGCAGGTAGAATGTAAATTGAACCAAACCTCTGTAGCAGAGAACTTCATGTTTTATTTACCTTCCTTAGTTCATTGGTGATGCATAGCCCTGGCATCAAAGGAAGATGAAGAATCTCTCCAGATAATTTCCTTTATACATAAATAGAGTTTTGGTGATATTTTGAGGAGAAGTGTAAAACATGTTAGAGTATCCCTATTATTTCTGAATGAAAAATATCAGATATAGTTATAAGCCCGAAATTCAAATGATAATAAGCAAGATGATAAACATATTTTGTGAGTAGTTAATTCATTTGGTATTATTAGCCATCATTTTGCAGCACAGCTAAAAGTAATATTAAACTTTTTTTTAGGGAAATCCATAAATACGCTATATAGGACCAGCCGACCATTTACTACATCTATTCAGCCACAGCTACTGATCTGGAAGTGGGCATTTATATAAGTTAGGATGATTAGTTCACTTCCCTGGGATTTTTTTTCATTTTAAATGATTAGGTAAATCATGGCTATCACATTTCTTTTAAAAGGGAAGTATTCAATTGTCAAAGACTTTTGTTAGATCTCAAATTGTTTGTGAATCCATTGAACCAACATTTAAAATTGGCACTTGTCACATACAAATATAAATTTCTAATAGAAAATAACTAGACCTTGCTAAAAGAAGTCTAAATTTATTCATGGAACTATCAGATGGAAATGAGAAGATCATTCTTCCTCAATGAGGAGAGACTTCCAAACTTTTACCATCCTCCCCACTGCTCTTTTCAATCCACATCTATTATTAGCCAGAAATCTATGACCATGAAGTTTACCTAGAATTATATAATAATAGCTTCACTATTTCTAAAGAGGTAATTAATAAAGATTAAGTGCTAAGTGCAAATACATCCATGATTCTAAGTTTGATACCTGTGATGGATTGATTTTTCTGTCAAAAAGATATGGTTAAGTCCAAATCCCTAATCTCTCGAAGACGATCCTGTTTAAAAAGAGGGATCTTTGAAGAAATCATCAGTAATGATGAGGCCAAAATGTAAGCAGTGGGAAATACGATTGTCATCCTTATAAGCAAGTAAATATGGAGACAGATAAAGGGAGATAGAGAGGCAGAGCCAATTACCAGAGACAGGGATTGACTTGTGTCAAGAATTGTCACTGCTGGAACTCTGCAGAATTCACTGATTGCACAACTCTTCTTACACCTTTGTATTGGGCTCCAATGTGTGGAAATGCAGTAAACCACCCCAAAATTTCACCTGTGTCAGAGGATGAAACTGAGATACATTTTGGAGGTCACAACCCAAGGAAAAAAAGTTAATAAAAAGATTAAGGTCAACTCAGGATTATAGAATGATACCCATTCTGCTAGATCTCTCAAGTGTATCAAAGGAGCTCCTCTTATATTAGAAGATTACAGCACAAAAAAAATGTAAGGTTGCAACCTTATTTAATAAGTTGCTAGGAAAATGCAAAGAAAATAGAGTCACCCAGGCTAAGGAAATTTCCTAGAGGAAATACTAGCCTCTAATAACTTACAGATGCAACAAACAGTAAACTCATTGCATGTCCTAGCTAGACAAATATCACATATCACATTTGTGGTAGGGTAAATAATGTACTGTGGTGGGGAAAGGGTTGTGTATTCTTAATTTTAATCCATTCAGAAGGGTCTGAAGATTTGAAAGATTTTATTTATAGTTAAGATATGATCCAAGTGAATGAGGTTGAGACAATACTAATAATGGAGGCTTTATGAAGAGAGAGAAGCTTTTGGAGACAAAAGCTGGAAATCAACAGAAATTGAAACAGAAAGGAGAGGACAATGGCATGTGAAAGGGATGCCAGTAATTCCAAGGATTTTCAGCCAAATAGAATGTTTTTGACTTTGTGAGAAATGATATCTTCTAGCCTGTGTATCCATGAGCCAATAATACTCTGTTGTTAAGCCAACCTATTATGTTGTATTTGTCATACAAGACAGAAATCTAAGACATTTTTCTGCATTGGAAAATGAGGTGATTCTATTATCAATGTAATAGAAATGTAGAAATGGTTTTAAAATTTGGGAATGGGTAAAGAATGAAAGCATTATTTGGTGCTTGAAAGAAAAAAACTTAGATTACTTTGCAGAAACTTTTGGGGAAAATATACACATTATGGTACCACCAATGAGACCTTATAAGGAAATAATGAATGAGCTATTGGAAACTGGAGGGAAGGTTATCCTTGTTATAAAGTTGATGACAATTTGTGAGATGATGGCCCAATGTAGGATTGAAAGTGTAATTTGTAAAAAATGAACTTGGGTATTGAGCTGAAGAGATTTCCAAGCTAATTATGGAAGGTACAGCCTGGTTTCTCCTTGCAGTCCATAGTAAAATGTTAGAAGAAAGAGAAAAGCTGAAATTAATCTATAGAAGAAAAACAAAGCAGGAATTGTTGAATCTGAAAATACTCAGCCTATACAGAAAATGTGTTCTGAGACTAAGACCAGAATGGGCCTATATCAGAGACATTTTTGAGCTTTCAAGAAGTGACTCCCGTAGAAATGGGTACTATGTGAGTTTAATTGAACAATCCTATTCTAAAGAGGGTGTGGCTGGACGTGAATCCAGCCAAGCATTTCAATGGAAGTAGGAGGTGTAGTAAGTACTTTTATCTGATATTTTGAACCACCTTGAACTGCATACACTACTGAAAAATTTGGATATCCGGGATGAAAAAAAGAAATACAAAACTGGATGAAAAGAACAGAGCAGGGATAATTGAAACTCCAACTCTGTGCTTGAAGGGAATGGACAATCTTTCCTGGCACTTGGGGGGGTTGTGTGTTAAGTCTCAATATTCACCAAAAATGCCACCACCCCAGTGCTTTGATATGATGAGGCTTATATCCCTGTGTTCCGAGAGAGTGTGGCAGCCTTTCGGTTTTAAGGGAAAGGTGGGGACTGTACTCTGGTGTCCTGGGAGAGCACAGCTGCTGCATAAGTGCATGAAAAACATGGTGCTGATGTTCATACTCAAAGGGCAATACACTGATCCACAGATGAGTCTCAGTCCTTGCAATCTGATGGAGCTTGTCCTGTTAACTTTCAGAATTACTTGGGACATGTGACCCCTGTTTTCCTTCCAATTTTGTCCTAATGAAATCACAATGTTTATTCTTTGTCTGTACCATCTAAGGATATTGGAAGCAAAGAAATTATTTTCTAGGTTTCACTGGTCCATGAGGGAAATTTTGGCCTACAACAGAACAAACCACAACAGATATTTAAAAGAGTTTGTACCCATAGTTGTTAAATTACTTAAGTGTTCTGAGATATAATGAAATGAATGTGTTTTGCATATTTGAATCATATATGGCATGTTGAATTACGTACTCAAATAATTAAACAAACAAAAAAGAAATCATACACCTTATTAAAATTTATCCATTCCTCTGGGTGTGTAAATATGACTTTTTGAAGATGTTTTTAGTTATGTTGTGGCCCAGCAGAATGAGGCTTCATGAAGGAAAAAAATATTTGGGAGAGAGATGCTAGAAGGGAATAAGTCCTTCTAGAGAAAGGAGAGGACATTACTAAGTGATGGGAAAGCCAAGAAACCCAGGGATTGCTGGTCAGCCAAAATACTGCCAGTCTTGGAGGATGCAAGCCTTCTGGTATCTGAAAGCATGAGCACTTTTGCATTTTTCACAGCAACTGGAAAACTGAGACAAGAATATTATTCTATACATCTCAGTCCATTTCAATTTGTATATTATTTCTGACTTACACTGAAAAAATTAAAAGGCTTTCAACAATGGAAGAAACAGAGTGAGAAGTAGTACCAGAAACAATAGGACAGATATATTAGATTCATCAGAATGTAAATTAAACATAGCCATGGCTAATATGCTTAAAGTTCTTATGAAATACATAATAACATGAACAGATGGGTAACAAAAACAAACTTGGGTACTCAAAATATGCATTTCTTATTATCTTTCACTAATCATATTTTTAATTTATAATGTGCATCACTAAATCAGTCTTGCTAATTATATACTTTAAGCTTTTTATTATTTTTCTAATTTGTCTTTTTCATCCTAAACAAATTTTGGATACTTCCAAGTGTCCTAGCCATAAAACCATTTTTTATTTTCAGTGTTTAATATCTTTCATTATTTACCCTTTAGTAAAATTTTATGTATATGAATATAATTTTAAGCTACAAAAAAAAAGAATCCCCTGAGAAACATTAACCTACATAAAAAATGGAGTAGTGTTGATAAATACAGTACTTTTTAAATACTTTTTGCTCAAAAAAACTCCCTTTTTCTATACCATTCATGATCTTTTGATTGTTGTAATTTTTATTTGCTTTTTTGGGGAGGTGCTCTTTTTATTTCATTTTTATTAATTATATTTGCACGTGTTTTATATCAAACAAATATACATTCCTTATTCTAAGCCTCCAAACCTTTGCAACTTCTAACTTATTTACTGTATCTGAGGATTTGCAATTTTTAGACATCACTTGTAATTTATATCATGCAATATTTATGCTTAGGTGTCTTGTTTATTTCACTGAGAATGTTTTCAAGGTTCTTCCTAATTGCATCACATCTCAGGATTTCAGTATTAAATTGGAATAATATGCCATTTTGTGCCTGTAATACATCTTGTTTATATATGCATTTCTAGATGGACACAGGCTATTCTTAATTTTTTTGTCCAATTTTTAATCACTGTTTTTACCCACTTTGCATTTGTTTTGCTTGTCTTTTTGTTGTCATTTTAGAAAATTTTATGTATATTCAGGAAATTAAGCTCTTACCTGCTATATGGTTTGCAGCTATTGTTTACCATGTTATAGATTGACTTTTCTTTATAATATTTTTTGAAATACAACCTGTTATTTTTGATGAAGTTAAATTTATCCATTCTTTCTTTTGTTGCTTGAGTTTTTGTGTTTTACTGAAGAATTCTATTATATAATCCAGGTCATAAAGACTTGCCCTAAGTTATCTTTAAAGAACTTGATACAGGTAGCCCTTTTACTTAGGTTCTTCACCCACTTTGATTTTACTTAGGTTATTGATCCATGCTGAGTTCACTTTCTCATAAGACATGAAGTAGGTATCTATTTTCAAACCTTTACATGTGGATATCCAGTTTTCCTACCCCCTCATTGAAGAGACTATTTTTTTTTACCATTACATGTATTTCATACCCATGTCAAACATTATTTCAACATAGATCTGTCAATGTATTCAGCATTTTTAATTCTGATCCACTGGTATATGTCAATATCTGTGCCAGTAACACATTGTTTGGATTACTATGGCTTTGTAGTGCAACTTGAAATTGAAAATGTGATTTCTTCATATTTGTTGTTTTTTCACAATTCTTTTGATTGTTCTGTGCTGTAACAAAGAAATTAGGATTTCAGTGATGATTTTGATTACTGAATCATATTCTTTTTTTGCTTTCTGTGTTATTGGAGTAGACAACAGGGAATATTTGAAAGCCCTAAACTATAATTAAGCTGCCCTGAAATCTGAAATGATTGTAAAAGTACTTATCTTGTTATTTTGTGACTGTAAGAGTGGTAATGCCTTTTATCTGGTCATTTATTTGGAATCTGGATGATGCTCCTTTATGTATAGATTTATGGTACAGAATTGCATTAGACTTCTCTCAGAAACCAGAGGAGCAAGAGGAGAGTGGAAGGAAGTATTTAAAGCACTGAAAGAATAATACCAAGCTAACATCCCATATTTAGTGTATTTTTCCTTCAGATATAAAGAAGAAATAGACTTTCACAGGTGAAAAAAAAACTGAGCTAATTTGTCACCAGTACATCTGTCTTGCAAGGAATCCTTAAAGTAGTTCCTCAAAGAAAAGAAAAGTGTTACAGAATTCAAACTTGAATATATATATATAGAATAAAAAGGGGCCTCTGAAGGAACAAGTGGAGGAAAATACTAAATTACACTGTTATTATTATCATTGATCTAATAAATATTTTTTTCCAGAAATCAATACTGGCAATGTATTGGGTGATTACATTTATAGGTGAGGAAATTAATGACATCAATACTGTAATGGATGAAAGGAAAGAATTGGGAATTCTCTGATATTTAAGGTACCTGCACTACCTGTGAAGTTGCAGTATTATTTGAAAGTGGAGTTTGATCAAAGAAGACATATAAATCAGAAATATCACCCTGAAAGAAAAGCTGGAGTAGCTGTATTTATTTCAGACAAATCAGATGCAGAACAAGGAAAATGATCAGAGATAAAGAGAAGTGTTGCATAATGATAAAAGGGCTCATTTTCCAAGAAGTCATACAAATCCTTAATGTACATACCTTAATATACAGATCAAAATATATGAGGCAAAATTGTTAAAATTAAAGGAGAAAAAAATCCACTATTACAGGAGATTTCAACACAACTCTGTCATGTCTCTTTTGTTGATTTCTAATTATCAATACTGTAGTCTGGGAATATGCTTTATATTACTTCTATAATTTAATTTGTAAGTGTGTCATATCACAGAATGTGGACTATGTTGGTGAATGTTCCATTTGAGTCTGAAAAGAATATGTGTTCTGCTATTGTTGGATGGAATATTGCATAAATGAATGAGATTAAGGTTAACATAGTACTGTTCACACCTGTATCCTTAATGATTTTCTGCTTTCTGGATCTGCCAATTATTGAAAAAGTGTGTTGAAATCTCCAATTATAATATTGAACTTTTTCATTTGCATCAGTTTTTTGATGCTCTGATTTCAGGGTGACATTTCTGATTTATATGTCTCTTTGGAGTATTGACCCTTTTCTCATTAGATAGTGATACTATTGATATTTTTCATTGTCCTAAATTTTACTTCACTTGAAATTAAAATAGATATTACATCTTTATTTTGATTAAAGGTAGATAGTACAGCTTACTCTATCCTGTTGCTTTCATCAATGTCTGTATTAAAAATATAAGTTGGTCTCTTGTAGACTGAATATAGGAGTGTCTTGTTTTATTTCCTAGTTTGTAAATCTCTGCTATTTAGTTTGTGTTTTAACCATCAGGTTCAGATCTACCATATTTGTAATGTTTTTTCACATTTTGATTATTTCTTCCCTTCTTTAAATGCATTCTTGAGTTTTAAGTGAGCACTTGATATGATTTTATTTTCTCCCCTCTCTTAGCATATCAATCAAACCTTATAAAAACAAAAATCCTGCTTTATGGTTTTAAATGTACATTTACAACTAATCTGTGTCCACTTTGAAGTATACTTATACCCCTTCAAAGATAATACAGATATCTTGAAACAGAGCATTTCTAATTTCTCCCTTCCATCCCTTTGAAAATGACATACTACATTCTTCTTGTCATCATGCTGTAGTGATCAATATATCATTAGTATCATTGCTTTAAACAAATATTTATCTTTCATTGCATTTAATGGTAAGATAAATAATTATTTTCTACCTTTATTCATTGCTTTTCTGATTCTCTTCATCTTTATAGGTAGATTCAATTTCTCACCTCTATCATTTCCCTTGTCTCTGTAGAAATTGTTGACATTTTTATAGAGTATAACTGCTCAGAGTGAATTTACTCAATTTTCATTTGCTTGAAAATATTTTTATTTATCTTTCACCACTAGGGTTTGTTTCACTGAATATAACATTCTAGTGTCTTGTTTTTGATGGTTTGTCTGGTTACCTTCAACACTTCAAATATTTAAATAATTTACTCATCCTCATTTTCCTGGAATTGTCTGTAACAAATCAAGCATAATTCTTATCATTGTTCATCTATAATGAAGTTTTTTTCTCCTCCCTCTGGTTATTTCAAAGTTTTTTCTTTTCAATTTTCTGAAGTTTGTATATAAAAAGTTTAGTTGAACTTTTTATAGTATGCTGTTCCTTCTTATACAATTATTAGAGAATTTGAAGGTTTACAGACAAAAATTATAAGGAAAGTATAAATTTTAAAACTCCTTTTCTCTTTGAATTTCAATGTGGGGAAATTCTATTGATATATCCTCTATATTACTGATGATTTTAGTAGGCATTTCAATGTTCTGTTGTATTAATCAAAGGCATTCTTCATTTCTGTATAATGTTTTCTTTTTCCTTTTTTTTTTTTTACATGGGCAGGCACCAGGAATCGAACCTGGGTCCTCTGGCATGGCAGGCAAGCATTCTTGCCTGCTGAACCACCATGGCCTGCCTGTATAATGTTTTCTTATTTTTAACATTACCTTGGATTATTCTTTATTAGATTTTCATTCTCTGTGTTTGTCAATCTGAACTTTCTTTTATTTACTTTTCCCATTGTATGCCTTAACACAGTAATCATAATTGATTTAAATTCACTGTCTAGAAATTCTAAGTCATATATAATTTATACAATGAACATGATTCATATATATTAAAAATAGATAATCTCAGCTCATAAAAATAAATATTCAGCAAATAAATAAAAGCTATAAGGGAGAACCAAATGTAAATTTACTACATAAACATATAATAACCAAACTGAAATCTCAGTAGATTGTCAATTGGAAAAAAGGGAGGGGACAGTGTGAAGAATTGGTGAATGTGATAAAGTAATAGAAATGACCAAATATGAACAACAGGGGAGAAAAAGGGTGAAAAAATTTATTAAGGCCCAAGTTCTTTTGAACTCTAATGAAAAGTATAATATTCATATTATAGAGTCTTGTAGGGAGAGTAGAAAAAGATGTGCTGAGTAACTATTTGAATAGGTATTGACAAAAAATTTCTAGAGTTTCTAAACATATAGAAAACAACAGATAAAAGAAGTAAACAGCAAAGAGGATAAATACAAATAAACCCACTCTAATACACTCACAATTTTTACACATTCTCAAAATTAAAAAATATATATTTTGGAGAAAGAAGAAAGAAATTGCACTTTTCTTGTAGGTATAAAATAATAGAAACGATACTGAATTTCTCCTTAGAAACCTTGGAGGACAGAAGAAAGTGGCACAATATTGACAAATGACATCAGAAAATAATTGTCAACCCAGTATCCCATATCAAGTAAAAATATCTTTCAGAAATAAAGAGAAAAATATTTTCATATGAAGGAAGACTAATATAATGTGTTACTAGCAGGCCTATCGTACATTAATGGCTAAAGGAAAGTATATAAACAGAAACAAAAAATCAAATAAGGAATTTTCAAACATCAGGAAGAAGGAAACAAAACCGGAGAAAATAAAACCTTTGGTAAAAGAATACAATTTTCTTCTCCTCATGAATAAGATATCATTAAATATCAAAATAATGTGTTTGATATTTGAAGAAAAATTATAGTACTCTTTGATGTGCATCTCAAAGACTGTAGGGAAATATTTTACTTAACTATATTTTAAATAGGGAAGCTAAAATGATGTACTGGGTGTAAGATAACTATGCCTTACTTTATTAAAATATCAACATCATTTGAATATGTTATATTATTTATATAAAATATAAAGTTAAAGCAAACACTAGAACAGAGATATGCAAAAACACTTCATAGAATCAAAGTGGAATTATAGGACCAGTTTAAGTAAACCTAAGGAAGACAATAGAAAAGAAATGAATAAAAGACAGAGCATGACAAAATGAGACGTAAAACAGTGGACTTAAGCCCAATCATCTAAATAAATATATGAAATGTAAATGGTCTAAAAACATTAATTAAATACATCAACAACTTCAAAAAGATACAGAATTGAGGACAGGGAAAACTCACTCTCCCACCACTAGACAACCTAGAGAACATGCAAAATGTATCCAAAACAGTGGTTCTGTGGCTTGGGTCACCAGAGAAATTCCTTTGCAATATGTAAGGAATAGCTGGATGAGAAAGAATAGAAGCTACAATTGACAAATGGAGGTAAAAGTACTCAATCATGACCTCCCTTGAGGCCTGTGACTGTAACCGGTTGGAGTAGGCAGCCAAAAAATAGCACACACCTACTTTAACTGCCAGCAGAGGTAGTCAACCCCCAGAGTCCTGGAGCCTAGAGACTTTCAACATGAGATCCCAGGAGAAAGCAGACTCATTATATTCTCATACAAAGATTCTGCCAAGGTGCCCAGTATCTAAAAACAATCTTGAGGATGGCAGATGTAGGTGCCCAGATTTGGGGGAGAATGATAAACTCTCCCCTCAGTACGCAGAGCAATACTGAGCTAACAGATGGCCAATTAAGGAGAACCTCTTGGTCCTGCAGGCAGTATCCTTTCTGCACAGGTGATCAGGGCACACACAGCTTGGCTGCATACATAAGCAGAGAGGTGGATGAGGGAAGGAAATGCCTTGCAATGCTGGGTGTCCTTTCCCCACCACTGAGACTGGCTTGTGTATACTGCCCTGGGTCTTGCCAGTTGGCAAAACACAACACATTCTTGGGCCAGCTGCTGATTGATGAAGATGAACCTCTCAGTCCAGCAAGGCAAAGTCTTTCCTCAAAGGATTAAGGGAATCATGAGATCTATTGTGTCCAGAAGTGGAATCTTTACTGAGTACACATTATCCATCCCCCACCCCTGGAGGTGACTGCTTCCAGCACACCCTGACCTGTGAGAAACAGGGATGCCTCACCTTGGGAAACCATGGAGATACAGGTTAGTTCAGAAAGAATAGGTGGTGAGAGACAATGATACTCTGGTTTCTGCAGCCTGTGCTGGACTCTGACCTTGTCAACAGGCTGCCCAGCTAGCTGCTGCAGATGGAGAGAGGTGGAGTTGTGGAGAATAGGTGCTCAAGAGTACCATCTGCTGGGAAGACTGGGAAAGTGAAATATGGCAAGCTGCTTTTCTTGCTCAGCCTCTAACATCTTTCCAGAAGTGGTTGCATCCACAGCATGGCACCCCAACCCTGGTTTGTTTGGGAGATAGGAAATACGGACACCAAGTGCCAAATGAGACCTTCAATGCAAACTCAAGTTATAACAAAATCTTGACAAATAAGGGAAATTCACTTTCAAAATAATCTCATGAAGATAATCAGATGCCAAGAAAACAGGAAAAAAATGACAAGGCATAATGAAGAGACAAGAAGACATGGCCAAGCCATCTGATAAAATTAAAATGTCAGAAGAGACAGAATTTGGGGTTAAAGATATTCAAACAAATCTCCTAAATAAATTCTGTGAGTTAGGTAAAGAGACAAAGGATATCAAGAAGACAACTGGGAGAGAGTAAAAAATACTTTGAAAACAAAGAGTGAAATAGCAGTATTTTCAGAAATGAAATCTACCATAGCTCAAATTTAAAATATACTAGAGACAGGGCAGTGCAATGTTAGCTCAGTGACAGAATCCTTGCCTGCCATGCCAGAGACTTGGGTTTGATTCCTGGAGCCTTCCCATGACACCTTCCCCCCAATATATATATGTGTATATTTAGTATATATATTACAAACACACTACAGCAAATTAGAGAAAGAATTAACAGTGAATGAATTAGGACAGAGCAACGAAATTTGAACACACACAAGAAAAAAATGAAGTAAAAATGGAAAAATTTGAATTAGTTCCCAGGAAAAGGAACTGACGACAGAAGGCACACAAATATAACAATTATAGGTGTCCCAGTAGGAGAAAAAAAATGTAAATGGCTATGAAGATTATTTGATGAGACAATTGCAGCAAATTTACTGACCTTTCAAAAGACTTAAATATGCAGAACAAAGAAATCCAAGGTACTCCAAATAGAATAAATTGAAATAGACCTACTCCAAGACAAATATTTATCAGACTGTTAAATGTTGAAGATGAGAGAATCCTGAAAGCAGCAAGAGAAAAGAAATTCAACACACAAAATAGAAGCCATATAAGACTAAGGTGACTACTTATTAGGCACCATAGAGGCAAGAAGGCAATGAATGATATGATATATTTGAGATTCTGAGAAATAAAAATTGCCAGTCAATAATACTTTACCCAGCAAAACTGTCATTCAAAAGTGAAGGAGAGTTTAAAATTTTTACAGATTCAAATGAATGCTGAGAATTTTTTAACAGAAAACCTGCCCTGCAAGAAAAACTAATGGGAGTACTGCTGGTTGATAAAAAAAGAATGGAGAGAGAGGCTTGGAGGAGAATATAAAAATGATGATTATCAATAAGGATAACAAAAAGGATAAAAAGAGAGAAAAATAGGAGGTCTGACAAAGTCTAAGGATGAAAATTTGAAATAAGGATCGCCTTTACAATAATATCATTGTATGTTATTTGATTAAATTCCCAATCAAAAGACATATTGACAAAATGGAAAAAAATGTGATTCAGTTTTGGCTTTTTAAGAGACTCATTTTAGACATGATGGTATAAATGGCTTGAAAGTGAATAGGTAGAAGAATATATTCCATACAGGCAATAACCAAAAAAAAAGAAAAGAAAGTTCAGGTAGCTAAACTATACTAATAACAAATAACATAGAATTTAAATGCAAAAATATTATAGGAGACAATTAAGGACTCTATATATTACTAAAAGAGGAAATTCACCAAGAAGAAATAACAATCATAAGTATTTATGCACCTAATCAAGGTGCTCTAAAAATATAAGAGACAATCACTGACAAAACAAAAGGGACTAATAAACATTTCTACAATAATATTGGGGTACTTCAATGCACTACACCCTTCAATAAATAGAACATCTAGACAGAGGATTAATAATGAAATAAAGAAGTTAAATAATTTGTTAAATGAATTAGGTCAAAGAGGCATAAATAGATCATTGCATCCCAAGCAGAAGAATATACATTCTTCTCAAGTGCTCATGGGACATTTGAAATGATAGATCATATGCTGGAGTATAAAACTGATCTCAATAAAATTTAAAAAGATCAAGATTATTCAACACACTTTCTTTGATCATGGAATGAAACTGGAAATCAATAATAACTAGAAAAGCAGAACTTTCACAAATACATGGAGGCTAAACGACACACTATTTAATGGTAGCTTAAAAAAGAAATCCCAAGAAAAATCTGTAACTGGATATCCATATCCAAAGAATGAAAGAAGCCATGTACCTCACACCCCACACAAAAATGAAGCCAAAGTGGGCCAAAGACCTAAATATAAGAGCCACAGCTTTGAAACTATTAGAAGAAAATATTGGGAAACATCTTCAATACCTTCTGATAGGAGATATCTTTTTAGACTTCACACTCAAAGTCCAAGCAACAAAAGAAAAATATAGATAAGTAGAAACTCCTCAATATTGAATACTTCTTTGCTTCAAAGGACTTTGCCTAGGGGGTAAGGGTTGCCAAATCAATGGGAAAAAAATTTGATAGTCACATGTATGATAAGCGTTTAATATCTAGAATATATAAAGAAATCATACAACTCAACAATAAAAACACACTCAGTTATAAAATGGGCAGAAGACCTGAATACACATTTCTCCAAAAAAGAAATACAAATGACTAAAAACACATGAAAAGATGCTCCTGTTTCTTAACAATTAGGGAAATGTGAAGTAAAACCATAATGAGATATCATCTCACACCTATAATGACTACTATTAAGCAAAGAGGAAACTACACTTGTTGGAGAGGATGTGAAGAAGTGGGAATACATTCACTGCTGGTTGGGATGTAAAATGATACAGGCACTGTGGAAGACAGTTTGGCATTTCCTCAGAAATCTAAATATTGGCTTACCTTATGACCCAGCAATTCCACTACTCAGTATATACATAGACGTTTCAAAAGTTGGGACATAAGCAGACTTTTGCATGCTGAGGTTCATAACAGCAATATTCACAATTGCTAAAAGGTGAAAACACCTCATATGTCCATCAACTGATGAATGGATAAACAAAATGTGGCATATACATATAATGGAATATCACTCAGTATAAGAAGGAATGAAATCCATGACAACATGGATGAAACCTGAGGACTTAATGTTGAATGGAATAAGTCAAACACAGAAGGTCAGATATTAAATGATTTCACTAATATGAACTAAAATGTGATAACTCATAGTTATAAGACATAGAATATAGTTTACCAAGAGATTGATTGAAGCTAGAGAATAAGGAGTGGTTTTTGAAAAAAATATATTTATAATACTCAATGAGGTTGAACTTAAATATTTGGAAATGTTTGGAAATAGAGGTGAGGGTTGCTCATTATTGAGATAATAAGTAATAGTGCTGAGTTGTATGTGAATTGGGTTGAAAGGGGCTATTTAGAGTTATGTATGTCACCAGAAGGAAAGCTAGAGGTTCAAATATGGGATTGTATAATATAGTGAATCTTTAGACAGATGTTGTATATGATTAACACTACAAATGTATGTTATTTCCTCAACAAGTACAAATGTGTGAAACTTACAAATAGTTAATATAAGATTAGTATACAGGAAAAACTATCTATTACAACTATGGACTATAGATAATAGTATATATTAATATCCCTTCATCAACAATAACAAGTGTACCTCACCAACATTAGGAGTTAATAATAGGGTGAGATAAGGTTCATGAGTTGTTCTGGGTTTTCTTTTTATGTCCTTCTCTTCTTTTTATTTTTGGAGTAATCAAGATAGTATAAAATTGCATGTGATGATTTAACAACCGGTGATGACACTTTGAAATGTAGATTATATACTTTAGATTACACGGTATATGAATAAATCCCAATAAAGTTTGCAGTTAAGGAAAGAGTTTTTAAAAAAAGACAATAGAGTGGATTTAAAACAAGAAACAACTTTATGTCCTCTGCAAAAACTCACTAAAATTTAATTATGTAGGCATGCTTAAAGTAAAAGATAGATCCAATATATACCATGAAAACACTATAAAAGAAATCATGTATCTTGTTAATATCAGATATAATAGACATCATTGCAAAGAAAATTACCAGGATAGAGAAGGAAAATATAAATTTATAAAATGGTCAATCCATCAGGAGGACTTAACTGTCCTAACTATTTTCACCTCAAACAACAAAGCTGCAAAGTGAAGAAAAATGGTAGACCTGAAAAGAGGAAGAGAAAATACACTAGTTTGGGTAAATAAATCAGCATCTCTCAAAATTAATAGAATCATCAGCAAGGATATAGAACTCAACAGCTACATCAACCAATAGAATCTAATTGGATTTTATGGACTATTAAAGGAATCAAGAGCAAAATATTTGTTCTTTTATGGGCGCATGGAACATTGATCATGATAAAGCATATACTAAATCATAACACACTCCTCAAAATTTTAATTGGGAACTTACAGAGTATGTTCTCTGAGCATAATGAAATTGAACTAGAAATCACTATTAGAAATACAACAAGAAAATCTCTAAACATTTGTTAACTGAACTACACATTCACTTGTTACCCATAGGTAATAGGAGCTCTAAAGAAATTTGAAAGTACATTAAATCAAATGAAAAATAAAATAGGGCACATAAATTTTAGACACCCTTAAGTAGTGTTAAAAGTGATATTTATGGGCTTTGTTACAATAGGGCCAGGATGGAGTTTCTTCACCCTTGGGTTTGAGAGCAAAGAATGTCTCTGAGGAGGAAGTAGATGAGGAACATGTGATAATCACTTTAGTTCCAATAAAAGAGGAACTTCAAGAAGACCATCAAATGGAACCAAGTACTTCTACTGCAGAAGTTAAACCAAAGAAGTCTAGGAAAAGGGATAAAGTTCCTCTTCCTCAATCCAAAGCTTGCTCAAAACCTACAGTACCAGCACTTCCCTTGCCAACCATTTTGCCTCCAATTAATAAGGTACACCGGGACACTTTGCGGAAGTGGTGCCAGAATTTTAATTTGAGTACCGATGGCCCGAAAATAGAGGTTTATCTGAGACTCCAGCAACATGCTTACCCTGAGCAAAAACAGGATATTCCTGACACACCGCGGAAGGCCAAGCTGGAGTCACGTTCGAAGAATTGCAAGACAATGACCAAGACAGGAAAGGGTCAGAAAAAGGAGAAAGAAGAAATGACTAAAAAAATTGAAGTAATAACTTCTGCTCAGGAGGCAATGTTAGCATCGTGGACAAGAATTGCTGCAAGAGCAGTTCAGCCTAAGACTGCGAATTCATGTCCCATACCTACTTCTGTTGAGACCTTTTTGCTGCAAGCCTCAGGTGTCAGATGGTGTGTGGTCCATGGCAGAGTTCTTCCTGCAGACACAAAGGGTTGGGTTCGCCTACAGTTCCATGCAGGTCAGGCCTGGGTACCTGACACTCCCAAGAGGATGATCTCTCTCTTTCTGTTACCAGCCTGCACTTTTGCATCAGTGGACGTAGAAGACAATATGTTGTGCCCAGAATGTGTGAAGAGGAACAAGAAGTTAATGAAAAGATTAATTTTAATTGGGAAGGAGAAGCGATCTGCTTTGAACACACCACCATCTCTATTTTTGGAAGGGCAATGTTTTAGTAAACAACAAATGACTGAGAGTCCGTAGCTAAATTGGCTTGCATCCAGATGATTAATGTGCTGTGTCCTAAACATCCTCAATGCTGCTTGCTTTTTTGAGTAAAAATGTGAATGAACATTTTTGGGTTTATCAAAAAGTGACTGCTACTGCTACTTTTTATGAATTGGGTTTAGTAAAAGGTAATCCTGTTCACGTCAATTAAAATTTTCTCCATGTGTTGGTTCCATAGAAATTACTGTTAGAGGAGAGCTCAAGTACAGGAAATGTATCCATAAATATTTTAACATTCTGTGTATAGCTATATAGAATATGTTTTTGCTATCTTAAAAAATCTGTATGTGGGTATATCCACAATAATTTAAAAACTACTTGGATATATTATGAAATATTTCTTATTGTAATATTCACACAGTTAGCCTTGTTCAATCATATTGTGTGTGTGCATTTGTACAATGAAATTTCTACACGTGGATTTGTTAAATAAAATTTGTGCAAATGGAAAAAAAAAGTGATATTTATGGCATTAGTGGTGCCAAAAAAGTCACCAACGCACTGGGCAGCCATCTCCTACCATTGTCTACCCCAACCTCTTCCCCTCTTGCATGTTTGCATGCAGACATTTTTTAATGTTTTCATTTTGCAGACTGGAGGAATTAAGTCTCAAGTATGAAAAATAAGCTACCCAGAATTGGAATGGCTTTGCTGTACCTTGGGCCCAAGACTGGGGACAAGTAACTCTGGCTTCTTGTCAGGTCAGAAACTCTGCACTAAGTTTGCTTGCTACATGCTTTTTCTTAGTGGCAGGCCCCCAATTCCCATGGGGTGAACAAGAATCCAACCCTTGGGAAGCACTGGGCCTTTATCTCCAAAGGAATGTGGGCAGGTGGCACTGCCATCCACCAACACTGATCTGAACAGTTGGACTCCTTGGCAAAATCAGCCATGAAAGAACTTCTGCTCTTTTTTTTTTGTACACTTTGTGTTGCATAAGTATAATGTGGACATTTGCTGGGAATGTTTGTTGTTCCTGAACTTGTGCTCCAATGACACACATACCAATTGTCTCCACAATGGTTGCATTAATAAAAAGGATGATTATCAAATAAATAAGATAAATTTCCACTTCAAGAAACTAGATCAAAGGAAGAACCAAATATAACTCAAATGATCAGGGACAGGAAAAAAGTAAAATGTACAAATCTAAACGAAATTGAAAGAAGCAAATCCATAGGAAAAAGAGATGAAGTAAAAAGCTGCTTCTTCATCACATACGATAAAATAATAAATATCTGGAAATGTGTTCTAGTTTGAAAATTGTTAGAATGTGATATACCAGAAGCAAAATGGCTTTTGAAAAGGAAAATTTATTATGTTGCAAGTTTACAGTTTGAAGACCATGAAAATGTCCAAATTAAGGCACCAATGAATGATTACCTTCCCCTAAGAAGGGCTGATGAAGTTTGGGGTTTCTCTCTCTGCTAGAAGGACACATTGCAAAGACTGCTGGCTTTCTCATTTCATGAAGATCCCCTCAGGGCATTTTACTTCTTCATATG
The DNA here is from genome assembly GCF_023851605.1 of Tamandua tetradactyla. NCBI lineage: Eukaryota > Metazoa > Chordata > Mammalia > Pilosa > Myrmecophagidae > Tamandua > Tamandua tetradactyla. The sequence continues at coordinate 26,393,412 of NC_135335.1, forward strand.
CAAAGTTCTCTGATTGCATGGGCTCTTGTGGCTCTTAAGCTTTTTCTGAAATGGTTCCCACTTAAAGAGCTCCAGTAAGCAGCCCTACTTTGAATGGGTGAAGACATATCTCTTTGGAAACTATCTAATCAAAAGTTACTGTATATGACTGGGTGGGTCACATCTCAATGGATAATCAAAAAGCTCCCATGAAGCAATATTGAATGAGGATTAAAGGGCATGGCTTTTTTGGGGTACACAAGAGATTCAAACTGACAGAGAAGGCAAAAAAGACACACAGAATAAAGAATAAGGGGGAAAATGAAAGTGTTCACTTGTAGAATTAAAGTAATAATAATTTTTAAATAACATATATATGTAAAGATAATAAGGAAGTCCTAACAGTAACTTAATGCCTTAAAATCGACAACATAAGAAATGACCCAGCTTCTTGAAAGGAACAAACTACCAAACCTCAACCAAGTAGAAATACACAATTTGAGAAGTTTCACCATTAAAAATAAATTAGTATTATCTTCTTAAATGTCCTAAAATAAATCTCCTAGTGCATATTTTTGACAGAAATTTTCAAAATATTTAAAGAATAGCTAGCAGAAATTTTACACCATTTTCTCTAGAGATTAGGAAGAAATAATACTTACCCATCTATTTTATGTCTCTATTAGGACACTAAAGCCAGATGTAGAAAAATATCACAAATACACACACAGATACACACTAAACAATCTAGCAAAACAACTATAAACCAATATGCCTCATGCATTACATACCAAAAAAAAAAAAAACACCTATTGGTAAATTGAATCTAGCAATTTGCTAGAAGATGTAAACACTCTGATCAAGGGAAGAATTCCTAAAAACAAAGTTCATAAGAGCTATATTAATTGACACAGAAAACTCTTTGACTAAAATGCAACACCAATTCCCAATAAAGATTCTCAGCTAATTTGTTGTTCAGGGACTTTCTTCTGCTTTATGAAATGCATCTACAGAAATAGCGAACTGATAACATCATACATAACAGTGAATGATTGATGGCTCTCCCCACTGATTGCCAGTGATGAGGACCAAGGCCAGGATATCTCTTGTCAACACACCCTATTCAACATGATGCAGGAAGTTAAAGCCATGGTAATGGGCAAGAATATATAATAAATGACCTACAAATGGGAAGGAATAAATAAACTTAGGTTCACAATACAAATGCCTAAATAGCTCTAGAAGATTTATTCATAACAGCCAAAATTTGGGAATCACCTTGATGTATTTCAGTGGGTGAATGTTTAGATAATCTGTAATACCTGCATATAATAAAATATCCTTCAGCTGTAAAAAAGAGCAAATTATTGACATCTGCTACACCTTGGATGAATTTCAGATAATCAGGTTGAATGACAAAAAGTCAATCCTAAAAGTTACATACTGCCTCATTCCATTATTTAATATTTTTTAAAAGAAAAAATTATAAAAAGTGACTAAGTTAGTGATCACCATACCTTAGGTTTCGGAATGTGAGTGAGTGGTCATATATATGGTTATAAAAGGGCAATATGAGTGATTCATTGTTGTTGGAACTCCTCTATTCCTTAAGTGTGGTAGTGGATACAATATCTCAAAATGAAAACATTAATTTTAATAAAGGTATATCTATATCTATAATTATACCTATATCCATACCATGTTTGTATCAAATTAATATATCATCTATACACCTATATCTAAATCATGCACATCTATAATAGGTTGATATCTATACCTATATTGCCTATTTTCTGTAACCTATATATGTAAGTGGGAAACAGCAAAGAAATATGAACATGAAAGTAAAATGCATATTGAGATCAGAGGATTAAACATGGTAATCTCAGAAAAAAATAAAGAAAATATAGTGAACATAAATTATATAAATTCTCAAGATGGAACATAAATTAATTTTAAAAATATGTAAAATGTTTAAGAAAATGAAACATTATTAATCTTAAATTAAATATATTTTCCATTTTCCATTTTCCATCATTGAAGTTTTCAGTTGAATGCAAGGAAGATAAAAGAGCAGAAAAAATGACCATATAAGTGGAATTTAAAGGTCCTCTTACCCATAACTTATACAATAAATAAGTGAATAAAAATAATTACTAACAATATCTTGAGGAGCAATAGGAGCAAAAAGGCACAACCTGTGCAAAATATTTCTCAGAGGAGACAAATTCATTCATTATAAGATAATGAAGTTTGTCAACATGTGAAACACAACCTATTCAAAATGTTAAATGAAAGCAGAAGTAATAGAAATAAGAAACAACTGAAATAAGTATTTTGTATATGCATTAAAGCTATATATATAGGGAAATATATAACATTAGGTGCATATGTGAAAAAAAAAGAAAATGTCTAAAATCAGTAATCTATGCTTCTATCTTAGGAAACTGGAAAAAAAAATTGAAAACTAAGTCCAAAGGAAGCAAAAGAAAATGAACATTGGTGTGGAAATAAATGAAATCAAAAACAGGAAAATAATAGAGAATTTTTTTGAACTGGTTCTTTAAAAATATCAATGAAATTGATAAATGTTTAGCTAAGCCTAAACCAAAAATAAAAAAAGAGAAGACACAAAATTACTAATATAAGAGGAACAATGGACATTTAAAGATACCAAAGGATTGTTATGAACAACACCATACCCCAAAATAATAGACTGTACTTATATTTATGTCTCAGAGCTAGCTATATTTTTCTTCCCTTAAGATGAATACTTTCATTTTAATTTTGTTTCAAATGCACACAGTAAACTTTTGTCCATTCTTCTACTCCAGCACCATTTAGTTTAAAATCCTTTTTCTCACCACATCCAGATAAAAATTTACTATTTTGGCTAAGATTTAATGTGTCCAAAGATACATCTTGAGTGCTATACTACATTCACTTTTCAGTCCTCAAAGATTGAATAAAGACATGTAATTACAGAATCTCATGTCTGTAATGTGGGATATTTAAAATAATATTTTTATTGACACCTCTTCATGCACATGCATTCCACCTTGATCACTTTTTAGAACATTTTCATCACTCCAGATAAAGAAATAAAAAGAAAACAGAAAAAAACTAATATGTAGCATAAACCTATCCCTCCTTCTCATTGACCACTACCATATCAATCTACACAATTTATTTCATCCCTTATCCCTACTATTATTTAATTATTTTTAACCATATATTCTTACTCATCTGTCCATACCCTGGATAAAAGGAGCATCAGATACAAGGTTTTCACAATCACATAGTCACATTGCAAAAGTTATCATTTTATGCAATTATCTTCAAGAATCAAGGCTAGCAGGACACAGCACAACAGTTTCAGGTATTTCCCTCCAGCCACTCCAATACACCATAAACTAAAGAGGGATATCCATATAATACATAAGAATAACCTCTTGGATAAACCTTTCACTCTGTTTGAAATCTCTCAGCCACTTAAAACTTTATTTTGTCTCATTTTTCTGTTTTCTCATTTAGTCAAGCAGGTTTACTCAGTTCCTTGAGGTCAGGTCCTGTCTCATCCTGGGAGTTCTGTACCACATTGCCAGGGAGATTTACACCCCTGGGACCCAGGACCCATGAAGGCAGTGAGGGCAATGAGTTCATCTGCTGAGTTCTCCTAGAGGGACAGGCCACATCTGAGTCACAAAAGAGGTTCTCAGACATAATTTTTAATAGGCTTAGCCTATCCTTTGTAGGAATACTTTCATAGGGGTAAATCCCAAGATTGGGGCTTGGAATATTGATTTGGTTGTCCCCCTGCTTGTGAGAATATCAGAAATTCTCCAAAAGGGGAAGTTTAATATTTCCTCCTTTCTCCCCAGTTCTCTAAGGAAACTTCACAAATACTTCTTTATTAATTGTCCAAATTGCTGTGGGCTATATTAGGGCATCATATAACCTGGACAAACCAACAAGGTCCCATGCCTTATTCAAGACTCCATGTAATTATGGTATTCAACTAAACTGACCATACAATACATAAAATTTAAACTTTTCACCAAATAAACATTGCTCCCTTTGTTCTCACACAGATGTTGAAGTTTTAAAATATGAATGATACCCTCCTTTGCCCTCTATTCTGCTCTAACTTGGTCCTATATAGATAAGCTTTCTTCATACCTCTACTCAAAGTCTAATCCCTTTATCAACTATTCAAACATTTGCTCTTTGGGTTCTGCTGACTTTCATAATCTCACATTTCAAACTCTGAGTCTCAAGTGTCACATAAATGCAGCAAGTTTCTGGGAAAAAACTGGTTATATACAAACAGCTCAGTATCTCAGAATTTAGAAACAACATTTACAACTCCTAAATATTTGTGACTGCTGTAAGAGCTTACACTCCAGGACCCTTTACAATAGGCCCCAACCTGATAACCCATGCTTTCAACTTCAGTTCACTGAATGTTATTATAATGTTTATATTATAATTAATCCATATGATTGATGCATGATAATATTTGATTTTTTGCTCCTGATATTTCATTCAACATAGTCCTTAAGGTTCATACATCTAGCTGCATGCCTTATAACTTCTTTCCTTCATGTAACCACTCAGTAGTCCATTGTATGTATACACCACAGTTCCCCTTTCCATTCCTCATTCAGTGTACCTTTAAGCCACCTCCATCCACTGTGAATCATGAACAGTGTTACTATAATCACCAGTGAGCAAATGTCCATTTGAGTCCCCACACTCAGTTCCTTTAAGTACATACTGAGCAATGGTGTTTCAGGATCATATTGTAACCCCACCCCTGGCCTCCTCTGGAGCCCCACCCTGCCCTCTGAGGTCTGCACCTCTTTGTTTTCCTACTGATAGTGATGAGATTAATTTCTTTCTGCACACTTCCTCTAACATTTGCTTCTCTCTGTTCTGTAACTTCTGCTTTTATAATTTAGTATGTTTTAGCCAAATAAGAACACTTCAGTAAGCATCCATGTAAGTATTGTGTGTGTGCACATTCATTTAAATACCTTGTCATGCGTTCTTTTCTTATTTAACCTTCTAGCTAATAACAGTAAAGAGGATGGGATATTTATCTCCTTTCTTTATCCCATATACGTGTAGGTGTAATCTCTAACTTCAGGTTTTTTAAAATAATACATTTTATAATAAAAAGAACAGAGAAAATATTAATTTCTTATAAACTTACAGTCCAATATTTTAGTCCTTTCGCCACTGAGGCTGCTGTACTAGTCAGGAAGGGAAACATAATGTAATTTGGACTACACATTGTTCTAGTTTGCTAGCTGCTAGAATGTAATATACCAGAAATAGAACAGCTTTTAAAAAGGGGAATTTAATAAGTTGCAAGTTAACAGTTTTTAGGCTGTGGAAATGTCCCAATTAAGCAAGTCTATAGAAATGTCCAGTATAAGGCATCCAGGAAAATATACCTTGATTCAAGAAGGCTGATGAAGTTCAGGGCTTCTTCTCTCTTTTCAAGTGGAAAGTCACATGGTAAACCTAGTCAGGGTTTCTCTCTTGACTGGAAGGGCACATGGTGAACACAGCATCATCTGCTAGCTTCCTCCCCAGCTTCCCAGGAGGCATTTTCCTTCTTCATCTCTAAAAATCACTGGCCAATGGACTCTCAGCTCTGTGGTTCTGTGGCATTCTGTCATCCTTCTCTGCTCTCTTCTAATCTCATGCATTTACCAAAATGTCTCCTTTTTTATAGGATACCAGTAAACTGATAAGACCCATCCAAATGTGTGTAATCACATCTCTATCTAATCAAGTTTAATATGCACATTTATTGCATCACATCTCCGTGGAGATAACCCAATCAAGTTTTGAACCTATAGTGCTGAATAAGGATTAAGAGATATGGTTGCTCCCACAAGATTTCTTAGGATTAAATCATGGCTTTTCTAGGGTACATAAATTCTTTCAAATCAGCAAACACATCCAAGCAAAAGTCAGTATAATCTACAGTCCAATACATATTTCTTCATGTATAGAAGTATTACATTGTGGTCAATGTCATTATTAAGTAATGTTATCTTTATCATTGTATTTTGGAGGTAACATTATTGAAGCAAACGTGTGAAACTATATTGATTGATAATCATTTCCACTCCTGCACCACAGTTTTCTCCATGGTAATAATGACAGACATGCTTATATTTGCTCAAATTGAGGGGTTCTAGTAAAGGAAGAATGATTGTCTTAGCCCCCCTGAGAAATCACTTCATAAGGTTACACATTTTTGTTTGTTTGTTTCAACTCCCTCCATAATTACCATGTTATATCCAATAATTTAGTATTTTATTTTCAAAGCTTCAACCTGATGTAATGTGCACACATCCTGACTGTAAGTTTTCCACTCAGGCCACTCCAACAGTAGCAGTTGTCACCAGGTGATAATATGACCTGTCTCTGCAAATGAAATAGCACTGATGACACAATTGCAACTTCCTACCTTGACACATCACCTGGGTTTCATTATGATGGTTAAATTTCAATTCTTTAATGGAGTGCATGGATCACGTTCCAACTGTCGTCATAGAATTAAGAGCCTTTTGTAAGAGAGTGGGGTCACATAAACAGAATCATACCTGCAGTTCTTGAAAGATTACTGCATTTTTCCACCCAATCTACTGAGTACTTGACACGAATGAATTTTTTTCTACAATTCATCCTATGTAGTTTGCATTACTGTTCCAATTTTAAATTTGAGTGTATTGCAGTTCACAGAGCTGAATAGTATTCCGTGTCAAAATAAAGCTTAATGAAACCTTATTATTGTCCCTTTCCAAATCCATAAGATGAAAAATGCATGAATGTTTCAATTAGATGCTAGAGCTCTGTTTCTGGCAGCGAGTTTCTTGGAGAAATCCTTTTTCTTATTTTTTAGCTTCTTAATGAAACTTTGCAAAAGACAGGGCTGTGTCTACTTTTGAAACCCTGTTGCAGTCCAAACCCACCTCATTCTATTTTCTGATGCTATTTTAGTTTCTTTGAAGAAATATCAAACATCATTCAATGGACTGGCTTAAACAATGGAAATCTATTGGCTTACAGTTTTGAGGTTAGAAGTCCAAAATCAAAGCACCATCAAAGTGATACATTTTTCCAGAAGAATGGGGCTGGCTGCTAGCACTCCTTGCCCTTGGACTTTGTGTCATATGAAAATGCATATGGCATTCTTTCCTGGCTTCTTTCTTTTTTATTACATTGACTTTCAGACTTTCACTCTGGCTTCATCTCTCTGTGACCTTTCCTAATAGGCCTCCAGTAATAGAATTAAAGCATATCCTGTTTCAGTTTGGGGCATATCTTAAGTGAGGTAACCTCATTAAAATGTACTATTTACAATGGGTTCACAACCACAGGAATGGGTTAAGTTTATTCTGGGATATATAGTCTCAAGTCACCACAGTCTTCCCTCTGGAGCCCAAAAAGGTCTCCCACCCCAACAAAAAAAATCATCCCCAAAGACTTAAATCATTTCAATAACAAAGCTAAGTCCAAGGCCTCATCAAAATTGGGTATGGGTGTGGTCTGTTCCAGGTCCTAATTCACCTCTTTCTGTGGAGTGGTGAGATCAATAAAACAAGTTATCTGTTGTGATATACAATGGAGGGACAGGCAGAGAATAGATATTCCTGTTCCACAAGGGAGAAATTTGAAGGAAAGCACATAAAACAATGTGTCCCAAAGAATTGCTGAAACATAGCAAGATAAATTCCATTAGATTTCAAGGTCTGGCAACCATCTGTGAACTCATGGTTTGTCTTCTGAGCCTGATAGATTGGCAGCCCTCCACTCCAAGTTCTTGTCCAGTGGGTATGTTACCTCAAACAGTGGGTGAGGGCTACACCCTTTCTGGGCTTTGTGGTAGCAGCACTCTTCCCGAATGATAGGGTATAGGGCTATGTCCTCCAAGCACAGGGGCAAATCATCTGTCACCTCTAAACACAAGAGCCAAGCTATCATTTCCACATATATGGTTAGTCTCACTCTCTTAGTTAAAGGAGATATCTTTTCTCCAGCTCTTGGCTTCTGTGTTAATTGAAATTACTCTTTATATTCATTCCTCCTTTGCCCCTTTCAATCCAGTCTGACTGTGGTCCTATTCATACAAATTTCACAAACACCTTGTTGGATTTGATGCAGCTCACAGGGGTCTGAACCATTAGCCTATAGAACTTTGCACAGATGCTTCCTACATGAAACTGTATTTCCAATCCATACTTTCAATGCAATGGCTGACTGGTTCCATGTTTAGTTAAACATTTAAATGAAATCTTATTCTCTTGGGACTCATTTTATTGACAGTCAGGTTGGTCTCTGATAGAGCCACTTATGGCCTTCATCTCAGAGCACACAATTTGCATAAGCTCAGAATTTATCAAACCATCAATCTTTGTTTACTTTGTGCTTAAGACTTCATTTCTCAATGTGCCTATTTCCTACTGCATTTTACTATAAGCTTCAAGGAGAAACCAGGTTGTACCTTCCACACTTAGCTTTAGAATCTCCTCAGTTATATGTCCAAGTTCATCACATTCATATTCTGCTTTTACCCAACATCAGAACTCAATTTCACCAAATTCACTGTCACTCAAGACAAGGATCAGCTCAATTTCCAATGCCACATTTGTCATTTCTTTCTAATACATCACCAGAAGTACCATATTCCTGCTAACATTCTTTTCATAATGAATTATGCTTTCTCTATATGATACAAACTTCCTCTACAACTTTCACTCATCTTTGAGCCATAAAAATTCTTTTAGCCTCACCCATTATCCAATTCCAAAGCTGTTTCCACATTTTATGTATTTACACTAGCAGCATCCCTCTTTTTGGTAATAAAAACTTTTTTTATGGTTGCTGAAATCACCAATTCTCAATTTCAGCCCCCAAATTGATTAGATGAATCATTTCTCAATATTGAAGGCAATACCCTTTGTTGATTGTAGGTGTAATCAGCCTTAGATACAATCAATTTACTGATGTCTTAAACCCACAAAATACCCTCACAGTAGCAATAAGGCCAGGTCTTATTTGATGAAACAATAGGAAAATATAACTTAGCTAAGTTGGCACATGAGCTTAACTATCCCAGAAGCCAATGTCTGTGGGCATGTAATTAACCTTGAGTGACAAAAAATATGCATATCTCCCTTGGAACCAAGACCATTTATACTTACCTTAAAAATCAAATAATGTGCTTTTTGATTTATTAATAAAACCACTCAGTGAAGGAATAAATTATTTTATTGATGAAAGTAGCAGCTTTCTAATATTTTGTGTAATATGAGTTCATAAAGATTCTGACTTTTATTAGATAAAATGGCCACTCTGAAGCTCTACCTACCCTTTAAACATAACATCTCTGATTTTAAAACTACATATTTTTTTTACTTTTTTTTAAAATTCAGCATAAGAATATACAAACATGAATATTTTTGCCATCCAATTATTCCATTCTTGATATATATCAATAACTCACAATATCATCACATAGTTGTGTATTCATCATCATGACCATTTCTTAGAACATTTGCATCAATTCATAAAAAAATAAAAAGAAAACAGAAAAAAAAATCATACATAACACACCCCTTACCTCTCCCTTTCATTGATCACTAGCACTTAAATCTACTGAATTTATTTTAACATTTGTTCCCCCTATTATTTATTTATTTTAATACATATGTTTTACCCATCTGTCTATAAGGTAGATAAATGGAGCATTAGACACAAGTAAAACTATATATTTTTGAAGTTCTTTAAATGCAGCTAGCACAGTGCCAATGGATATATATCATTGCATAATTGTGGAGTGAACATATAAAGTTTGTATAATCATATTTTTAAATAATAAAATAGCAAAACTTATGGCAATATGACACAAACATATACTTTTATTTCTTTCATATATTTATAGGAGATAGGCAACTTGAAGCTATATAACAAAGCTATTCATTTTAATGGTATAAACCTTATTTATTTCACAGAATTTGACATTTGGAACAGTAAACAATAAACCTACAGCATGGCATACCTTAAAGCAAGAATTTTGATTTGGATTGGAAAACATAGGACATTGGATTTTAAGACAGTCTGTATCATTCACCCAAAGAAACTTACAGTGTAGGTATTCAGGGAAATAATACACAAGATTCATTGCTATTCAGAATTAATATTCAACTCATGCGGAATAAGAATAGCTCCTAAGTTTAAGCTAAAAGGAATTTTTGCATAGCTGTTCAGATCTCCCTTGGGTACCCTTTTTGAGAATATTACAACACTTGGTGGAAAAATATACATTGACTAACTGCTGATGAATACTCTAAACTCTTTTTCTTTAAATGGTCTCCTTGGAGCCAACAAATGCATATTTCCACTATGAAAATTTAAAGAATAAATACCTTCTCCTTATCATTTTTCACATATGATTATAGTGCTATGTTTGATTTTACTAATAATTATGGCTCATGTAATACGACACATGAAATAGTCTCACTTATTAATGTACTAATGAATCACTGGTAAGTTTGTCCAAATGCAGATTCTGATTTAACAGTTCTGGATGTGTCCAGAAATTCTGCTTTTTCAAAGCTACCCTATGTTTGTGGATGCTTCCTGTCTAAAGTTCCCACTTCAAGTAACAATTCAACACTGTACATTTTCCTGTTATAATCATCATTTTACTGGTTTAAACTGTTTGTCACCCCAGAAAAGCCATATTCTTTTTCTTTTTTGCATGGGCAGGCAATGGGAATTGAACCTGGGTCTCCAGCATGGCAGGCAAGAACTCTGCCTGCTGAGCCCCCATGGCCCAACCAAGCCATATTCTTTTAATCCTAATCCTGTATGTGGAGGATGATAGCAATCTATTGTTTGGGACCTATAGACTAAGTTGTTTCCATGGAGATTCAACCTACCCAATTCAGGGTAAGGCATTTTGATTAGATGGAGACATGATCTCATCCATACAAGGTGAGCTTTAATCATTTTAATAGAGTTTTTTTTTTTTTTTTTTTTAAAGGAAAGACAGAGAGAAGGAAGGAAGGATAGAAGGAAGGAAGGAAGGAAGAAAGGGAAACATCTTTAAACATTTTCTTGTATTCTGTTTCTCCGTTTTTGTTACATGGGCTGGGGCCGGGAATCGAACCGAGGTCCTCTGGCATAGCAGGCAAGCACTTTGCCCGCTGAGCCACCGCGGCCCGCCCTTAATAGAGTTTTTAAGAGAGCTCATTTATGGCCAAAAAGAGCTAGACCAAAATATCCTGGGTACTAAGCAAAGACACAGGGAAATAGCCAGAAGCTGGAAAGAGTCAAGGGAAGCTAAGAGAATTAGATTCCAGAGTTTGGCTCAGAGATGCTAAGTGAGAGCCCACAGATTCTTGGAGAGAAAACCACTGAGATCAAAAGTTAGAAGGAACAAACTGGAGCAATGACCTCAGATGCAAGCCATATGGCTTCCCAGCTGACAGAGGTGTCCTGGATGCCAACTGTCTTTCCTTTAAGAATGTATCCTCTTGTTGGTTCATAAATTTGGACATTTTTGACACCTTATAATTGCAACTACCTTCATAAAAACAAATCCATTTCTGGCATATTGCATTCTGGCATCTTTAGCAAACCGAAACACTCATATTAAAATAAAAGATTTTATATGTTCTTCTCTCAAAGTTTTGAGTAAAACATTTTTAGCAGCAGAAATGCATTTTATGCTTTCAAATTGATCAAACTCTAGCATTTGCATTAGCTTTGTAACAGTCTAAAGGAGCAGTCTCAGAATTAGATTGTATAGTATGTGCAATGCCAATATATATTATTCAATATAATTTTCTATCTGATATCTTAAAATGAAGAAGGGGTGGGAGATGAGATGCAAAGCCAAGGACTTCAGACATGGGCAGGATTCCAAAACGGTGATTGTGGAAAGACATCTATAGAAATTCTTATATTATAATAAGGTTTTTGTTGGCTTTGTTTTGTTTTATTAAATTTTTTAGTGGCAAAGCTTAAAGAAAGAAATCATGATGGAAACAGCTACATAAATCCAGACCAGAAGCATATACTATTAGAGGGGCAGTCTTTCAGCTCTCCCACACCTCCCATGGAATTACAACTGCTCAGTGGCAAGGCCGATCTGATTGACATCCTCAGGGTCTTCATTAACAATTCATTTTCACCTTTCCAAGTAATTTAGTATTCCAAAGAACATATTTGAAATACTAAATTTACCTAGTAAATATTTTCTAATAACCAAGCATGATTTACAATTAAACAAAATCAAGCATGTCCCAGACATTTGCCTATGAGCTTTAATGAAATCAGGTTGATTTCTTACTTTATATTATAACATAGAATAAAGCATCTGGTTTGTCTGAGAATTAATCTACAGTCATCCCCTCAGGTAAAAGTTCAGCAGGTTTATTCTTCTTCATCTCACTTTCAACATAACATTCTTGAATTGTAAGGGAAGGTATGATATTAGACACATTATCAGAACCCTTTTTCTTCTTTCTGATGTCTGAAATAATCTCTTCTTTTAAGACTCTCAAAAAGTTGGATGAGATTTCTCCCATTGTCAAAAGTAATTTCCTTAGAATGCAAATATAATCAGTCATAGATGTAATCAATGTGCAGATTATATAAATCCATGAAATATCCTTACAGTAACAGGCCAGTTGTGCTTGACTTAATAACTGGACACTAACTGAGCTAAGTTGACACACGAACTTAACCATCGTATATGTACATTAGAAATCTATAAGAAAGAGTAAATCATAAATTCACACAGCATGAATTTATTGATTGATATGGATTTATGGGTTAAGTTAGTGGTTATGCTTGGATTACAAGGAGGCATGAAGACCACTTGACTCACACTCATGTCCTTGATCTGGAGTTTGGTTGCATGAGAGCTTTCATATTTTGAAAGTTTATGGGGGTACATATTTATGATTTGTATACTTTTTTCATGCCTTTTTTTTTTTTACCATAAAACCTTTACTCAAAACTTAAAGAAAACATTAAATAATAGATGGCACACAATTGGAAAATAATCAGCCTGAAACACACATACACACACATGCATGCATCCACACACACTCCTTCTGATATTTTCAAGTATCATCCAAGTTGTCAAATATGTCAGGATATCATATTTCATAACTCAACGATGTCCCCTTGTATGGGTGTACTATATTTTATTTGTCCATTCATTGGTTTGTAGACACTTGGGTTGCTTCCATATTTTTGCCATTTGTATAATCTTGCAATGAATATTGGTGTGCAAGTCTATATTTAACTCCCTGCTTTTAGCACTTTCTGGTACATGCCTGGCAGAAGGATTGCCATGTCATATGGTATTTCTATACTTAGCTTTCTAATGGCCCCCAAACTATCTTCCAGTGTGGCTACCCCATTTTACATTGCCACTAGCAGCGGAGGAGTGCTCTTATTTCTCTGCATACTGTATAACACTTGGTATTTTCCATTTCTCTGTATTTATTTTTAAGAGCAGCCATTCTGATGGGTGTGAAATGGTAACTCCTATAGTGGCTTTGATTTGCATTTCACTGATGTATGATTATATTGAGCATCTTCTCTTGGGCTTTCTGGTCATTTCTATATTTCTTTGGAGAAATGTCTATTCATATTTTTTGCCTATTTTTCAATTGGGTTGTTTGTCTTGTCTTGTTGTCAACCTGAAGGATTTCTTCATGTATTCTGGATGTTAATCCAAATATTTTCTTCAGGTGTGTGAATTTTCATTTTTGCTTTCAGGATAAAGCAATAGTTTTTGAGGAACAACAGTTTTTAGTTTTGATGAGGCCACATTTATCTATTATTTATTTTGTTGCTTGTGCTTTGAGTAAAAATGCTAGAAAAATCATTACAGTTAAAAAAATCAAGTAGAAATAATTTCTCAGGCAAGAAGAGAATAGATGTAAATTGTCATTATAGACTCACATTGCAATAGATGCTGAAAGTTGTTCTTCAAAGGCAAAACAAATAGTATCAATAAAAACTTGAATAAGGATAGAAAAGGAGTTAGAGAATGAATAAATTAAACTAAAAGAAAATATTTTAATTTTCTTCTTATTTGTGACCTAATAGATAACAGTTAACTCAAAAATCTATCTAGCAATATTTTGGTTGGCCAAGTTTATGGATAAAGGAAATGAAAGATAGCAACACTATAAGGGATGAGAAAAAGGAATGGGGAATTCTCTACTGTGTTACCTGCACTATTTGTTAAACTATAGTGTTAATTAAGAAAAGACTTAGGTTAGTTGTAAATGTATATTGTAAACTTTATGTCAAACACTAAGGAATTGAAAAGTATTATATTCTAAGAGAGGAAAAATTGATGTTGGAAAATTGTTATTCATCTCGAAGAGAAATATGCACACAGAACATATTCCAAGAAATAACTTACATTAATGTATTAATATGTAATGTTTGTAATACCTATTTTAAAAGGTAAAAAGAGAACGTGCATTATCATCTAATTTAACAAAGAAAAATTAGAGGCTGAATAACAAGGTACAACTTTTCCAAAATCAAATAAAACACTGAATCTTGAAATTCTCTGTTTAAGAAATCAATTATAAATCTCAGAGTGATTTGGACAGTGAATAAAAAGTATTTACAGGGTCTTCTTAGGGGAATGGGGAAAAGGGGACAAGATTCAGCTTCCCCATTGGGAGAATTTCAGTGGGGACAAATATATCAATAGGCCCATATGAAACTTATTTCTGAAAGGACAGGCTAAGCTTACTAAAAATGAGGTCTAAGAGTAACTCCCAGAGAACCCCTTTTGTTGCTCAACGTGGCCTCTCTCTCTCAGCTGACACATGGCAAGGGAACCCACTGCCCTCCACTCCTATGTGAGACTTGACTCCCAGAGGTGTGACTCTCCCAAAATGGGACAGAAATCCCAGAATGAGCTGGGACACAGCATCAAGGGATTGAAAAAATCTTCTTGAACAAAAGGGGGAAGAGAGAAACAAGAAAAAATAAAAGTGTCAGTGGCAGAGAGATTTCAAATAAAGTTGAGAGGTTATCCTGGAAGTTATTTTTATGATTTGTATAGATATCCCTTTTCAGTTTATGGTGTATTTGAGTGGCTAAAGGGAAGTACCTGAAACTGTGGATCTGTGCTCCAGAGACCTTGTTTCTTGGAGATGATTGTATGAAGATATAACATTTACAATGTGGCACTGTGATTGTGAAAACCTTGTGTCTCATGTTCCCTTTACCTAGGATATGGACAGTTGAGTAAAAATTATGGATAAAAAATAAATAATAGGGTGAGCAATGGTTAAAATATATGGGGCAGATGTAAGTATTGGTGGTCAATGAGAGGGAGGGATAAGAGATAGGGTATGCATGAGTTTTTCTTTTTATTTCTTTTTCTGGAGTGATGCAAATGCTCTAAAAATGATCATGGTAATGAAAATACAACTATGTGATGATATTGTGAGCCATTGCTTGTACACCATGTATTGAATGTTTGTATATTAAGAAGATATGTGTTTATATGTCGTTTTCTCAAATAAAAAAAGAAAAGAAATCAATTAATGGAGAAAGTGAAGAATAGAGTGGCAACCAAGAATAGAATTGGTTTAGACTAATGCCAAATTCTCCCTTGGGCTGATATGCCCTCTGTGATAAGTATGTGATATGTAATAATTTAAAATAATATTTTTTTGTTTTTTTATTAATTAAAGAAAAAATGAAATTAACACAACATTTAGAAATCATTCTACATATGCAACCAGTAATTCTTAACATCATCACATAGATGCATGATCATCATTTCTTAGTACATTTGTATCGATTTAGGAAAAGAACTAGCAAAACAACAGAAAAAAGATATAGAATGTTAATATAGAGAAAAAAATAAAAATAATAATAGTAGTAAAAAAAGGGAAAAAGAGAAAAAATGGACACAAAGAAACAAACAGACAAAAAAAACCCCTATAGCTCAGATGCAGCTTCATTCAGTGTTTTAACATGATTACTTTACAATTAGGTATTATTGTGCTGTCCATTTTTGAGTTTTTGTATCTAGTCCTGTTGCACAGTCTGTATCCCTTTAGCTCCAATTACCCATTATCTTACCCTGTTTCTAACTCCTGCTGGTCTCTGTTACCAATGACATATTCCAAGTTTATTCTCGAATGTCGGTTCACATCAGTGGGACCATACACTATTTGTCCTTTAGTTTTTGGTTAGTCTCACTCAGCATAATGTTGTCTAGGTCCATCCATGTTATTACATGCTTCATAAGTTTACTCTGTCTTAAAGCTGCATAATATTCCATCGTATGTATATACCACAGTTTGTTTAGCCACTCGTTTGTTGATGGACATTTTGGCTGTTTCCATCTCTTTGCAGTTGTAAATAACGCTGCTATAAACATTGGTGTGCAAATGTCCGTTTGTGTCTTTGCCCTTAAGTCCTTTGAGTAGATACCTAGCAATGGTATTGCTGGGTCGTATGGCAATTCTATATTCAGTTTTTTGAGGAACCACCAAACTGCCTTCCACAGTGGTTGCACCATTTGACATTCCCACCAACAGTGGATAAGTGTGCCTCTTTCTCCGCATCCTCTCCAGCACTTGTCATTTTCTGTTTTGTTGATAATGGCCATTCTGGTGGGTGTGAGATGATATCTTATTGTGGTTTTGATTTGCATTTCTCTAATGGCCAGGGACATTGAGCATCTCTTCATGTGCCTTTTGGCCATTTGTATTTCCTCTTCTGATAGGTGTCTGTTCAAGTCTTTTTCCCATTTTGTAATTGGGTTGGCTGTCTTTTTGTTGTTGAGTTGGACAATCTCTTTATAAATTTTGGATACTAGACCTTTATCTGATATGTCGTTTGCAAATATTGTCTCCCATTGTGTAGGCTGTCTTTCTACTTTCTTGATGAAGTTCTTTGATGCACAAAAGTGTTTAATTTTGAGGAGTTCCCATTTATTTATTTCTCTCTTCAGTGCTCTTGCTTTAGGTTGAAGGTCCATAAAACCGCCTCCAAGTGTAAGTTTCATAAGATATCTCCCAACATTTTCCTCTAACTGCTGTTTAGATCTTTGATCCATTTTGAATTAACTTTTGTATAGGGTGTGAGATATGGGTCTTCTTTCATTCTTTTGCATATGGATATCCAGTTCTCTAGGCACCATTTATTGAAGAGACTGTTCTGTCCCAGGTGAGTTGGCTTGACTGCCTTATCAAAGATCAAATGTCCATAGATGAGAGGGTCTATATCTGAGCACTCTATTCGATTCCATTGGTCGATATATCTATCTTTATGCCAGTACCATGCTGTTTTGACCACTGTGGCTTCATAATATGCCTTAAAGTCTGGCAACGTGAGACCTCCAGCTTCATTTTTTTTCCTCAAGATACTTTTAGCAATTCGGGGCACCCTGCCCTTCCAGATAAACTTGTTTTTTGGGTTTTTCTACTTCTGAAAAATAAGTTGTTGGGATTTTGATTGGTATTGCATTGAATCTGTAAATCAATTTAGGTAGGATTGACATCTTAACTATATTTAGTCTTCCAATCCATGAACACGGTATGCCCTTCCATCTATTTAGGTCTTCTGTGATTTCTTTTAACAGTTTTTTGTAGTTTTCTTTGTATAGGTTTTTTGTCTCTTTAGTTAAATTTATTCCTAGATATTTTATTCTTTTAGTTGCAATTGTAAATGGGATTCGTTTCTTGATTTCCCCCTCAGTTTGTTCATTACTAGTGTATAGAAATGCTACAGATTTTTGAATGTTGATCTTGTAACCTGCTACTTTGCTGTACTCATTTATTAGCTCTAGTAGTTTTGTTGTGAGTTTTTCTGGGTTTTCGATGTATAGTATCATATCGTCTGCAGACAGTGATAGTTTTACTTCTTCCTTTCCAATTTTGATGCCTTGTATTTCTTTTTCTTGTCTAATTGCTCTGGCTAGAACCTCCAACACAATGTTGAATAATAGTGGTGATAATGGACATCCTTGTCTTGTTCCTGATCTTAGGGGAAAGGTTTTCAATTTTTCCCCATTGAGAATGATATTAGCTGTGGGTTTTTCATATATTCCCTCTATCATTTTATGAAAGTTCCCTTGTATTCCTATCTTTGGAAGTGTTTTCAACAGGAAAGGATGTTGAATCTTGTCAAATGCCTTCTCTGCATCAATTGAGATGATCATGTGATTTTCTGCCTTGATTTGTTGATATGGTGTATTACATTAATTAATTTTCTTATGTTGAACCAGCCTTGCATACCTGGGATGAATCCTACTTGGTCATGATGTATAATTCTTTTAATGTGTTGTTGGATTTGATTTGCTAGAATTTTGTTGAGGATTTTTCCATCTATATTCATTAGAGAGATTGGTCTGTAGTTTTCTTTTTTTGTAATATCTTTGCCTGGTTTTGCTACGAGGGTGATGTTGGCTTCATAGAATGAATTAGGTAGCTTTCCCTCCACTTCGATTTTTTTGAAGAGTTTGAGGAGAGTTGGTACTAATTTTTTCTGGAATGTTTGATAGAATTCACATGTGAAGTCGCCTGGTCCTGGACTTTTCTTTTTAGGAAGCTTTTGAATGACTGATACAATTTCTTTACTTGTGATTGGTTTGTTGAGGTCATCTATTTCTTCTTGAGTCAAAGTTGGTTGTTCATGCCTTTCTAGGAAGTTGTCCATTTCATCTACATAGTTGTATTTATTACCATAAAGTTTTTCATAGTATCTTGTTATTACCTCCTTTATTTCTGTGAGGTCAGTGGTTATGTCTCCTCTTCAATTACTGATCTTATTTATTTGCATCCTCTCTCTTCTTCTTTTTGTCAGTCTTGCTAAGGGCCCATCAATCTTATTGATTTTCTCATAGAATCAACTTCTGGTCTTATTGATTTTCTCTATTGTTTTCATGTTTTCAATTTCATTTATTTATGCTCTAATCTTTGTTATTTCTTTCCTTTTGCTTGCTTTGGGGTTAGTTTGCTGTTCTTTCTCCAGTTCTTCCAAGTGGACAGTTAATTCCCAATTTTTTTACCCTTTCTTCTTTTCTGATATAGGCATTTAGGGCAATAAATTTCCCTCTTAGCACTGCCTTTGCTGTGTCCCATAGGTTTTGGTATGTTGTGTTTTCTTTTTCATTCACCGCAAGATATTTACTAATTTCTCTTGCAATTTCTTCCTTGACCCACTCGTTGTTTAAGAGTGTGTTGTTGAGCCTCCACATATTTGTGAATTTTCTGGCACTCCACCTATTATTGATTTCCAACTTCATTCCTTTATGATCTGAGAAAGTGTTGTGTATGATTTCAACCTTTTTCAATTTGTTGAGACTTGCTTTGTGACCGAGCATATGGTCTATCTTTGAGAATGATCCATGAGCACTTGAGAAAAAGGTGTATCCTGCTGTTGTGGGATGTAATGTCCTATAAATGTCTGTTAAGTCAAGCTCATTTATAGTAATATTCAGATTCTCTATTTCTTTATTGATCCTCTGTCTAGATGTTCTGTCCATTGATGAGAGTGGGGAATTGAAGTCTCCAACTATTATGGTATATGTGTCTATTTCCCTTTTCAGTGTTTGCAGTGTATTCCTCACGTATTTTGGGGCATTCTGGTTCGGTACATAAATATTTATGATTGTTATGTCTTCTTGTTTAATTGTTCCTTTTATTAGTAGATAGCATCCTTCTTTGTCTCTTTTAACTGTTTTACATTTGAAGTCTAATTTGTTGGATATTAGTATAGCTACTCCTGCTCTTTTCTGGTTTTATTTGCATGAAATATCTTTTCCCAACCTTTCACTTTCAACCTATGTTTATCTTTGGGTCTAAGATGTGTTTCCTGTAGACAGCATATAGAAGGATCCTGTTTTTTAATCCATTCTGCCAGTCTATGTCTTTTGATTGGGGAATTCAGTCCATTAACATTTAGTGTTATTACTGTTTGAATAATATTTTCCTCTACCATTTTGCCTTTTGTATTATATATATCATATCTGATTTTCCTTCTTTCTACACTCTTCTCCATACCTCTCTCTTCTGTCTTTTTGTATCTGACTCTAGTGCTCCCTTTAGTATTTCTTGCAGAGCTGGTCTCTTGGTCACAAATTCTCTCAGTGACTTTTTGTCTGAGAATGTTTTAATTTCTCCCTCGTTTTTGATGGACAATTTTGATGGATATAGAAGTCTTGGTTGGCAGTTTTTCTCTTTTAGTAATTTAAATATATCATCCCACTGTCTTCTAGCTTCCATGGTTTTTGCTGAGAAATCTACACATAGTCTGATTGGGTTTCCCTTGTATGTGATGGATTGTTTTTCTCTTGCTGCTTTCAAGATCCTCTCTTTCTCTTTGACCTCTGACATTCTAACTAGTAAGTGTCTTGGAGAATGCGTATTTGGGTCTAATCTCTTTGGGGTGTGCTGCACTTCTTGAATCTGTAATTTTAGGTCTTTCATAAGATTTGGCAAATTTTCAGTGATAATTTCATCCATTAGTTTTTCTCCTCCTTTTCCCTTCTCTTCTCCTTCAGGGACACCCACAACACGTATATTTGTGCACTTCATATTGTCATTCAGTTCCCTGATCCCCTGTTCAAATTTTTCCATTCTTTTCCGGATAGTTTCTGTTTCTTTTTGGAATTCAGATGTTCCATCCTCCAATTCACTAACTCTAGCTTCTGTCTCTTTAAATCTACCATTGTAGGTATCCATTGTTTTTTCCAGCTTTTCTATTTTGTCCTTCACTCCCATAAGTTCTGTGATTTGTTTTTTCAGTTTTTCTATTTCTTATTTTTGTTCACTCCATGCCTTCTTCATGTCCTCCCTCAATTTATCGATTTCGTTTTTGAAGAGGTTTTCCATTTCTGTTCGTATATTCAGCATTAGTTTTCTCAGGTCCTGTATCTCATTTGAACTATTGGTTTGTTCCTTTGACTGGGCCATATCTTCAATTTTCTGAGTGTGATCCATTATCTTTTGCTGGTGTCTGGGCATTTAATCAGATTTCCCTGGGTGTGAAACCCAGCAGGTTGAAAGATTTTTCTGTGAAATCTCTGGGCTCTGTTTTTCTTATCCTGCCCAGTAGGTGGCGCTTGTGGCGCTCATCTTTCTGCGGGTCCCACCAGTAAAAGATGCTGTGGCTCCTTTAACTTTGGAAAACTCTCACTGTAGGGGGGGTCACCAGCCAAAGCGGCTTGGGGGAGTGCCAGTCGGAATCTCCCAGCCGGCCTGGGGATGCGCGCATGGGGACGGTCGCCAGCCTCCGCGGCTTGGGGGAGTGCCTATCCAAATTTCCCAGCCAGCCCGGGGCACCAAGTGTGTCGGGGGGGCACCAGCCACCACGGCTTGGGCGAGTGCCTATCCACCGTTCCCAGCCAGACCGGGAAGCCACGTGTTTGGAAGGGACCCCGGTCGCCGTTCTCCGCGGCTTGGGGATCTCCAATCCAATTCTCCCAGCTGGTCTGGGGGGGCTGCGTGTGTGGGGGGGTGCCAGCCACCGTGGCTTGAGGGGACCTCCTGTCCAATTCTCCCAGCTGGCCCGGGAAGGAGGGAGGGAGGAACTCTGGCCGCCTGCCGCCCCGGCCCAGGGAAGCCCGTGCCCCTCGGCGATCTCACCGGAGCAGGTTCTCCCAGCCATCCACCCGCTCCAGAATGGGGTACGCTGTCCTCTTGGTCTCTGCCGTGGCTCTGGGAGCTGCCCTGTATCGCCTCTACCTCCCTAGTAGCTGTTCTGGAGGAGGAACTAAGACCCATGCGTCTTACTAAGCCACCATCTTCTCCCCATAAAACCTTTTTAATGACATAGAATAGTACTCAAAATATGGAACGTTATAATCTCTATGTGGGGGGGAGGAGCTAGTGGGGTCAGGGGCAGGGAGATATATGCAAAAATAAAAAACCTAAAGAAAATATAAAAATAAGTTTTTATAGAGAAATTACTGGTGATTTTATTTTCTCTTTAATTTTTTTCCTGTATTTTTCAGATTTTCTTCAATAAGTACATAAACCTGGGAGAAAGAATAGTACCAAGATAGAGGAAGATCAAAGACTCTTAGTGCAGTTGTCTTCAAGGAAAACTGTGATTCATTTACTATTTCTTCTGACATGACCCCTCTTCTGCCACTGCAGCCCAGGTGCAGCCCGGCCAGCGCCTGCTTTCCTCTGCTGCAGCCCTGTGAAGAGCCGCAAGCGGCCTGGCCTAAAATAATATTTTGTTCATGTTTTATTTAAAAAAGATGGAATTCATTGTTTATCATAATTCACTATAAAAAAGAGACTTGATTGATGAATGTTTTTCAACATTCAGACACATATTTCATGCTTTTCTTTAAGAGTTATGGAGGAATAAACTTCATAATTTTGATCTGAGTCTAAATAGACATGTCTATTTGTCTTAAATGAAAAAGATATAAAGAAAATTTGTTAAATGCCATAAATTCATAACAACATCAACTGGAAGTACTCAAAATAACAAGGAAATATATTGAGATAGTTAATTCTATAAGTATTAAAATTTGTTTTAATTTAAAAATAATAAATCATAATTAAAGGTGCAACTTGAGATAGAAAATATTTACAAGTAATAGATGTCAGTTTTTTTTTTTTACATGGGCAGGCATAGGAATTGAACCCGGGTCCTCTGGCGTCGCAGGCAAGCATTCCTGCCTGCTGAGCCACCGTGGCCCACCCTAGATGTCAGTTTTTATAACACATATATGCACATAAGTAAACAATAAATTTTATGACATGACAGGTAAATTAGCAGAATATATGAACCAGTGATTTACAATACAGAATAGAAATAGAATATGAACATGTTCCTCTGCATGATGACAAATAAATTAAATCTTATATTTATTATATAATCTTATATTATAGCGCCATGTAAAAAAATTATATGAAGACCCTGTTAGAGTACAACAATACAGAATTTAAGAGGAAGTAGTTCTTAGAGAAATAATATATTCATTATTTTTTAAGAAATATTTTTGTAGACCTGATATACACTAAAAATTAAAAAATGTTCTAAAGAAATAATTGTGGCATTCCAGAGATTTACTGGATAAACATGGTTTTCCATGTCCAGAGCTCTATATGATAGAGCATTCCATAAACTTTAATTGAGAACTTTGGAATTTATAGTGTCCATGCTTCAGGGTAGTACATATTTACTAACATTTCCATGCTTATTTTATCATAATACTTTATATAATTCAAGAATATGATGCACATATAAGAGTGGGAGAAAGAACATCAAAGCTGTGAGATACCTAGAAGAAAGGCTATCATCAGCCAAGTAATGAAAACTTAAAGACTAAGGAGATGCCTCAAAATTAATATTAATTTTAATAGAAGACTTGAATCATAGCTCTTTTATTCCCTAGGGATTCTGATATCTTTCTCTGGGTAAAAAGCAAACTGCATTTTCCATTTGTCACTTGACTGAATTCCCTAATGAGTATAAAGAATGAAAGATACCATTTCATAAGCCCAACTTGGTGAGAGCACCACATTTGATTTTGAACTAAGTCACCACTCATGGTGTGTTTAAATAAGCAACTTAACAGAGGAAATATGTAATATTAATACGTCAAAGGATTCTACAAGATTTTACTGATTCAAACAGTTGGGTAAGTTCATAAAGCAATAGAGCTTAGGGGTAATATTTTGTTTGTTGCTTTTTTCTGTCCTCATAAAGGTTGGCAATGAGTGGTACTGACTTCTAAGCAAACATATTCCCTTATATTATATTAAAAATAGCCAGTAATCTGCTTATGAAAGCAACTTGATGTTGGGGTTGACAAATGGATAGATAACCATAGAAATTACAGAGACTTACATTATAATAGGAAAGTGTGATATTTTTGCCCAGTGAAAATACCTATTAAAGAAGCTGCTTAATTTTTTTCTAATACCTGTAAATGTTGGCAGAAAATGAATAAATGATCAATATTTGTAGACTATATTTTCTATTGCAGTAAAAAAGTGTATATTTACTTTTTGATGAGCTTTCTTTCCATCAACATAACCAGAGCTATCCTCATGGCCTTTTTTCTTAGACAGCATATGATAGGATTCAAGGTTGGGGGTATCACAGTGTAGAACACACAAATAATACTGTCAGGAATAGAAGGGTGTGTTGAAGTTGACTTCAGATAAAC
This sequence comes from Tamandua tetradactyla, assembly GCF_023851605.1. NCBI lineage: Eukaryota > Metazoa > Chordata > Mammalia > Pilosa > Myrmecophagidae > Tamandua > Tamandua tetradactyla. The sequence goes on from NC_135335.1 coordinate 26,417,614, forward strand.
AGTGAAGTTAGTGGAGATAAATAATAAAACTGCTTGTGGATGGTAAGTAGAGCAGCTTACTTCCTACTTTTTTGATGAACTATTCTGTGGAGAAAATGTAGACATAGGAAACCACAATGAAAATAAAGCAGTAGGCATTCACAATGACACTAATGAGGATGGGTACAATTTCCCTTATTAAATTCTCTGAACAGGAAGTAGGTAATAATTGGGGGATGTTGCAGAATTACTGATGGACCACATTGGATGCAGAGAAGGATAAGGAGAAGACACCAACTGTGTGCATCACAGCATTCAAACCCGCACCAACCCAAGACACAGCTGCCATCTGCACCCAGGTGACCATCTTCATGATTTCTTCATACTGTAGAAGGTAGATGTATTGTATAACTGAAATATTGCAAATATTTTATAACAGTTTTTGTGTCTATACCAGTACTGATTTTCCCTCCTTGAGACATTCTATCTTTCTAGCAATTTTTAATACAAATTATGTATTAAGGGAGAAAAGATGACACAGGCTTGGAGCTAAATACAGATAGTCTTAGTCTGATGACACAGTGTAGTTGGTGACAGTTGTCAGTGACAGGTTGATGCATATCAGTACATATCCTCTTTTAATTTCATTTAAATTTAGTAAAATATTTTAAAATGTACTTTGCATTTTCCAACCCACAGTCCTTTTAGCTCCTTCATTTTAACATAATGCTCATACTCTCTTCCAGATTGTGGGTGGTGGAAGGACCACACAGTAGAAGTTAGATGTTGTATGTAAAAGAGATGATATGAAATAATTAAAGTTAATAGAGTAAACTATTCCATATATTTTGTTAAAGGGAAAACTGATTTGAATCTAGATTTTAGTTATCTCTGCTGCTGTTTCTTTAAAACATATTGTGGATTCACCATAATACAAAATTACTTACAATCTCTGATTTGAGGATAATGTTCAAGGCCATGAGTAGATGTATTTCTTAGTTACCCATGCTCTTTGTTTCTTTGAGTGCAAGGGTAATAAAATTTTAAAAGAAAATTAACTCAAGGTTGAGATCCTTAATGACTTTGATTCAGTTACTTGCTAATAATATTTTTTCTTTTTCCTATCAATAATATTTTAATAGTTAGAAGAAATGTACATTTAAAAAGTACTTCTTTTTTGCTTCTTCATTCATTCCTTCTTATCCACCTTTCCTTAATTATTGTGATTTCATCTTATCCTGTTTAGATTACATTATTTATCATTTTATGTAAAATAATTAAACAATGTTTTATTTCTCAGGTTACTCTTAAATCTAAAATAAATTGTCTTCAATTAAATAAAGACTTACTGGTATCATTCCACTCCTGGTGCAGGAAGCTTCCAGCTGTCTTCTGAGGCTCACTGCTAGTGCAATTATAGCTGATCACAAGGATAGAAGGAGGTTGTAAACTTTTATTTAAAATGAAGTCATCTCCATGTCCTTGGTGAGTTTTGCTCCATGTCCTTGGTGAGTTTTGTAAGTACAGACAGAAAGCACTAAAAAAAAATAATAATAAAATAAAATAAAATGAAGTCATATGGCATGTTTATTCCTCTGAAAACTCTTGCATATTCTCCTTTATGGATATCCATGTTGCCAGAAACAGTCATTTCATCTCTATTACTGCTCTCGCTCTCATGGGCTTATACATGACTCAAGAATTACAATTTAGTGAACTGTTTAATTCCAAGGGTAATAGTGCCACCTTTCTCACCATTGAGTTTCTTAATTGATATTAAAATCTTATAAAATTTCATTGAGTAATTAGTGGAATAATTATGTCATATTTTTATTCTGACAGTGGCTTGCACATCTATGGATGGAACTGTAATTAATTTTGAGTTCCAATTATTCATTCATTGTTTTTTGAATACCTTCTGTTGGCACTGCTTCAATAAAAGCAATGCAGCTGAAGATGAAATGCAGGGGAAAATATCATTGCTTCTCAACACCAAGCTGTGCTTTGTAGGGAATTAGAGGAAGTAGGGACAGAGGTCTACAATGAACACACTCCCCAATGGCTGACCAGCACAGAGCAGGGCTCCCCATGAGAGCAGGGTAGGTGGACACCAGAGGGTGATGAGTGAAAGTTTAAAAGATGAACTATGTCAAGTCATGCTGAGTTTGCAGGGACCATTACATTTGTACAGTGAATAAAAAATAAATTGTGAATTGTTTGAATAGAGGAGTCACTTGATCTGACTACTTGAATGTGATCATTCTCTGAAAAAATAGATTGTAGAAGGCTCTACTGGAAATGGGAAAATAAAACTATTGCTCTACTCCCATTGTGAGGTTGAGGGGCTTGTACAAGAGAGATGGTGCTAGATGTAGAGAGCTGTTCATGTTCTGGGTACTTTATTGCTATTGTGAAAAATAAAATAAGGTTTAGTAATATCCTATTTTGTTTTTGTTTAAGATAATCCTACTGTTTTGTGTTGTCCATTTTATTCAAATTAGATTAGTGTTTGTTGAGCTTTATTTTTGATGATAATTGAGTTTAAAGTAACAAATACTTAACAGCAAAATACTATTCCAAGTTGGAAGACCAGAAGAAATGATACATTTATGATCAAAATGTGAGAATTCTAAACTCTCATAATTTGCTACTTTTATAGTGTAAAAAAGTCTAAATTGAAAATTCATTTTCATTTGAGTGTGGATTTTTCTTGCCCACCCTCACATGTTCTGTGTAAACAACACACCTCACTGTAATTTCACATAATCTGCATACTTTATTTTCCTTCCCTCCTTCATTAATTCTTCCTTCTTTTCTTCCTTCCTTATTTCCTTTCTCTTTCTTCTTTGCTTCTTTTTTCATTCCTTCACCAGATGTTCTTAGAAAATTCTACTGCCAGTGATCTAGAATTCCACAGCAATGTGCCATGATGTAATATTTTTATTTTTTGTTTTAAATTTATTTCTTTGGGATTTACCTGGGTATGTGTCCCTTAATTTAAACTATTTCCTTCAGTTTTAGAAAATATTTTAGAATAGTTTTTGATATTTTTCTATTCACTATTTTCTCTTTGCTTTTCTGGAATTATTTAGATATGATTTCCATCATTGATATTATTTCCTATTGTGTGTCTCCAATTTTCAGTTTCTCTATGACTTATCTTTATTCTTCAGAGAAAGGACTATATATATTCTTCTAACATTTCCAGCCAGAATTTTACATATTTTATAATATTTTCAAATACTAAGAACTCTGTAATTGTTTATGAGATACTATTAGCCAGTACACTTTGGAGTGATTCTTCTATTTTTTTCCTTTTGAAAGATTTTACTGTGTTGTGTGTGTTTTTCCTTTAATCATTTTTTTCTATTCATTGAAATACCCTGTTTACCCAGGTTTTCTTTATTTTTCCAGCATTATTATCTTTTTATTCACTCATTTTTTAATTTACAAACTATTCATGAGCACTTGAGGATCCTTGCCTCTGAGTTCATGATGATGAAGAGAAAGTATATTGGAAGTGAGACATGAATGGACTGGGCATGTTAAAACCTGAACTTCATTGAGAAGGTTTATGGAGCTTTAGAGGTCCACTTTTTCAAGGAGTCAGTTACTCCAGAAAGAAACCCTAAGTATTTTCCCAGTTGCATATGGGCTGGTCACTGGCATTCTATGAAAGATATTGACAATAATTAAGGACTTTGCATTTTATAATATCTTTAGACACTGTAAATTCATGTTTATTTGTATTGTCCATCCCCACTTTGACTTTAGAGTGCCATTTGTCTCCAGGCTGATATTTATATTCTTCAAACTCTGAAGCCCTTAAATTCCACTACTTCTGCCTAGGGTAGTAGATTTTTCATTCCTGAGGTCAAGAACAGGTGGGGAGTTTTAATCCCTTGTTTATGGGATATCTTATAATACAGACTAGCTAATGTGTGCCCTCAGTTGTACCTTCTTTTCACCTTTTGTTTATAGGTGTCAATTTTCCTCATAATTTCACCATTATCTTATTGCCTTTGGTATGGAAGTAGAGATAAATTTGTCTTGAAATCTGTCATTGCAACCAAAATTATATTTTGCTTAATTTCATTTGAATTTTTCCTACCTAATGCACACAAAACATTTTAATTATATGATACAATAAATTAGGTACATTCATATCTACATGTGACAATGTAAATTGGATCACAGTAGCAGACTAGCTTTCCCAACTTATATTCAGAAAATGAATAAATATGGAAAATATTATTTTCTGGTGGTGTACATGAAACAAAGTGCAAGACTATAAATATTGAATAACATTGGCTGAAAAATATTTGTCAATTCTTTTAGTGCCATGAAAACAATAAGTACTCATATACTGTTGGAGTGGTAACTATAGAGCAAGTGTTTAAGTGATAACAACCTTCTCCAAAATTCACATTTAAAAACATTAATAATATAGTGTTCAATTAAAAACAAAAAGCATGAAAATCTTTCAACAAAATTCATAGAAGAATCTGTCAGCATGGTAAACAAACAGTAACATAAATATTTTTTTAAAGTTTATATGTAGCCTGTATCTGTATAAAGCAACAACTAATAACAATACAAAGTTAGATAACTATTGTGGATCCATATTATCAACTATTTTTCATATAGGAGGAAATTTTTTTTCAGTTTCTCAATAAAAGATTTACATGTATAATTATATATTCACTTAAATCTATGTGTCTATGCCAAATCTATATTCAGTGATCAAATACACAATCACAAATTGCATCTGTGCTTTGAAACTGGAATATACCCTCACTCACTGATATTTAGAAAAATGAAGTCCATTTATTTTGTAGACTGAACATCAGTTTATATTTATCTGAGATTTCCTGAAGATTGCAATCAGGTTATGCACTTTTGGCAAGAATATGACAGGAATATACCTAATGAGAGGCCCAACATATTGGTATGGTCCAATCCTGGTCTTATGAACATTAAGCCCTTGGTTAAGATGGTTCTTCTGGTTTTCTCCACATTAAAGTTACACTTTTACTTGTTGTAGTTAACAAACACCTTGTGGGGAGACACTTTGAGACTGGAAACCCAAATGAGACATCTTAAATGTTATTATCCTGTCTTTGAGGTGCCTCAATTTTTCCCCAAATTTTATAATTTCCTGATACTTTTCAACATTCTTGAAAAATGTTTCCCATATCCTTTGCTAAGTTCAGAAATTGTTCCTCTGGTTCTTATTTTACATAACTTTCCCAATGATTATTTTCACTTAAATAGTTGGACTTCATTGATAGAAGTGACTTTGATTCCTTTCTTAACACTTTTTTGTTGTGAAATATAACCTTAATGTTAAAAAGAAAATAAATATGTAAGTACATTGTAATGAGCATTTGAAAAACAGATTTCAGAGTTTGGTAAGGATTACAGTTCTACAATTTCAGATGTTTCCTTCTTGCTGCTCCAGTACACTCAAGACTAAAAGAAATAACAACATAATGATTCAGAAGTCATAATCCTTTGTTAAATCATATCTTTTCTGTTATAACTCCTCCTTCTCTTTGCTTCCCCCAATCTTTAGAGGTATTTGGGCAATGCCTATTCTAATATTTTCATTTTCTAAGGGGGTGTTAACAATATGTGATGGGGGTAGAAATAGTTTATGTTCTTGGAGAAGCTGGCCCCACTGGACTTCAAGTTATATTGTGCCTAGGAACAGTCTAGATATTGTAGGTTTCTGGAGAGTAATCTTAGCATGTGAAACTTTTGTAGAATTTCTGATAGAGTCTTATGTGTTCTTTAGGGTTAACGGGGATGATTTTGATTTGGTATAGCAAAATGTGATAATTTGCAATATCTAGCTGAAGCATAAATGAGAATAGCCTATAGATTAACCTTTTGACTGTACTTGAACTCTCTTAGCCACTAATACATTATTTGTTACATTTCTTTCCTCCTTTTTGGTCAGGAAGGCATTGTTGATCTGATGGTACCATGTTGAGGCTCATCTCTGGGAGTCATTTCCCATGTTGCCAGGAAGACTTTTACCACTGGATAATGTGTTCCATGTAGGGGCTATGTACTGATTTTCCCTGAAGATTTGGGTTTAGAGAGAGAGAGAGTCCACAACTGAGGAACCAAAGAAATTTTCTGGAAATAACTCTTATGCATAACTATAGACAAGCTTAAGTTCTCTGTTATAGATGTAAGTTTCATAAGATCAAGTCTCAAAATCAAGGGCTTGATCTTGATTTTGGCCCAATTGACTTGGAATTCCCAAATGTTTAAGGCATTTGAGTATTAGGGGTTTCCTTAGGGGTAAAGTTTAATAGTTTCATATTTTTCTCCTGTCACTTAAGGGACTTTGCCAATACTTTTTAATTATCTTCTGAACATACTCTGGGATGTGTCCAGATATTAAACTAAGCTAAACAAAGAACTCACAAGCCTTCATTCCCATTCTGAGTGATTTCTGTTGGCATTGTTTAAATGAGCTATCCCAAGAGGTTGAGTTAGATTATGTACTACAGAAAATGTAGGCCTTGGACAAAATAAAACTTCCTTCCTTTGGTCTCATACAGTATGTGAATTTCCAAAATGTAGGCAATGTCATCTTTTACCTTTTATTCTGATTTACCCTAGACCCAATAAGATCAGCTTCATTCCTATCTCTAATTGTAGCCTGATATATATTTCAGTTTCCTGAACAGTGTAGCAATTCTGACTTTCAGAGTTGCAGAACTCCAACTCTGATTCTTAAGTGCTACACAAATACCAGAATATCCAGGGAGATAACTTCTGTTCCTTTTAAACCTGCCTAACCATAGCTGCTTGTCATTTATATCCCCTTAGCTTTTGTGAGTCCTTACATTTCATGCTTCAATTTAGCATGTGCATAGCTGTGTCATTTTGGAATATTGGCTGATGGAGTGGGTAAATAGAGCATCTGGAAGAGTGAACAAAAGGTTTCCTACACAAGATTTATAGGTTCCTTTTTATATACCTGAAAGGGAAATACCAATCATTATCAGTAAAATATTAATTTCTGAATTATCATTATTTCTTTGTCCTTTGTTGTTCATCCTCCATATTCCTGAATTCGTCATATCTTGTTTGTGTGTGTGCATGGGCATATTAGTAGATATGTATGAAATCTCATTTCCTTCTCTACTTTGCAATGTTCCAGGTAATTTCCATGTCTAATTTCAAGCTCATTAATGATTTTAATAGAACATTTTCATTTTCATTAAATCTTTACACAAAAATCTGTTTCCAGATTTAAAAATCTGTTATTTCTTTTTCAAATCTGCATGCATCAAATCTCACTTTCACATTTCTTTCTTAAACTTTTTATTTTGTCAATGTTTTCCTTTTTTTTTTTTTGCATGGGCAGGCACCAAGAATTGAACCTGGGTTTCTGGCATGTGTCGATGTATTTTTAAATATATGATACATGGTACTTTACATTCCAAGTACAAAATTTTAATATATGTTCTTGTTTCATAAGGAGAAATCTGATTTTTTTCTTTTTAACAATTCAAATCAAAATATTGGGGACATTAACATATAATTAACAATGATTCATCTTGATACACTATAAAAAGAGAAACAATATAAAATAATTTAGTAACTCAAAAGAAGATAAAATTAATCAACCTACTTAAATGTAATTGAGATAAAATATTTGAATCAAGAAAACATTGAAATATAGTTCTTTTTTAACTTTTTACAATATTTTAAAATATTTTGGTCCTCAATACAAAAGTATTAGCTCTGACTTTTGTCTCAACAATTGTTTAAGCATCCCAAACCCAAGATTAATTTCCCTACAATCGTAACAAGTTTTCTAACTAATATTTCAAGATGTCCCACCCTCTTCCATATTTTTGAGTCATCTAGTCTTAAGACAGTCCCTGTTCTCACATGGTCAGGCTGAACTTCCAAGGGCTTCCCATTGTGATCACCTTGGAAAGAATGAAAGACATCATAGGTGTCTGGTTCTTTACAAGCATAGGGTCTGTTTAGTAATGACATATCTAAAATTTAAACTTACAAATTTAATTCATACATCTTCTATAAAATTATGGAGGACATGAATATAGCAATTCTTGGTTTAAGCATAAAGCCAGATCAAATTTCTTCATAATGAGAGTAAATATAGTCATCCTTCCCTACTCCCAACCATATTCACAGAAAAGATCTGATAGGGTAAACATTGATCCTTAGAACAAATTATATATTTATTGTTATTGTTACTTTGTTTGTTTGATTGTTTGTTTTCCCAGAACCTACAATGAGCAGGTACACAGGGCCCATAAGTGAAAGCATTTGGATTCAATTTTTTGTACACAAATACAAAAGGGAATTTCTGTTTTACCTTTACAATTTTTGATGAATTACACAAGTGAAATTCCCTATCTTAATTTCACAATTTGTTTATCAACAGATTTACATTCTAGATGATCAATAAATATGTGTAAGGACAAATTATTTTGGAATAAAATATATACTGTTTATTCTTACAAAAATTTTCATGCTTTTAAACTAAAAAAAGAATGTTTGCCTGTTTGCTTTTAATAAATCACACAAGCTTTGCTGCAAACATGTCAATGAAACAATACTTCCTTAACTCTGTCTCTTTTTCCTTTTCTTGTTTTTTTTCTGTTTAAAAAACAGGTACAGAATAATAATTATGGCCAAATGGGTATTGGCCATTTTTTCTTCAACTGCATAGCAATTTAGACATAAACCCATCAAATTAGTTAAGTGTATTATATTTATGATCTGGAAAATTAAGAAATTCATTCCTTTTAGACCATATACTCTCCATGGAATTGTAGGGAGTGATATATTTGTGGGTGTGGGCATTTCCCAGAAGCCCAGGTGGGTGATGAGACATGAGGATCTTGTCTGGCCTCATCAGGAACAAAAGTAATCATGGCCAGAGGAGTCACTGGTAGCACATGGGGCCACTGGACTATGCTTTGTGCCTAAAACTTCCACAGGTGTATTTGCTTTTTGCTTGTTATCAGAGAATCATGTATGAAGAAAATCAGTTAATATTTCATAGTCTTCAATGAAAACGTGCACAAATCTGTTCAGATATAAAGCATACATATTCTCAATGAATATCAATTGATGAATGATCATCAGCATTTTTTGATTGCCCATCAAAGGTAATGAATTACTGATGTAATGCTTGCAACAATCTTGGGAATACCTCTCTGAAAAGACTAAAAGTGTGTGAGTATTGTCACAGGATTTACCGCAGTAAAATTAAATCTGAACAATAAAGGATAACCCACACAAATTTAAATTTCATATGGAGTGTTTAAATTCCATGCCTAGGAAATTGTTTAGTAAGGAAGATTTAAAATGGAGCAGCAAATGGTTTAAGCTAGAAACAATTTCCCACTGAGGATGTGATATACCCTATATGATAAACAATAAGTATTAATTGAACTTAATATTGTGTCATTTTTAATTCAGAATGATGAAATTTGTTCTTTATATTAACTGTAATAAAAAAGGACATGATTGAGAAATGTTTCCAGCATTCAGGGAAGTATTTCCTGCTTTACATTAAAAATTCTGCCAAAAAAAAACTCAAGATCTTGATTTCAGTATAAATACACAACTTTTTACATAAAATTAAAAAGATGTAAAAGGATGTGAATAAAATGTAATCAATTAACTACATCATCAATTTGAAGTTATCAAAACTCATAAAGAAATAATTTGACAGATTTAATGTTATCATTCTCAGAAGCTGTGTTATGTAAACAAAGCTGTAATTAAAGGGATAATTAGAGATGAACAATATTTATATGAAGTAATTTTAATATCCATGTCATTTAAAGACACATTCAAGTTGACAATAAATTTTATGACACAGCAGATAAATGAACAATTTAGAATGCAGAATAATACACAGTGAGTAAATATGTTCCTCCACCTGAAGAACAAATAATAAATTACAGTAATCCTTATGAAATATTCCTAAGTGAAAAAATACTTAATGAAAATTGGAATATAACTGACAGAATCTAAATAAAATTTATCAGTGAGAAAATCATATATTCATTGATTTAATGTTGTTTTGTATGCCTAATATATATTAAAAGTATGATGTGTTCTGGGGGAATAATTTCAAGACATTTCATAAGCAATAATTGATAACCTTAAATTTATAGCACAAATGCTTTAGGAAATAAGTATTTATATCTAGTATCATGGTTACTGCAACAAAATTTCTGACATGAGAATAAGTCATGTATACAATAGTAGAAGAGTGACTGAGAAAGTCACAAGATATCTAGCAGAAAGCCAGTCAAAAGCCATCAAAACAGGATTTTGATGATTAGGGAGAAATTTTAAATATAGGCAAAATGATAGTAGAAATAAAAGGTGACAGCTTTATTTTAAAATACAAATATGATGTTTAAAATGTTAATACTTATATATATTTATTTTGTATATAAGAAAGTATAATTATGGTAGTAAAAATAAAACATCAAATTAATATTAATCTTATTATGACACTTGGATCATAGTTTCTCTAACATCTTGGGTTCTGATAATTTTCTCTGACAAAACTCTTTTAACATGCATTTCTCCATTTTCCTTTTACAGAAAACCATAAAGTAATATATAAAAAGAAAGACAGCTCCCCAGAAGTCAAATGAGGTGGTAAGATGATCACATTTAATTTTGAAGCAACTCATCCACCAAAGTGGCATATAAATAAAACATTGAATACAGGGAAAAAATAAAAATGAGCCAAAAGATCCTACAAGGTTTTAGTATATGAATTAATGACAATATGAGAATACAGATATGGAGTAGCTTTATGTTTGTGCACTTGTTTTTTCTTATTTTTGGTAAAAATTGGTAATGTGTACTTGTCTTTTCTAAGCAAATATGTTTATTTTCATCACATAAAAATATCTAGAATTCAGTTCATGAATAATATTTAAGTAGCGGGTTGGAAAAAAGATCCATAACTTTAGGAATTCTCAAAGTTTAATAATAACAGAGACATGCAATTTCTCTGCTCAATGAAAATACCTAATGAGGCAGTGACCCTTTTTTTGCCTTTTAAATATTTACTTATAAAATTTGGAGGAAAACTGAATTAAATAGTAGGTTTAAACTTGTAAATTATTTTTGCTATTGAAGATTAAGAACAATATATTCTACTTTTTGATGATACTTCTTTCTCTAAACATATGAAAAGCCATCTTCATGGCCTTGTTTCTTAGACTATATATGATGGGATTCAAGGTTGGGGGTACTACAGTGTAGAACACAGAAATTACTATGTCAAAAACAGAAGGGGACCCTGAAGTTGGCTTTAGATGGGCAGTGAAACCAGTGGAAAAAAATAACAAAATGACCACCAAGTGTGGAAGACAAGTGGAGTAGGCTTTTGACTGGCCTACTTTTGATGGAATCTTCCTGACAGTGGAGAAGATATAGATGTAGGAAACAGTGATGAAAATGAAACAGCAGAAATCCAAGATGGAAGTAATGAGGATGGGCACAATTTCTTTCATTAAATTTTCTGAACAAGAAATAGCTAATAATTGGGGAATGCCACAGAAAAACTGATGTACCACATTAGACCCACAGAAGGAGAAGGAGAAGGTACCAACTGTGTGCATCACAGCATTCAGAAAACCACCCACCCAAGACACGGCTGCCATCTGCACACATGCGCTCATGTTCATGATGACCTCATAGTGCAGGGAATGGCAGATGGCAGCATAGCGATCAAAGGACATTGCTGTGAGGAGGAGCACCTCTGCAGTTGCTGAAAACACCATAAAAACACTTGTGCTAGGCAGCCAAGGAAGGAGATGGAGTTGTTGTGGGTCAAGGAGTTGACAATGGTTTTGGGGGTTGTAACTGAAATGAGGCAGAAATCCAGGCAGGACAAATTTTTCAGGAAGAAGTACATGAGGGTTTTGAGGTGCTGGTCCAAAGCTATTATCGTGATAATGAGGGCATTTCCCAGCAGGGCCCACAAATAAATGAATGAGAAGAGCATTGACTGCAAAATGTACATATGTTGACTAGTAGGAAATCCCATGAGGATAAATTCAGTCACAGTCGTTTCATTTCTCATTACTGCATTCATAATATGTTCAAAATATCAATAAACAAAAAGAAAGATACAAAAATCAACAAATTCAAATCTCACAAGAGTAAAGAGTATACATATCATAATTGGTCTCTACATATGGTAATGTCCTATTTGAATTACTGAACTATTACTTCCATGTGCATAGTCTTCAGTGTATTGATCATAACTCATTTATTGACTAATTTGCTTTCATTTAACCAAATTTAGTTTAAGTTCAAATAAGTCTGTCATTAAAATATTGTTTAAATATTATGTGAAAGATGTTGATATTTGGTGACTTAAAATTTTACGTGAATCTATGAAAACCCTCCCAAACCTTTAGGTAAATACGAATTGACCAAGGAACAAAAGCTAAATTGTTCCCCAAGCTTCCCGTCTCTACATTCTGTCCCATGTTAATTATAATCACAATTTCATTATAATTTCTGAGAATTTGAGATGTAAATAATTCTGAGAAAAATACGAATTATTCATTGTCAATTTTCCTCAGATACTCCTATAAAATCTTTAGCCTTATTGTCTCTTCAAATCATTCAATTTAGCACAGTTCACAAATTTCAAAATTTTAGTACAGAATTTAGTTAATAGCTTCTTTTGTTTCTTTGTCACAATTTCCAAGTTATTTTCATTTACAGTCTTCTACATAGAATTTCATAAGTAACCCAGTTACAGTAGTTTTCAAATATCCTACAATATATGGGTTGAGATTATTGGCATTGCTCAGCAACTATTTTTTATTTTTTCCTCATTTAAATTTCCCCATATCTAATAAGTAAATAATTATGTTTTCCCCACAAGCTCCTTTTTCTTTCTTTCTACTATCTATTAAAGTATTAAAAACATGATATTATCAACTGCACATCTGAAATACTACAAATATTTTATAACAGTCTCAGGTCAGTAACACAATCAGTTCACCTTCCTTGTATTCCTGTATCACTCCTATACAATTATGTAGTGGGGAAAAGGGAAGATAGAATGGGAACTAAATTCAGATGGCATCTGGGTGATGAAATACTGGATGATTCCTCTTTCAGTGACAGTTTGATACCTTATATTTGTTCAGAATTTATTCTTCATCCTTCATGTACATTTATCATATATTTGAGAATATACTTTACAATTCACCTATCAGTGGACTCCTCTTAAACTCCTTTTAAAAATATACTTATTCTCTCTCCATGGCATGGATAATGGAAAGAAAACAGTAAATATTGGTTACTAGGTTTGGGAGAGAGGTGATATTAAATAATTTATCATTTAATACCTCTAATTTAATATTCTCCAATTTCTTAGAGGAAAGGAATCCCTAGATTTTATTAAAAAGAAAAAAAAATGAGAAATTGGTTGTATTCCATTCTAATAGGGTAAATATTTTGAGGGGTATAAAAATGTTTATTATAATAAAATTTGACTTTGTCCATCTCTGCTATTGTTTCTGTTTAAAGTATTGTGGATTCTTCATCATAAAAAGTTAATCATTTCCCCTGAGTGTTTGAGTAAAGAAAGGTTAATGACCATTCATGCATATATTTCAAACATCCATACTTATCTGTGTCTTTTAGTGAGAAGAAAATAAAATAGGAAAAATCACCTCCAGCAAAGTTCTTGGTAATTCTGACTCAGTTACCCATCAATGTTAGTATAGGGCTGAATATTATATTTTTAAACACAGCATAATTAGTTTTTAACTTTCTTCATGTATTATTTATATACGACTTTCATTAATCATCATGTTAATTGTTGTGATTTCATGTAATATTGAACCCATTTTCTTCATATTGAGCTAAATGAAACACTCTTTAATCATCATATACACTTATAAACCAAGATATTATAAGTATGCCAAGAATATTAAAAAACATAACCTCTTTTGGAATATTTAAGAAAAAGACAAATTTAATATGATCCCCCTTTGTATTTCATCCCAAGGATGCTGGATTAAATAATTAATTTAATTATTTAACTAAATGCTACATTAAATAATTAGAACACCAGACAGTAATATGATTTTAATATGGTCCTTTTATATTTTCTTATTTTTCCCTATTGTTTAAATAAGGACATTTAGCTACTGTTTTATTTCTCAGGTATGTTATATCTAAAATGATTTTTTTCTACCAAAAAGACTTACTTTTGTACCTCCAGTCCTTATTTCTTCTGAGATTCAGGACAAGTGAAATTACCACAAGCGCAGAAGGAGGTTGTAAACCTCATTTCTGTAGAGATAAAGAACATGTTCATTTCTCTGAGCATGTAGATGATGCCCATGTAATCTACCTATCCATGTTGGCAGACAGTGTGGGCTGAAGAGCGCGATCATTTTACACGTTACTGCTCTCCCATGGGCTTGGACATCGCCCCAGGATGATAATTTATCAAACTGTTTGATTCTGAAGGGAAAATAGGCTATCTTTGTCTGCACCAACTTTCGTAATTAGTATCAGCCAATAATAAAATCTCACTGAGTAATTAGTGAATCAGTATGTAGAATTTTTTTATTCTCTCAGGAACTTGTACATTCAAGAAGAGAACTATAATTAATTCTAGCTTCCAACCACCCAGTCTTTATTTCTTGAGTAGCCTTTATTACCTCCCCTAATCTGCTCATCACATCCCTACCTGAGGATGGTGTGACAGGCAGAAGGTTCATAAAAAGCCCATCCCCAAGGAAGGAAGGAAGGTTCCAGGTGACCAGCAGAGGGCAGAGCAGCCCCGGGGAGAGCTGGGTAGGAGAAGATGATGGAGAAAGGAAATGAGGAAAAGGGTTACATCAATGGACACTGCCATTCATGGGATGTATTTTTAGTTTGTACTAGGCCAGGGAGTAAAACCCCGGATTATTTGAGCAGCAGAGTGATATGAGCCAATGTATATTTGAACTTGACCATTGTCTGACAAAAGTAGACCGTCCAGGAAGCTGACTGGAATTGAGAACATGAAATAATTGCAGTATTCTTGTTGTGGGGATGTGTGGTTGATGAGCTTGGCAACACAGGCAATGGTCAAAGTGAGAGAAAAACACTATTTCTGGGAATATTTAATTGCGTAGCATAAATTTTTTTCCATGTAATAATACCACATTTATTTATTTATATAACCTACGTTAGATATTGGGTTGAACTATTCTGATTAAGATATTACTTTTTGGCTTTCTTTTTTTTTTTTTTAATTTATACCTATAAGTCCATTGCCAGCAAAATAATATTACAATTAATAATAATATTACAATAAAGGGCCAAAGCAATTAAAAACACATGTTCCAGATAAGCAAGAATTTTATCCTTGATAGAGTTTTGCTGTGATTGTGTGAAGATAGTAAGCTGAAAATTGGTTTTCATAAATATTTGAATATTTCTCCACCCTTCCACCCCAGTCAAATTACCTGTGTTAAAAGATCATCCCATTATAATGCACCGTCAGTTGAATTATTTTTTTTTAATTTTTTTATTGCTGTGTCATCTTGAAAAGTCTCTTTATTTACAGTACTTTGGAATTTTACAAGTATGTGCCATGGTATAATATTTTTATTTCTGTTTATAGATTATAGCTTTGACTTCTCACTTGGTCATTTTAAAAATTCATTTCCTTCATTCTGACGAATAATCTTATTTTGTTTTACTTTTTGATAATTTTCTTTCCTTTCCTTTTTTTTCCTCTTTCTGGAATTTTATTATTCTTTCTGATATTGACATTATTTTACAAACATTTTTCTTAAAATTTTAATTTCTCTATCCTTCTTCTCTGTACTCTTCCAAATTTTCTGTGGCATGATATTATTTCTGAGATACAATTTTCACATATTAAGAACACTTTCATTCTAAACTTGGGAGACACTATCTCACATGTTTTAATTGGAGGGATTCTCCTTATTTTTTCTGTGATAACATTTATATGAGTTTTTGTTTTTTCTTCTATTATCTGCAATGTTCATTTATTCTTGGTTTCCTTTTCCTATCAATATTATTTTTCTTTTATTCTGCATAAAAATTAGAAACATTCCACAAACACATGATAGGACCCTAAGTTTATCTTCAATATTAACAGTAGGAAATGTATTGGAAGTGCAGTGAGCATGGATTAAGCTTGTGAACAGTTTAACTTCAATGATCAAGGCTAAGGGATTTTAAGGGGTCTGAAATATCAGTTATTTCCAGAAGTAATTTCCTTCAGAAAGTCATTCCCAAGGATACTCTCAGTGGAGTGTTACCTTAGTCATTAGCATTCTTCAAACATCTTTAGAAGGAATTAAGGGATTCACATTATATAATATCAGAACTCTCTTTTCAGTGTATAGGTCTTATCTACAGATCCCTCTTTATAGAACATTTTTTTTCCGGGTTGATGATTCTCTACCTCAAACTCTGCAGCTTCCAAATGCCACTACTTCTGTCTGAAGGATAGTGAGTTCTTCTCTCCTGAGGTGGAGAGCAGATGTGGACTTCTATCCCCTTTTATATGAACTCTCACCATACAAAAGTGCCAGGTATTTCCCCTTTAATTTCACTCTTATTTAATTGTTTTATGGGAAGAAGTAGAGATAAATGACTGTTTTAAATGTCATTGTAACCCAAACTATGTATTTCTTAATTTCATTGTATTTTTCCTAATTTCATTTGTATTTTTCTTGTCTAATGCATGCAAAACTTTAGTATTATAATGAAGTAAAATGCTGACTTGCACAACTAGACATGGGAATGTAAATAATTTCATAGTGCCACATTAGTTTGCCAAACACACATTATTTTTTATAATTTGTGATGAATTAAATATAGGAATCAATTCTTTTCAGGGAGTGGATTTGTGATAGAGTGCACATACTATGAATCCTGAATAAAAGTGATACAAAAATATTGTATTAATTTGGAGCTGTTATATGCCCCAGAAAAGGCAATCTGCTGTGGGTGGGACATTTTAATTAGGTGGTATAAACTGGGACGTGATGTAGCCCTTTCAAGGTGGAGTCATTCATGAGAAGGTAAAAGGCAATGACATTTGGAGAGACCTTGAGAGGAAGGGCCAGAGGAAGGGACAGAGGTGGTCAGAGAGAGAGAAATAGAGAGAAATGGAAGAGAGAAAGATAGAGAGAGAGAGAGAGAGTGAGAAATTTAGTTTAGAGAGAACCACCAGGAGAGAGCTCACTGAGGGAGATAGATCCACAGATGCTAAGAGAGATCCCATAGAAACACTGGGAAAGAGAGTCATTGAAACCAGAATACAGAAGAGAAGGACCAGCAGGCATTGTCATGTGCCTCCCTAGCAGCGTTTTCTGAAAAATGGTATCTTTCTCTTGATGTCTTAATAAATCCCCATTGAAAAGTCAACCCTGCTCTGTATACTTAATTCCAGAAGCTTTAACAAACAAAACAAATATCATGAAAGTTTTTGTACTGTGAGGGCAATGATATAATAATTGCCCTATTTTGAAGATTTAAGACTAGAGGCCAGCTTTCCAGTTGTTACAGCATTCTTGTGCTCCAAAATTCAGGGTTTAAGATATTACTGTCATATGCTGTTTTGAGGCTGTTGTGTGTCTCCAGAAAAGCCATGAACTTTATCCTAAACTAATCTTGTGGGGCAGACCTATTGTTGGGTAGGATGTTTTTTATTAAATTGTTTCCATGGAGATGTGATCCATCCAAGTGTGGGTGGGATCTTTTGATTTGGTGGTTTCTATGGAGATGTAAGGTGGTTTCAAAGTGAGTCTTAGTCTACTTAATGGACTCCTTTAATAGGGAACCACTTTGGAAAAATCTCAGAAACAACACAGAAGGAAACATCTGGAGATTCAGAAAGAAAATGCCACTTGGGAAGCTGTTTGAAACCAGGAGCCAAAGGACTAGCAGATACCTATCATGTGTATTCCCAGCTGACTGAGGTGGTTCAGATGTCATTGGCCTTTCTTGAGTCAAGGTATCTTCCTATGGATGCTTCAAGTTTTGACATTTTAATTACATCAGAACTGTAAAACTGTGTTTTAATAGATCCCTTTTATAAAAGACAACACATTTCTGGTAGATTACATTTTGGCAGTATTAGCAAACTAAGACGCATAGAAATGAATTAAGAGCCAAGAGCATGAAAATGAATGAAAGGGTTCCCATGTTATTCTAAGTAACAGTGTTTGAGCATGATAGAAGGATAGTAAAATTAAACAAAACTTAAGCTATAACTGTGCTGTTTGAAAATATTATGTACCTCGGAAAAGGCATGCTTTAATACTGATCCAGTCTTGTGAAGGCACTGTTTCTTTTATTCCTGATTCAATGCTCTAGGGCAGAAACTTTTGATTACATTATCTCCATGGAGATGTGGTTGGTCCAATTGTGGGTGTGGCCTTGACTAGAAGGAGATGAGACTCCATCCATTCAAGGTGGGTCTTGATTAGTTTACTGGAGTCCTTTAAAAGGGGAAATATTTTGAAGAAACATCAGAGCACAGCCAAAAGAAAGAGCAGATACAGGCACTTGGAGAAGAATTGCTTCAGAGTCCACATGAGACCCAGGGCACAACAGACGTTGCCATGTGCCTTCCCATAAAGTATTAAGCATGCAAGAACCCAGAGTTGTGTCCCAGAGGAGGAGCTTAGTAATGGTACAGAATTTTGAAGTTAGGAACTCCCACAGTAAATAAAGGATGAAAGCTATGGAGTCCTGCAGCTTGGATGCTAGCCATGCTCGTTCCCAGCTGACAGAAGTGTTGCAAATGGCAGTACCATTTTTTGAGTGAAGGTAACCTCTTCTTACTGTCTTAGTTCGGAAATTCACTCAGCCTTAGAACTGTAAACTTGTAACTTATTAAATTCCCTGTTTATAAGCCATTCTAGTGTGGTGCAAAGGTGGCTCAGTGGCAGAACTCTTATCTGCCATGCCAGAGACTTTAGTTCAATTCCTGGAGTCTGCCCATGCCAAAAAAAAGGCATTCCATTTCTCATATATTGCAATCCAGCAGCCTAGCAAACTGACATGGATTTTGGTACTAGGAGAGGGGGGCTGCTATGGTTGGCAAATATTTAATGTGTTGGAACAGCTTTTTAAATGTTGTATTAGTTAGGGTTCTTTAGAGAAACAGAATCAAAATGGAATACTTGCAAATATAAAATGTATAAAAGTGTCTCACATGACTGTGGGAACACAGAGTCCAAAATCCATATGGCAGGCTGTGAAGCCAATGATTCTAATGGAGGGTCTGGATGAATGCCACAGGCAGGACAGGCTCAACAGCTGAGGCAGAAAGAGAGATTGTCTCTTCTGAGTCCTCCTTCAAAGGCTTCCAGTGATTAGATTGAGCCTTACTCATTTCAGAAGACACTTCCCTTGGCCAGCACTTGCACAACCAGACAAACAGGTAACTCCACTTGGTCAAGTTGACACATGAACCTGTCATGGTCAGGTTCATGTGTCACCTTGGCCAAATGGTGGTTGGGCAAGTAATGGCTTGTCTGTTGCGATGAGGACATTTGATAGAATTAAATCATGATCACGTCAGCTGCATCCACAGCCGATTCCATTTGTAATCAGTCAAAGAGCCATGTCTTCTGCAATGAGTGATGCCTAATTTAAACACTGAAAGCCTTATAAGGAGGATTCAGAAAAGACAGACTCTTCCCAATTCATGGAGTGAGTTGGCAAGAGAGATAGTCAAAATAGCACCATTCGATTCTCCTAATGCTTCACTTGTACGAAGGCAGGATCTGGGGGATAATGTTTTTGACACCTCTACAGAGTTTTGTAGAAATAAGAGGTATAGATATGTTGGTTGGTTGTTGTTATATACACTGGCTGCATTAAGGAGTGAAAGGGATGGTCTTTAGGCTTCAAATGAGAAGCTTCAGCATCGCCTGACAGATATAGACATTTCTATGAGTATCCTGAAGGAAAATCTTATTTCCTGTAGCCATAGACTCAAGATCTCTGAAAATCAGACTCAGAATCTTATTGTTAGAGTAAAAACTTTACAATGTAAACTGCAAGCTCACTCTTGCATGGTGTCTGCCGTTAAAATGAGGGCATTGATTGGAAAAGAGTGGGATCCTGAAAAATGGCATGGTGACATATGGATTGATAATGATGTCAGGGGTGAGGTCAAAACCCTAGATCATGCTGAATCTTCTCTAGATAACCCTGTAATAATTTGCCCTGAGGACATAACCACCTCACTTCCAGCCTGCCTTGAGGAGTTAACCACCCAACTTCCTCCTGAAGGGATTAGCCCAAGAGTGATTGATCCTGTTTCATCAAATGAAACTGCAAATGAAGGCTCTGAATCAAATGGTTTGGGAGATATTTCTAATTCTTTTCATGACCCACCACCACCACCCCTCATTTCTTCCAGACCTATAACTAGACTAAAGTCCCAACAGGCCCCTAAAGGTGAGGTACAAAGTATCACACATGAGGAGATACATCATACCCCAAAAGAATGTGTGAGTTTTCCAATTTATATAGACAGAAATCAGGGGAATATATGTGGCAATGGATTTCAAGGGTGTGGGATAAAGGTGGGAGGAATATAAGGCTGGATCAGGCTGAATTTATTGGTATGGGCCCACTAAGCAGAGATTCTGCATTCAATAAAACACACCTTTTTTTCTTTCACCTAACAATACTCAACTGTCCTGCAAATAACTGGAAACACATTAAATCTCTCCAGAATAGGTTGCAAGTCCTTGGTTAATATTCATTCTTAAACTTGATATCTTACAACTTCAATAGTATAACAGGAACAAAACAGCACCACAGTCCTCATTTCTGTAACTGATCACGTGGTCATAGTTCATATTTATCATTACCTTCTACCCATTCCATGTTCCCTTTACCCTCAGCAAACACTTTAACTGACCATGGTTCTTTGCCTGGTGGGGTGACCCCAACCTTCATTCCTGAAGTTTCAGACCCATTGGTAGTCATGCCTGGACTGGGCTCTTGCAGTTTTCCATTGATTTTGCTCACAGAGCATGGTCATACTAAAAGACTCCCTAGGGGATCTCCTATATTCCAAGAAAACTCTTCTTTACCTGATTGGGTAGTTGCATTTATATTTCCCCCTGACAGTCAGTGTTAATCACCCCAGGCAATAATGCAAACCCTTTCTTGGTTTGTTGATCCAGGGGCATGAGCAGCCCAAAGTGACCAGGTGGCAGTCTTAGATTCCAGTTCAATGAAATCATTGTTGTTTCTCCTGATGGAAGCACTCCCACATTTGGGATTAAAACCTGTAGACCAGCAGAGCTCAGGTTCAAAGGGACAGGAAACAAAAATTTCCTAGTGGATCACTAGGGGTAAGAGTGAGTGGTGCCACTCCCATTTCCACCCCTTGGTTGTTGGACCCATGTTTCCTGGCTATGGGAGAAACAGCACCATACAGTGGACCTTGATTCAGAGCATACACAGCTTCCTGGAGAACATTACCCCGGTCTTTCAAGTTATTGCCACCTGTTTGGCATCATAAGTGAGTTTCAAAAGGCCAGTCACCATTCTATCAATCCAACTGCTTCTTTATGATGGGGAACATGGTATGATCACAGAATTCTATGAGTATGTGCCCATTCCTACACTTCATTTGTTGTGAAATGTGTCACTTGTTCAGAAACAATGCTATGTGGAATACCATAAAAATGGATAAGACATAAGCCCATGGATGGTAGTTTTGACAGAAGTATTGCGTGCAGGGAAAGCAAACCCATATCCAGAGTGTGTGTCTCTTCCAGTTAGAACAAATCACTGGCCCTTCCATGAAGGGAGTGGTCTAATGTAATCAACCTGCCACCATGTAGTTCACTGGTTACCTGGGGGAATAGTGCCATATAAGGGGCTGAGTGTGGATCTCTGCTTCTGGCAAATTGAGCGCTCAGAAATAGCTGTAACCAAATAAGCTTTGGTGAGTGGAAGTCCATGTTGCTGAGCCCATGCATAATCTCCATCCCTACCACCATGGCCACTTTGTTCATAATCCCATTGGGCAGTGACAGGAGTTGATGGGGAAAGAGGCTGACTGGTATCCACAGAATGGGTCATCTTATCCATTTGATTATTAAAACCTTCCTCTGCTGAAGTCACCCTCTGGTGTGCATTCACATGGGACACAAAAATGTTCATGGTTTTAGCCCACTCAGGAAGTGGGCTAAAATCCACATACTTCTTCCCCAGGCCTCTTTGTCATCAATTTTCCAATTATGGTCTTTCCAACTCCCTAAACATCCAGCTAAACCATGGGCAACAGCACATGAGTGAGTATACAAATGTGCCTCTGGCCAGTTTTTCTTCCAAGCAAAATGAACAACCAGGTGCACTGCTCAAAGTTCTGCTCACTGGGAAGATTTCTCCTCACCACTGTCCTTCAAAGAGACATTCTTGGTTGTAGCGCTGCAGCTGTCCACTTTCGGGTGGTACCTGCATATCATGCTGAACCATCTGCAAACCAGACCCAAGTTTTCTCTTCTTTAGTCAATTCACTGTACTCCCCAAGAGGACATAGCTCTGGTCTGGGAAAGAGAAGGTAATGTGGGAGGAGTAGAAACCACGGACATTTGGGCCACTTCTCATGTAACTTACTTGTGCCTTCAGGACCTACTCTGGCCCTATCTCATATATACCATTTCCATTTTACAATAGAGTGCTGCTATGCAAGCCCAACTTTATGGCTTTGTGGGTTAGACAACATCCAGCTCATGAAAGACAACTCAGTTCTCATAGTAACTTAGTGGCCCATGGTTAAGTGTTCAATCACTACAGGCCAAAAGCTGGTGCTCAAAAAGAGAGTAGTTATCTGCAGCAGATGGTAAGGTTTTGCTACAAAATCCTAAGTGTCTGCACTGTGATACTCCTATAGGGTCCTGAAAAGTCTCAGACAGCATTTCTGTTTGCCACTGACACTTCCTGCATTATTGGATGTGCTGGATCATACAGCTCAAGTGGCAGAGCAGCTTGCACAGCAGCCTGGACCTGTCACAGAGCCTCCTCTTGTTCAGGTCCCCACTCAAAATTAGCAGCTTTTCTGGTCACTCGATAAATGGGCCAGATTAGCACACCCAAATAAGAAATATGTTGTTGCCAAAATCCAAAGCGACCATCTAGGCATTGTGCCTCTTTTTTGGTCATAAGAGGGGTCAGATGCAGGAACTTCTCCTTCATCTTAGAAGGGATATCGTGACATTCCCCACACCACTGGACACATGGAAATTTCACTGAGGTGGAAGGTTCCTGTATTTTTGTTGGATTTATCTACCATCTTCTGACATGCAAATGCCTTATGAGTAAGCCTATAGTGGTAGCTACTTCTTGCTCACTAGGTCCAATCAACATGATATCATCAATATTATGGGCCAGTGTGATGTCTTGTGGGAGGGAGAAATGATCAAGGTCCCTGCAGACAAGATTATGACATAGGGCTGGAGAGTTGATATACCCCTGAGGTAGGACAGTGAAAGTATATTGCTGACCTTGCCAGCTGAAAGCAAGCTGTTTCTGGTGGTCCTTACTAACAATTATTGAAAAAAAAACATTTGCCAGATCAATAGCTGCATACCAGGTACCAGGGGATGTATTGATTTGCTCAAGCAATGATACCACATCTGGAACAGCAGCTGCAATTGGAGTTACCACCTGGTTGAGCTTACAATAATCCACTGTCATCCTCCAAGACCCATCTGTTTTCTGTACAGGCCAAATAGGAGAGTTGAATGGGGATGTGGAGGGAATCATCACACCTGCATCTTTCAAGTCCTAAAGAGTGATAGTAATCTCTGCAATCCCTCCAGGAATCTGGTATTGATTCTGATTTACTATTTTGCTCAGTAGGGGTAGGTCTAGTAGCTTCCACTTGGCCTTTCCCACCATAATAGCCCTCACTGCATAAGTTTGAGAGCCAATGAGAAGATTCTGCCAGTTACTCACTATTTCTATACCAATTATACATTCTGGAACCAGGCAAATAACTACGGGATGGGTCCAGGGGCCCACTGTATCCACTGTGAGATGGACCTGAGTTAAAACTCCATTGATCACCTTGCCTCCATAAGCCCCCACTCTGACTGGTGGGCCAGAGTGATGTTTTGGGTCCCCTGGAATTAATGTCACTTCTGAACCAGTGTCTAATAATCCCCAACATCTCTGATAATTTCCTTTTCCCCAATGCACAATTACCCTGGAAAAAGGCTGTTGTTCTCCTTGGGGAAGACTTGGAGGAAGATTAATAGTGTAAATTTGTGGCAGTGTAACAGAGTTATCCCTCAAAGGGACTTGGCCTCCCTTCATTCAATGGGCTCTGTGTCTGTAAACTGTCTCAAATCTGGAAATTGATTAAGGGGGATGACTCTGTATTTTTGTAATTCTGGTTAGTCTTCTGTTCACTTGACCTAGAACTCTTTTGTTTATACAGCTCAAACAAGAATTTAGTAGACTGCCCTTCTGTTGTATTTCTAGGTACTCCATGATTTACGAGCCAAAGCCACAAATATCTGCGAGTCATATAATTTTGACACCTGCTTTGAGTTTGCTGTTTATTGTAATAGCCACATCTACCCTGTCTTTGTTGACTAAGTACCGCCACCGGGTTTCTGCCAAGTTGCGATCCCATCATCCCCAATGTGTTTAAGGATTCCAGCTCAGTAACAGGAATTCCTACAGTAATATCTGATCTACAGAGAAGTGCAACCACAGAGCTCTTCAGAGATGATGTTGCTGGTCTCACAAATTTATTTCTCACTGTTATGATAAAAGGTGCATACTCCAGACACTCTTGGGGTGTAAGAGCAGGCTTTGCATGTTAAATCCACTCTAACAGTCCAATCTCTCTTTGTGTCTGGATCCCCTCATCTACATTATACCAGGGCAGTTCTGGCATTTCAACCTCAGGTAATGTTGGTCACCTTTTGATCCATGTTTCAACCAACTACCCAAACAAATTGTTAATATCCCCTCATGCTATAACATCAAATGCAGAATCTCTGCTTAGTGGGCCCATATCACTACATTCAGTCTGATCCAGTCTTATAGTCCTTGCACCATTTTCCCATATCCTTAAAATCCATTGCCATGCATATTTCCCTGATTTCTGTCTATATAAATTGGTAAACTCACACAGTTCTTTTGGAGTATAACGTACCTCCTCATGTGTGATACTTTGTACCTCACCTTTAGGGGCCTATTGGGACTTTAGTCTAGTTATAGGTCTGGAAGAAATGAGGGGTGGTGGGGGTGGGTCATGAAAAGAATTAGAAATATCTTCCAAGACATTTGCTTCAAGGCCTTCATTTGCAGTTTCATCTGGTGAAACACAATTAATCACTCTAGGGATAATCTCTTTAGAAGGAGGTTGGGTGGTCAACTCCTCAAGGCAGGCTTGAAGTGGGGCAGCTATGTCCTCAGGTCAAACTATTACAGGGTTATCTAGAGAAGACTCAGCATGATCTAGATTTTCAACCTCATCCCTGACATCATTATCAATCCACATGTCACCATCCCATTTTTCAGGGTCCCACTCCTTTCCAATCAGTGCTCTCACTTTAATGGCTGACACCATGCAAGACTGAGATTTCAGTTTGAGTTGCAAAGTTGCTACTCTAACAATAAGATTCTGAGTCTGATTTTCCAAGATCTCAAGTCTACAGCTACAGGAAATAAGGTTTTCCTTCATAATACACATAAAAACATCTACATCTGTCAGGCAGCACTTAAGCGTCTCGTTTGAAGTCTTAAGCCCATCCCTTTCATTCCTTTAATGTAGACAGTGTATCTAACAACAACCAACCAACATCTCTATACCTCTTATTTCTACAAAACTCTGTAAAGGTGTCAAAAACATTATCCCTTAGAGCCTCGCTTCATATAAGCAAAACATTAGGAGAATCAAATGGTGATATTTTGACTCTCTCTCTTGCCAACTCACTCCATGGATTGGGAGTGTCATTCTGATTATGGGAATCAGAGTCCTCAGTGCCCTCGAGTCTAGTCAGAGTAGAAAACCATTCATAAAAACCCATTTTTAAGATTCTGTTTCTTAACAACTACTGCTGATACCAAGATGTATTAGTTAAGGTTCCCTAGAGAAACAGAATCAACTGGGAACACTCGCAAATATAAAATTTATTAAAGTGTCTCACATGACCATGGGAGCACAGAGTCCAAAACCCACAGGGCAGTCTGTGAAGCTGATGATTCTGATGAAGGGTCTGGATGAACTCCACAGGAGAGGCTCATCAGCCAAAGCAGGAAGAGCACCTGTCTTTTCTGAATCCTCCTTAAAAGGCTTCCAGTGATTTGATTGAGCATCACTCATTGTGGAAGGCATTCCCCTTGGCTGATTACAAATGGAATCAGCTGTGGATGCAGCTGACCGATTATGGTTTAATTCTATGAAATGTGCTTATCACAACAGACAGGCCAGCACTTGCCCAACCAGACAAACAGGTACCACCACTTGGCCAAGTTGACACACGAACCTGACCATGACAAATGGGTAAGGGGAAGACTCTGTAAGAATTATGTGAGGTTTGGTGGAGAAGGCTTAGAATGTTTTGAAGTGACTGTTACTGGAAGTGTGGACTCTAAAGACACTTCTCATAAGGCTTTAGAAAGAAACGGTGATGGGATCATTGCAAACATGGACGTAATCAGCCAACTTAGAAATAGACAGGATTAGAGTACAAGTTAACTGGAAAGGATTTCTGGAAAGTCCTATTGTCATTATGATTCCCGCATACTGCATAAAAAACCAACACAAGTGCTGTGGGATTTGCATAGATGTGACCACTTCCAATCTTGACTAAAAGGGAAAAATTGCAGGAAAAATGACTCAGAGGCAGAATCATGGAAGCTAAGTTTTGGAGCCAGGAAACCTCATACCTGAAAAGCAGGGCCACCCACACATGTGGTGAGAGTGAATTTGCCCTTTAAGCAGAGCCTTCATTATTCAAGAAGAATTGTGCCATCTCAGGCCTCAGAGAGGGTGGGTCACATCAGCAAGGTATGTGAGCTCTGGAGAGCTTGAGTATGTACTCCAGAAATGGTAGGGACTCCAGGTGCTGCTCCAATGCATGGATCAGGTAGAGCCAATAAAAGGCAGTTCCCTCAATGAATCCCAGTGTTGAAATGCTTCCCAGCATTTGGACACAGAGAAATGCCACTGTGTAGACCCTGGAAAGGGTGAGAATGTTGTTTCCTAAAGCCCAGTTATAAATGACTCTCAGACTTTGAAATTGAATGGAATTTTCCCTGCAGGTTTACAGAACTGTTTGGGCCTGGTGACTCCTGTGTAGTTTTTATTTTTTCCCTATAGGAATGGAAATACCTATAACTGTCTTTTCTTTGTATATTGGCAGCAAATAACTTGTACTGAGTTTCATTTGTCTCTGGACCAGAGGAGAATTTTTGCCTTAGAATAGACAATGCCTGTAGCTGAACTTGAAAGATTTTGTATTGGTTTAAACTTTGTATTGTATTTGTATTGTTACTGAAATTGTTTAATGCTTTTTGATACTGTGTTGGAGTGAACATGCTTTCGATGTGGAAAAAACATGTCTTTTGGGGGTCAGGAAATTGGAATATACTTGTTTCAATCTATTAAATATCCCAGAAGCCATGCTTTAATCTTGATCCAAGCTGGTGGGGGGGCAGCTGTTTCTTTTAATCCTAATTAAAAACCATAAGGTGGAGACTTTTGATTAGATTAACTTCATGGAGACATGATATGCCAAATTGTGTTTGTGACCCTTTGATTAGATAAAGATGTGACTCCACCCATTCAAGATACATCTTGATAAGTTTGCTGGAGTCCTTTGAAAGGGGAAACATTTTGAAGAAACATCACAGCAGAGCCAAAAGATACAACAAATGCAGCCACTTGGAGATGAGTTGCTTCAGAGCAAACATGAGACCAAGGGTTGGACCAAGGGCCCCACATACATTTCCAAGTGTCTTCACATGAGATATTAAGAAGGTATGATCCCAGAGATGTGTCCTAGAGGTGCTAGGTGAGGCTCACAGGTGCCAAGCAGTGAACACAGGAAACACAGACTGAAAGCAGTGGGTCCAGGAACAAGGGAACAGCAGATGCCAGGGCATTCTGGATGGAATCATCCTTTCTGGAGTGAAGGTAACCTCTTCTTAGTGCCTAAGGTTGGACAGTTTCTTAGCCTTAGATCTGTAAACTTGTAACATACTAAATTCCCTCTACAAAAGCTGTTCCATTTCTGGTATATTGCATTCTGGAAGCTTAACAAACCAGTACAATAACCTACAACTAAATAAATGAATAAAATCAATAGCTAATTGGCAAATAATAACAAAAAGATAAGTAATATAGATTCATATCTTCATGCATTAAGGAAATGTAAAATTTTCCAGCAACACCTTTAGATCTATAATTGCATCATCCATTATGTCCACATTTATGTCAAAACTATGTTCTAATGTTCAGTACACATCATTCATTACATATATATTTTTAAACTGAAGTAGACTTTCTTTGCTATTTATCAATCATATTTTGAAGAGTATAGGCTATTTATTTTGAAGAACACCCATCAACTCAGTGTGGTGAGTGACAGAAGTGTTTTAAGGAATAAACAGAGAGACTGACAGAGAGAGACATAGAGAGTGCTGATTGAAGAGACTGCCTGGAAAGAGTGGTGAGATTCTGTTAGAGAATGCAACCAATTTTAAGGACCACCAAAACGAGATTGCTGGAGAATAAACATCCTAATTTGAACTTAATTATCTCTATCTGATCTCCTAAATCTTCCCCTTTTAGCAATCCAAGACTGGCAGACTTCAGAGAACAAAGCAGCCTGGAGAACGATAAATGTTGGATCTGTATAAATAAGAATTAATATCCTGCAAATGACTTTAAGATATATTTCCATGTATCTAGGTTGTGACAAATTGATCTTTCTGAACTCATGGAGTCATATCTTTTATGATTTTAAGAGATGTCCATCATTAACAATAAAAGTTACCTCTCTTTCATATCTTCTTTCTCTGTCATATACATTAACTGATTCTATCTTGTTGTAGCATGTGTGTGTATGAGTGTGTGTGCATGACTATGTGTACATGAAATTTCATTTCCTTCTTTGTGAAATGTTTGGGGTTATTTTTCATATCTACCTTTCATTAACTATTTTAATATTTTATTTTCATTTCATTTAATCTTTATTCTAAACAATAATCTTCAATATTATGAAATCCACTTAATTCTCTTTCAAATGTGTGTAGCCAATTATCATCTTATTTGGCCCTTAATTTTCTTTTTCATTTTTAAGCACTTTAACAAATAAATTTATGGCACATGTCTTAGTTTCTGATTGCAACAATTTCAATTTAATGACTTCCTGCATATTGGAAAATCTGTTTTTATTTATAATTCCAAAATACATTTGGGATGCAACACCTTTAATTTACATTATGGTGGCTTTCAGCTGTGTACCCCAGAGAATTTGTTTTTAAATTAAATTCATCTCTGTGGGTGTGAATCAATTATAAGTAGAACCTTTTGATAAGATTACATCAGTTAATGTGTGGCCCAACCAAATTAGGATGGATTTTAATCCTACTATTGGAGTCCTTAACAAACTGAAAAAATATGAAAACGCTATAGGAACAAGAAAATGAATGTCAATAAAACACAGAAGAGAAGGGAAACTCCAGGAAAAGCTACCAGGTGCATTACCATTTGACAGAAGAATCCAGAAACAAGGATCTCTGCAGCCAACTCCACATTATCAGTCTGCAATTAGAAAGCATCACTTCAATGATGTCTTGAATTTGAATTCTCCTAGCCTCAAAACTGTGAAGTTATAACTTGCCCTATTTTCAACCCATAGCATCATGTTTGCTTGAGTAGCAAAGGAAGAAAAACAAATTTTGTTACCAGGAAAAGAGAGGTGAGGCTATTGCAAATAATATAAATGTTTAAATGGCTTTGGAATTTGGAAATGGGTAGAAGCTGGAATAATTGTTAGATGCTTGATAGAAATGGCCTAGATTGCTTTGAAGAGACTGTTTGAAGGAATACAGAAATTAAGGCAATGAGTCCTTAAGTGGAAATGATGAATGTGTTATTGGAAACTAGGAGAAAGATGATCCTTGTTTTAAAGTGGAAGATAATTGGCAAAACTGGATTCTGTCATCATATTGAAGACAGAACTTGAAAGTGATGGACTTGAACTTTTCATTGTGAGGGTTTCTAGCTAAGTGTGGAATGTATACACTGGTTTCTCCTTGCACGTTATAGTGAAATGTGAGAAGAAAGTGATTAGCTGAAAACTGAACTCTTAAGAACAAAGAACTCATAAATTTATGCTTTGGAAAATTCTGAGCCTATCTAGATGTGTGCTCTGAAACTAGGACCAGAAACAGCTCTATCAAGACCTCCTTGAGCTTCTAGACAATGATCCCCTACAGTTAAATTGACCATGTGATAAGTCAGCATTGCAGTGAACGTTAGAACTTGAAATGCTTTATGCAAGAAGGATCAATTTAAGGTTATTCTGTCTGATGATTTGGATCCCTGTGAGCTGAAGGTATACCAAACAAAATTTCTCCACAACTTTGTGGAACAAATGTTGGGGCCTGTGTTCTGGCATTTATGGAAAGCCTGGATGTTACCCTAATGTGCAGAGAGTGTTAGCCTTTTTCATGTCATTCTGTAAACCTTGGCCACCAAGGTTTGGAGAAGGTGAGGCCTTTAACTCAGAGTTTCAGGAGAGCATGGCTATTGTAAACAAACTGCAAATAATGGCAATTACTGCTTCTTCAGGATTGGAAGACAAACATCAATCAATAGATGACTCTCAGACCTTGAAATCTAATGGAGTTTACCTTGCTGTATTTTGGAATTGTTTGAGACCCATGACCCCTACTTTCCTGCCAATTTCCTGTTGTTAATGGTTTAGCTGGATGGTCAAGGACTTGGAAAGAACATAATTGGAAAATTGGTGACAAAGAGGTCTGGGGGAGAAGTATGTGGATAGACCTTTCTGAGTGGGCTAAACACATGAACATATTTGTGTCCCATGTGAATGCATAGCAGAGGGTGACTTCAGCTGAGGAAGATTTTAATAATCAAGTGGATAAGATGACCTGTTCTGTGGATACCAGTCAGCCTCTTTCCCCAGCAATTCCTGTCATTGCCCAATGGGCTGATGAAAACAGTGGTCATGGTGGTAGGGGTGGAAGTTATTCATGCGCTCAGCAACATGGAGTTCCACTCACCAAGGCTGACTTGAATGCAGCCATTGCTGAGTGCCCAGTCTGCCACCAGCAGAGACCCATACTCAGCCCCCGATATGGCACCATTCCCTGAGGTGACCAAGGATCTACATGGTGGCAGGTTGATTATATTGGACCACTCCCTTCATGGAAGGGGCAGCAATTTGTTGTAACTGGAATAGACACATACTCTGGATATGGGTTTGCTTTCCCTGCATGCAATGCTTCTGCCAAAACTACCATCCATGGGCTTACAGAATGCCTTATCCATCATAGCATTGCTTCTGATCAAGGAACACACTTTACAGCAAATGAAGTGTGGGAATAGGCACATGCTCATGGAATTCTCTGATCTTACCATATTCCCCATCATCCAAAAGCAGCTGGACTGATAAAATGGTGGAATGGCCTTTTGAAAACTCAATTACAGTGCCAACTAGGTGGGAATATCTTGAAAGTCTGGGCTAATGTCCTCCAGGAAGCTGTAAATGCTCTGAATCATCATCCGCTGTATGGTGCTGTTTCTCCCATAGCCAGGATCCATGGGTCCAGGAACCAAGGGGTGGAAATGGGAGTGGTACCACTCACTATTACCCCTAGTGACCCACAAGGAATATTTTTGCTTCCTGTTCCTGTGACCCTGAGCTCTGTTGGTCTACAGGTTTTAGCTCCAAAATGGGGAGTGCTTCCAGCAGGAGAAACAACAATGATTCTATTGAACTGGAATCTAAGACTGCCACCTGGTTACTTTGGGCTACTTATGCCCAACTGGATCAACAAGCTAAGAAGGGGATTACATTACTGTCTGAGGTGATTGACCCTATCAGGGGGAAGTAGGACTGCAACTACATAATGTACATAAAGAAGAGTTTTCTTGTAATACAGGAGATCCCCTAAGGCATCTTTTAGTACTACCATTCCCTGTGATTAAAATCAATGGAAAACTGCAAGAGCCGAATCCAGGCAGGACTACCAATGGGTCTGAAACGTCAGGAATGAAGGCTTGGGTCACCCCACCAGGCAAAGAACTATGACCAGCTGAAGTGCTTGCTGAGGGTAAAGGGAACATGGAATGGGTAGTGGAAGAAGGTAATGATAAATATGAACTTCAACCATGTGATCAGTTATAGTAACAAGGATTGTAATGCTGTTTTGTTCCTGTTATACTATTTAAATTGTAAGATATCAAGTTTAAGAATGAATATTACCCAAGGATTTGCACCTTATTCTGGAGAGACTTAATGTGTTTCCAGTTATATGCAGGACATTTGAGTTTTGTTAGGTTAAAGGAAGAATGTATTTTATTGTTTTTATTTAGAAATTGGGTATGATATAAGGTGGTATGTATAGCTGCCAAGTTGATAAGGGGTGAACTGTCATGGTGAGGTTCATGTGTCAACTTGGCCAAGTGGTGGTACCTGTTTGTCTGGTTGGGCAAGTGTTTGCCTGTCTGTTGAGATGAGAACACTTCATAGAATTAAATCATGATTACGTAAGCTACATCCACAGCTGATTCCATTTGTAATCAGCCAAAGGGGAGTGTCTTCTGCAATGAGTAATGCTTAATCTGATCACTGGAAGCCTTTTAAGGAGGATTCAAAAGAGACAGGCTCAGGAGCGAAACCAACGCCTGGCTCGGAGCAGCAGCACCAGCAGCAGCAGCAGCCGCCGCGGCCGCCGAGGGGTTTCTCTGGCCAGTGTTGATTACACCAGTCTACAAGCATGGGGAATATTTTTGCTAATCTCTTCAAGGGCCTTTTCGGCAAAAAAGAAATGCGCATTCTCATGGTTGGCCTGGACGCTGCAGGGAAGACTACTATTTTGTACAAATTGAAACTTGGTGAAATAGTAACTACTATTCCCACTATAGGTTTCAATGTGGAAACTGTAGAGTACAAAAACATCAGCTTCACCGTGTGGGACGTGGGTGGCCAGGATAAGATTCGGCCTCTGTGGCGCCACTATTTCCAGAACACACAAGGTCTGATCTTTGTGGTCGACAGCAATGACCGAGAGCGTGTGAATGAGGCCCGCGAAGAGCTCATGAGGATGTTGGCAGAAGACGAGCTCA
Organism: Tamandua tetradactyla; assembly: GCF_023851605.1. NCBI lineage: Eukaryota > Metazoa > Chordata > Mammalia > Pilosa > Myrmecophagidae > Tamandua > Tamandua tetradactyla. Next base: position 26,451,011 of record NC_135335.1, read on the forward strand.
GGGATGCTGTCTTACTAGTGTTTGCTAACAAGCAGGATCTTCCCAATGCCATGAATGGTGCTGAAATCACAGATAAACTGGGATTGCATTCCCTGCACCACAGAAACTGGTACATTCAGGCCACCTGTGCCACCAGTGGGGATGGGCTTTACGAGGGACTGGACTGGCTGTCCAATCAGCTCCGAAACCAGAAGTGAACCGAGACCGTGTCCTCTTCCCTCTCCCTCCTCTCCCTCTTACTTCCTCCTCTTCGCCCTCCGCTTTACTCTCATGTGGCAAACTGTGCTACTCTGTGGTATTGAGTGCCAGAAGCTGTTTCCATGGGTTTTGGTCACAGTATGTATTGCACCATGCTGTAAATGTGGCAGATGCAGCCTGCAAACAGGTTTTTTATTTAATGTAAATAGTTTTTGTTTCCAATGAGGCAGTTTCTGGTACTCCTATGCAATATTACTCAGCTTTTTTATTGTAAAAAAAAAAGGAAAATCAACTCACTGTTTAGTACTGAGAAGGGATTTCAGGCACTCTGGCACCTGGGCTTCCAGGGGTTACTGTGTTAGAAGAGCCAAGGGTGCCTCCTTTTGGCTTTAGGTCTGTGTTGAGATCTATTTTGGTGGTTTGTTTTTAACCCAAAAACTCAGTGCATTTTTTTAAATAGTTAAAAATAAAAGATAAGGAGAACACTTGAACACACAGAAGGGAGAAATATGCCTAATGTAGATTTTGCAGTAACGACCTGAATACTAGTCCATCTGATCGTCTGTGTTTCCCTTTGGGAACGAGAGAAGGTGACACAAATCAAACCCACGATCAAATTTTGCACGGTCACAATAGAGATCCCTGTAATTACGCTTCGTCTTTGGATCATCCTGTATTTCATAGAGTTTGTGCTTGTACTCGTGCTCACACGGTTACCTAGGAAACAAGGTTTGAGGCTGTGGTATGGCCCTGGCCACTATGAGACCAGCGTCCCTTCCATCGGGTCTTGGGCCCTAGACCCCTCACTGTGCCCAGACCACTGATATTGGGCCTCTCGAGACCCCACAGGAGGGCCTTTGCGCTGGCCTCGGGCATGGCCGCAGCCTCTGGCTCTCAGTTTAGAAGATAGCAGGGAGCCACCAGCCTTTTATTTTGGTCAGATGTGTGGTGCTTTTGTTTGAAACCACTTGCCAGAGCAGAGAGCCTCTGTTATTCCCAGCATTTACTCAGAACAGATCTAGGGGCCCTATGGTCTCACCACCAGAAACACATGCAAGTTTGGAAAGTCATTCCATTCTAGAACGCACAGCCCGTCTTGGAGCACCCCTGTCTGTATTTGTGTAAAGTAGCTTTCACTCCCTCCTCCTGCCCGAGTCAGATTTGCCATCAGGAAAAGATGACCTCTATCCTTTTTTTCTTTTGTATTTTGATAAACACTGAAGAAGCTGGAGCTGTTAAACTTTGTCTTGGGGAAAAACAACCTCAGAACTGGTTTATTTGGTGTTGTGGAACCTCTTACTGCTTTCAATACACAATTAGTAATCAACTGTTTTGTATACTTGTTTTCAGTTTTCATTTCGACAAACAAGCACTGTAATTATAGCTATTAGAATAAAATCTCAACTATTAAAAAAAAGAGAGAGAGACAGGCTCTTCCTGTTTCAGCTGGTGTGCCTCTCCTGTGTAGTTCATCCAGACCCTCCATGGGAATCGTCAGCTTTACAACCTGACCTGTGGATTTTTGGCTTTGCATTCCTGTGGTCATGTGAGACAGTTTTATAAATTTTATGTTTGCAAGTGTTCCCTCTTGATTCTGTTTCTCTAGAGAACTCTTATTGTATACACCCTCTTATTGTAGGTCTATGTAATGTGTTAATCTTAGCTGGTGTATGGCAACTCTATGCAATTCAACAGGGTTATTCTGATCCCTGGTGCTTATCCTTGGCCAAACTTGAACTTCTGGCCCCCAAACCAAGAGACAATAAGTGCTTATTATTTAAGCCAACCCATTGTATAACTTAGTCCCCATGGTGCTCTAGAACACACACACACATTTGTAAAAGCTATAGAAAAAGGTGCAAATTGATAATTTGCCCCTGACTTCTGTTAGGCTATCTTGGTATCTGGGTATTTGTCTGTTCACACATTCTAGCTCTATCTATGTGACTAGAGTCATAAATTCCCACATTTTGAATAAGACTGTTGATTTCCTGAGTCCAAATAACTCCCAGGCTTCTTGGCTGTATTCTTGGGAGGAAGCATGTCTTGTTTGATGAAGAAAGTTCAAGGAAATCTATTCTTGTATACATTGGACCTTGATAGTATTGAATTAAGCTTTCTTGGTCCTGATGCACTATATCCTATTCCTTTAACTAATACTTTTTAAGTATACTTTGACAGATTGTGTTTTTCCCATTTCTAAATCAACATAACTGCATAACTGCCAATATAATATTTGCTTCATCCCCAACATTGCATTGAGAAATGTTACTGGATAAAACACAGGAGATACTCCTGTTATTAGAAAATTTTGCCCTCCCATGATATATGATTTTCCTACCTCTTAAGAAATATTTGCCTTGACTACATTCCTGTTTTATATCATTTCAACTGTTATGAAATTTCAATTGATATTGGAGAAATAGTTGCTTTATTTTTTAACCCTGATATTTAAATTTTACACAGCATTTATAAAATAAATTATAAAATATAATTTAAAATAAATTATAAAATAAATTTATTTAAAAATTTATAAAATAAATGTTGCTCTTAATTCTCTATTCTCATAGATCAGTAGAAGGGAATTCATTAATATGGCATTGTTTTATATGTAGCTTATCTGTATTCCCTTGTGGAATTATGTCTAAATTCTGGCACAAGGAAGTTGGAGGAAAAAGGAGTTAGAAATCAACGTGGTGAACTCTAGCAGATAACAGCATTCTCTGGAGAAATGAAATCAACAGGGAACACTTGCAAATATAAAATTTATAAAAGTATATCAGGTGACTGTGGAACACAGAGTCCAAAACCTGCAGGGCAGTCTGTGAAGCTGATGATTCCAATGGATGTTCTGGACAAATCCACAGGAGAAACACACCAGCCAAATCAGGTAGAGTCTGTCTCTTTTGAATCCTCCTTAAAAGACTTTCAATGATCAGATTAAGCATTACTCATTGCAGAAGGCACTCCCCTTTGGCTGATTACAAATGGAATCAGCTGTGGATGTAGCTTACATGACCATGACTTAATTCTATGAAATGTCCTCATCTCAACAGACAGGCCAGCACTTTCCCAACCATACTAACAGGTACCACCACTTGGCCAAGTTGACACATGAACTTGACCATGATAGGGGGTAATACTTCTATTCCTGTAAATATAATATAAGAATTATCTTTTATCAAGAGCTTTTATCATGATCAACTTCTCCATGACCTTGTTTCTAAGGATGCAAATGATGAGATAAAGACAACAGGGTAACAGGTTGTGAAAACAGGTAGAAAGAGATCAGTGAATGGTGGATACCCTAAAACCAGTTTTAGGTAAGCAATGAAAGTTGTTGATAGGAAAAGTACAACAACTGCCAGGTTGTGTGAGGCAAGTAGAATAGGAATTTGAGTGTCCTTGTGAGGAAGAAATCTTTCTAACAGCAGAGAAGAGACAAATCTATGAGACTAGGATGCAGGTAAAGCAGCATACATCAGATACTGAATTAATGAGAATGAGGACAATTTCTGCAGTTATAAGCTCTGAACAAGAAATAACTAACATGGGGGAATATCATGGGAAGAGTATTGAATTAGATTGGGTTCACAGTAAGATAAAGAAAAGTACCCACCATTTGTATAAAAGATATAAAGTCACTCCTGAACCAGAACACAGCTGCCATCCACACACACATTTTCCAGTGTTAATGAGAACACTATAGTGCAAAGGATTGTGTGGTGGTTTGAAAGTGTCTGTACCTCAGTAAACTATATTTTTAAATCTAAGGAGATTTCCAAGCTAAGTGTGAAAATTGAAGCTCTGATTCTCCTTGCAGCTTACAATATAATGTGAGAAAAAATGGATAAGCTGCAAACTGAACCCCTGGGCATAGAAACCATAAGTTTAGAAAATTCTGTGCTTCTGGAAATATGGGCCCAGGAAACAGTGCTTCCTGTGAGGGTTTTTAAGAACTTGGATCCAATAAGCTACTTAGTATAAGTCAAGATGGAGGTGCAGTTATCTAGTAATGACATGTGGAAAGTCCTACTGTTTGTTGCATTGGTTCCCTTAGCACTACATAAAAAAATTAAGTGTTTTGCAAGATCTGTGTGATTAGGACCACTTCCAGCCTATATTAAAGCGACAAGGAAAAATCATTTGAAGGGCAGAACAGTGGAAGCTGAGAGCCAAGGACATCAGTTCAGGCCAAGATAGTTAACCCACCTCTGTGTTTGGAAAGGGTGAGTCTACCCTAGCAATTGGAGAGAATGCCAATTTTTCAGGAAGAGTGCCACTACATCAGTGTTCACAGAGGTTTGAGCTTATACCCCAGGGATTGCAGAGTGTCTGGATTCCATTCCAATCATTGATGAAAGTAAGGTCTTCACTGCAGTGCTTTGGGAGAGCATGGCTACTACAGAAATATTTTGAAAGACTGGGCTGTTACTTCCTCAGGCCCAAGGGGACAAAACATTGCTCTACAGATAACTCAGACCTTGAAATCTCCTTGAGTGTGACCTGTAGGTTTGGGTGATTGTTTGGAAACTGTGATCACTGTTTTCCTTTCAAAATCTCCCTACAGGAATGAGAATGATTATCCTCTGCCTGCCCATCCATTGTTTATCAGAAGGAGATAGTGATCTTTCAGTTTCAAAAATTCCCAAGGAAGAGAATTTTGCCCCAGGGCACACAATGCATATAAACAATTTTGTTGAGACTTTCTACTAAGTATTGTTTCTGAAATGATTTAAGTCTTTTGGGATATTGTAACAGTACTAACATATTTTTTATATGGAAATAACATGTCATTTTGGGGTCCAGACAGGAAAATGTGGTTGTTTGAAGTGGTATCAACTGCAGAAATATATGTTTTTAAATCCAATTAATTTCTGTGGGTGTGAACCTTTGTAAGTAGGTTTTGATAAGGTGATTTCAGTTCAAGCATGTCCCATTCAGATCAAGATGGGTCTGAACTTTATTAGTGGAGTCCTTTAAAAGAGAATGGAATTCAGACAGAGAAAAATGTGGAAGTAAAAAGCTGAAATTAATGAAAAACAGAAAGGAAGAGGGAGACCAGCAGACACTCCCATATACATGTGACAGAAGAATCAGGGATTGCCAGCAGCCAAACCCAGATTGCCAGTCTTCAGGAAGAAAGCACCACCTTGATCATGTCTTTATGTGGACATTCTGACAACCTCAAACTGTGAGAAAAATAAGTTGCCGCTGTTTAATCCAAGCCATTTCAATGTATTCACTCTTGGTAGCTTTAGAAATGAAAAGCAATGGCAAATCATGCATAGCAGTTAAGGGACATCATCATGGAGTAACAGTTCTGCAGCTGCTGAAAATTTAACAGAAAACATGGATGATACAACCAGGAAATGAGATCAAGTTACACTGTGTTAAAGAATTGATACCAGTTTTGGGTATAACATCAGAGAAGAGTCAAAGATCAAATTAGGACAGGTTGTTTAAGGAAAAAAATGCATGTATGTGAGGGCACAGTTTGAAGTAAGTCATGGTGATAATACACCATTTGCCTTTAGGGATTCCTAGTAAACTATTATAAAAATTGAAGCTTGCAATAAGTGAATCACCCATGGGCCCAGACAAATCCAACAAAAGAAGTTCAACTTCAGTGAGATGTGGATCGTTCTTGAAGATATTCTGCACTAACAAAGAAATATAAGGAATGTTAAATGAATCAAGACCACCAGGTCTTCCTATTCCATGCTTATATCATATTAATGAATGTATAGTGTTCATGGGTGTGTGTTTATGTGTGCATGTGTGTACCTGTTTGTGTTGAACCAACAATATAACTTAAACAGTAAATTCCATTTATAAAATTCCAGTTTGTGAATGTCTTCTATTTCATCAATTCTTCTGTTCCACTTTATAAGCATCTAAGTTGTATGATGTTATTTATGCACAAAAATGCATTTTTTAATGTCTTATCCATTATTACCAAATCTGTAGGATAAAGTGCCTGGTGCCTTAGAGGGAGGGATCTTAATTTACATGTGATAACAAGTGAAGGAAAATATACGAACTTACATATATGTCTATATCACAGCTTATTTCCATTTTACTTTGCAATTTTATTGATCAAGTAATTGAACATTTGATTTGTACTTTCCTATTATTTTTATTTTTCTGTCATTTTATACACATACATACATACACACACACACACACACACACACACATATATACACACACATAACCTGATGAAATAGTCAACATTATTTTCACTACTTTTCTTTAAATTTTATTTATTCCTACAATTTTCTAATTTTTTCTGATATTTGGAGACTTTTAGAATACTGTTTCAAATGGATTAAATACCACATTCATAGCATTTCTTATTTTTCCATCTATATTTCTCTATTTTCTCCCTTTAGAATTTCATTTACTCTCACTGTTCTAGTTTGATAGCTGCCAGAATGCGATATATCAGAAACAGAATGACTTTTTAAAAGGGGAATTTAATAAGTTGCAAGTTTACAGTTCAAAGGCTGAAAAAATATCAAGATTAAGGCAAGTCTATAGAAATGTCCAATTTAAGGCATCCAGGGAAAGATGCCTTGATGCAAAAAGGCCAATGAAGTTCAGCATTTCTCTCTCAAGTTAGAAGGCACATGGTGAACACAGTCACAGTTTTGCTCTCATTTGGAAAGGCACATGGTGAACATAACATCCTCTGCCAGCTTCCTCTCCTGGCTTCCTGTTTCATGAGGCTCCCTAGGAGGCATTTTCCTTCTTTATCTCCAAAGGTTGCTGCCTGGTGGACTGTCTTCTTCTCATGGCTACATCGTTCTGCTGTCAGAATCTCTGTCTCCAAAATGTTCTCTCTTTTATAGGATTTTAGTAAACTAATCAAGACCCACCCAAATGGGTAGAGACATGTCTCCAGGGAGATTATCTAATTAAAGTTTCAAATATACAGTAACAAATAGGAATTAGAAGAAATGGCCACCTTTACAAAATGGGACTAGGATTAAAACACGGCTTTTCTAAATTACATATATCCTTTCAAACCAGCACAGGCACCTATACAATTTTCACATTTATAGGGTAATTTCATGTATTTTGGAAATTCATATGACTATATATAAATAATATACACAAACACTTTTATTTTTTAATATTATCATTGTTAGAGAAATTTTATATTTACAGAAAAAAAATTGTATAAAATACTGAGTTCTCATATACTCCCTGTGCTAGTTTGCAAGCTGCTGGAATTCAGTATACCACAACTGGAATGGCTATAAAAAAGGAGAATTTAATAAGTTAGAGGTTCCAGTTCTAAGAAAATGAAAATGTCCAAATTAAGGTAAAACAGAGGTTGCCTTCACTAAAGAATGCTGACACTTTCTAGAACAGCTCTGTCAGCTGGGAAGTCATACGGTTGGCATACAGTAGTCCCTTGCACCTTGGTGCCATTGCTTTCAGCCCTTGTTCCTGAGGGGATTCCTCAATTTGCTTCTTCAGGGCTGGCTTCCATCTCTTTGCTTCCCTTGGCTTTCTCCAGGTTCTAACTTGCTTAACATCTCATGGTGATTTCTGCTGGGCTCTAAGCATCTCCAAACATCTGTGTCTCTTTCTATCTGCTGGCTCTGAGGTTTCTGCCATTTCTGACTCTCTTCAAAATATTCCCTGTTTTAATGGATTCCAGTAAACTTATCAAGGCCCACCTGGAATGGGTGGGGTCACATCTTTATCTAATAAAAGGTCACACCCACAATTGTGTGTGTCACATCTCCATAGAGATAACCTAAAGTTTCCAATCCACAGTATTGAATCAGGATTAAAAGAAATGATTTCTGTGGGATCAATAATTACATCCTGACCAAAAAGGAAAAAGAAGTTTAATTAATAAAGCATCAGTGGCAGAGGGAGTTGAAACAGAGTTGAGTGGCTACTCTGGAGATTGCTCTTAAGAAGCTTCAGGTAGACCTTGCTTCCTATCATAACCTGCCAACCCCAACCAGGACCATTCCAGCAAATCCTAAAGAACACCTAGGGCAATATATAAGATTCTGCAAGGGTTTCAGGCACTAGAGTAACTTCTCAGAAACCTACAACCTCCAGATGGGTCCCTGGTCCAGATAAGCCCTGAAACCTTGCCCAGCCTCTCCAGAACATCAGATAATTTCATCTCCCTACCCCATATTTGTGAAAGACCCTTCCAATATCAAAAATATAGAATTGCCATAGCCCAAACAACCTCAAAGAGAGGTATGGAAAGATCAAAGGTGATGGTGAAATTATACATAAAAGATAGGAATTAACAAATGAATACGAATGCTGAATCATTAAATTTATATCTCTTTTATCCTCCAGTATTTTAGAACAGCTAGAAGTAAAACATAAAATTGTGAAATTGTAACCCATGTAAAAGTCTGAAATATGTTCTACAACTTGGAAACTTATAGCTTTTTTGTATATATATTATTGTTCACACAAAAAGAAGAAAAAAAAACAATTGTGATGATAATAAGTATTTAAGCCCTTTAGCCTCCTATATTCTTGAGCAGCTAGAAGGAAAAATATGAGAGGATCATATGGTAGCCCATGATAAACTCTGGGATCTATTCTGTAACCACTTTTTGAAGAGTGCTTTGAAAACTATTGTTTTTTTTATTTCTTTGCCTTGTACATATATTATACTATACAATTTTAAAAAATACCAGAAACAAAAACAAAAAGAAATAGTATCTCCCAAAGCATTGGATCAAGATTAAAGTATGGCTTTTCTGGGATAAATAATATTTTCAAATTGGCACATTCTACCCTCTGGAGTCCCCAAAAGACATGATTTTTTTCCACATACAAAATACATTCATTCCATCACAATATCATAAAAGCCTTATAACATTTCAGTAACAACACAAATACAATACAAAGTTCAAACCACTGCAAAATCTCATCAAATTCTATTATAGGCATAGTCTTTTCTAAGACAAAATTTTTCTTCTGGCTCTGGACCTGTAAAAGTCAGAACATATTATTTTCTGCCAATATACAAAAGGACATCAGTCATAGAATACATATTTCCATTGTCATACAGAAAAACTGGAAACAGGAGTCACTGGGCTCAAACAGTTCTGAAGACCTGCATGGAAAATTCCATTGCATTTCAAAGTCTGAGAGTCAGTTGTACTCCTCACTTTAGAAAGTGGCAGTCCAACCCTTTCCAAGGGTCTAAGCAGTGTCCTTGACCTCTCCACAAATGACGGTATGTGTTGCAAAACCAGGACTTGTGGTGACCACCTTTTCCTTTGCTCCACCTTCTGTATGCATTGGGGCAGTACCTGGGATCTCTGCCATCTCTGGGAAATATGCTCAACCCCTCCAGAACAATGGGGTGGCAATCAAGTTCCCTCCAATCCCTGGCTTATGGGGTCCACTCTCTCCAAGGCCTGAGGTGGCACAATTCTTCCTGAGCAGCAGGACACAAGACCTAACATATGTTGCTGGGGCAAACTCACCCTCTCCATGTGTATGGGTTGATCCACTCTCCTGGACTGAGGTTTCCTGGGTGCAGGTCTTAGCCTCCATGATTCTGCTTTTGAAGGCATTTTTTCCTTTACTTTTTTCCATTTTTGTCCCTCTTAGTCCATTCTGGCTGTGGCTCCTTTTCTTCAAATCACACAACACTCTTTGTTTGCTTTCCTGTGCAATACGCTGGGATCATGACCATCAGGCAAAAGGACTTTCCACAAATCTTCCTGGATAGCTCAATCTCCAAATCCCAGCTTTTTCTGAAATAGTTGACTGCTTCCATGTTTGCTTCAATCATCATGTAAGGCCCTATTCACTGGGTTCTCACTTTCTGTGAGCCCAGAATTTTCCAGACCACAAATTGCTGTTTTCTTTCTACCCAAGAATTCTGTTTTCACCTTATCTCTTTCCTTTCCTACTTTACTATAAGCTGCAAGAAGCAGCCAGGCTGCATTTTCAACATTTAGTTTGGAAATTTCCTCAAATAAGCATCCAAGCTTTTTACTCTCAAATTCTGCCTTCCATTGACAAAAATATCTTCCTTCCAGTTTGGAATGATACATTCATCATTTCTGTTCAAAATCTTGTCAGAGGTATGTTTAGAGTCCACATTCCTAAAAACAGTCTCTTCAAAGCATTCTAGGCATTCTCTATCAATATTCTCACAACTCTTAAATCTTCCCCTTATCAATTTAAAACTCATTCCAAACTATTTTGGATTTGCTAACTGTGACAGCATCCCACTTCTGGTACCAAAATCTGTGTTACTTTGCAGGCTGCCAGAAAGTGATATACCAGAACTAGATTGGCTCTTGAAAAGGGGAATTTTACAGTTCTAAGGAAGTGAAAGTGTCCAAATTAAGGCACCAGCAAAAGATTACATTCACTCAAGAATTGTTAATGCTCTCTGTAACAGCTCTGTCAGCTGGGGAGTCATGTGATTGGCATTTTCTGGTCCCTTGCTTCTGGAATCCATTGCTTGCAACACTTATTCTTGTGGGGGTTCCTGAATTTTCTTCTCAGGGGTTGACTTTCCTTTGCTCTCTCCAGATTCTGGCTTTCTTAACTTCTCATGTTGATGTCTGCTGGGATCCAGGCTTTTTAAAATATTTGTGTCTCTGTTTTTTCTACTGGCTTTGAGGTTTCCATCAGAGTCCATCTGACTCTCTCCAAAGTGTTTCCTACTTGAAAGGAGCCTAGTAAACTAATCAAGATCCACCTAGAATGGGTGGGGTTACATCACTATCTAATCAAAGATCTAATAAAAATTGGGTGTGTCACATCTTCATTGGAGATAATCTAAAATTTCTCACCTACAGTACTGAATAAGGATTAAAAGTAATGGATGCTCCTACAAGATTGGATCAAGACTAAAACATGGCTTTTCTGGGTGTTCTAGTTTGCTAGCTGTCAGAATGCAATACACCAGAAAAAGAATGGCTTTTAAAAGGGGAGTTTAATAAGTTGCTAGTTTACAGTTCTAAGGTCGAGAAAATGTCCTAATTACAATGAGTCTATAGAAACATCCAATCTAAGGCATCCAGTGAATGATACCTTGATTCAAGAAGGTCAATGAAGTTTAGGGTTTCTCTCTCAAGTGAGAAGGCACATGGTCAGGGTTTCTTTCTTATCTGGAAAGGCATGTGGTAAACATGGCCTCATCTACTAGCTTTCTTTCCTGGCTTCCTTTCATGAAGCTCCCTGGGAGGCATTTCCCTTCTTCATTTCCAAAGGTCACTGGCTGATGGACTCGGCTTCTTGTGGCTATGTTGTTCTGTTTCTTCAAAATCTTCTGGCTTTCTCTCTTGTCATTCTCTTTTACAGAATTCCAGCAAACTAATCAAGACCCACTTAATCCAGTTTAATAACCACTCTTGATTGAGTCACATATCCAGGGAGATGATCTAATTAGTTACAAACATACAGTACTGAATAGGAATTAGAAGAAATGGCTTCCCTTACAAAATGGGATTAGGATTAAAACATGACTTTTCTAGGGTACATGCATCCTTTCAAACTGGCACACTAGGGTACATATTTTCAAAATGGCACTCCTCCTTATCATTAACAGCTTGCATTACTGTTGTTAATTTTCTACAATTTGTGAAATAATATTTTTATAGTTGTACTAATAAATTATAGTACATGGCTTACCTTTGGTTCACTGTGTAGTAAAATTCCATGGACTTTTTATTATGGCAACATAACATAAATACAATGTCAAAATTCACCTTTTAGCTATGTTCAGCCAAGTAATTCAGTGTTAATTATGTTCACAATGTTGAGAAGCATTACCACTATCCATTACCAACAAAGACATGCACTTAGTTTTTAATTTCACATAACACTGCTACATACATAAAGAGATGGGAATGGATAAATTTCAATCTACTAATATGTCTTAATTTCTTTCATTTGTATTCTAAATTCTACTCTACTCTTTCTGACTCTATGATAGGAACTTATATATTCTGACTTTCTTACAAATATAATTTTTGAAATATAACCCTAAATTAAATTATTATTGCCATATAATTCTCTATTTTAAAATGAGCTATTTTCCTTTCAAATTTGGCAATTCCTTGGAGTGGAAAATATGAGAACAGGTTGGTAAAGTATATATATATGTATATATATATATATACACACACACACATACATAAATGCTCATATTTTGACATTATAACTTTCTAATTCTATAGTTTTGACATTACCTACAAATATTTCTGGCTTTTCATTCTCTCCAATTGACCATATTTTTCTCTCCATTTAAGAAGTGGATTAATTCAAGTGATTGGAAAATTATGAAGATTGTGTATTTGGTTAAAAAAATTGCAGTGAACAAATTCAGTCTAAAATGCTGAAATCTCCAGATCTCTGTTCTTTAAAAAGTACAGCTATAAACAGTAATAAGTATTTGATACAATCTTTGCCAGTTTGCTGCAGAAATATTGTTTAAATGATCTTTATTGAGGTTTATAATCACTTTAAGATGCTTTGTTTCTACAGTTTGACTCCAACATTCTTAACCAGGCATTCCCTTATCTCCTTATTTTATTCTCTGAGTAGCATACAGTGACAAAAAGTAAGTAAAGAGAAATTATTATGACTGGGTATTTTGGGGGACTCAATAATTAATCTAATCCTCATTGTAGGAAAGCCTCTCAAAATCATTCATTTCTAGAGCATGTCTATGAAAGAATGATCAAATCCAGAGTGTTGTGAAGTGATTTATTGTTAATTTGTTAAGTTTTATAATGAAATGCCTTGTCTACTCTGTGCAGGCTCTAAACAATAAGAAATGTTTAAGGTGCAGAAATTCTCAATTTCTGTACCTTAAAAGAAAGAAAGCTACATTTTACAACAATCTAAATATTTAATGTGATTTAATAACAAATATCAATCACTGATATTGTAACCAAAAATAAAAAATTATGGAAAAATTATGATCAGTTTTTAAATGCATTGTGTTTGCAAATTATCAATTATTTTAAAGTTCTGAATTCGTTTTAACTACCTCAATGTTTTCTGCTCATAACTATTGTAAACTTACGCAATATTTTCAATGTTTTTCTGTTGCTTACAATGCGCACAGTACCATGTTATAAATTAAAACAGTTACATAAATAAGTGCTTAAAAGGCTAATGCATTCCTGAACAAAATTCTATTATAACTGTTTTAAACAAATCCATTCTGAAGTTATGTTTTAGAGTATGTACAAAAATATTTTACTCCTCTTTAACTTATACTAAAGAGACACATCTTAGTTATCTTAAAATAATCACTTTAGAACCTCTTGTTACTAAATAACTTAAATATTTTTCTCTGAGACATACTTTTTGCATCTGAAATTCTAAGCAAAAACAAAAATAAAAGAAAATTATTTTTCCCTGAAATATTTATCTGCTCTATAGAAGATGGAGGTGGTCAGTGGGCTTACAAGTATTTGTTGATGATATTATTTCTAGGTATTAATCCAGATGAACAATATTAAATCTGACTTTCAAATACTGAAAACCTCCTTCCTTAAAGATCATTCTGCCTCTTGCTTTCTTGGCATTAGTAAACAAATTGCTAGTAAAAAACAACCCATCAAGGATAGTGATAGTATTATTTCTGTTCCTTATCCCCCAAAGACTTGAACTCAAAAATACCACAATGGGAAATGCTGCTACTTTTGTTGGAATTGACTTGCTTAATCTGTTCTTCACAATTACAGGGTAAAATCTTTGCACTCTATTAAATGTGGAAACAAAGAACCAAAGCTGATCTTTGCTTACTCATGGGGGACTTTAAGCACTCAAATTTAATCAAATCTCCAAACCAATGACAGAGCATTAAATAATATATTTCCCCAATCATTATATCAGCCCTTAAGAGGGGCTATGCCTGACACTATCACAGGTATTGGCAATCTCAATGACAGCACAAAATATATCTTTACTATATATTTTTCTATGAGCAAAAATTCATATTTTCTATTGAAAAGTCCTACTAGTATAGGATTCTACTGTGGATTCTAATATATCAATAACAAAATCAAAATGTTCCACTGGATGTATGTTATGAGACATTGAAAAATATTTAACCAAATATGTAAATTTTACTTATATTTGGTTTAAGCTACTGTTCTAGTTTGCTAGCTGCCAGAATGCTGCATACCAGAAATGGAATGGCTTTTGAAAAGGGGAATTTAATAAGTTTGCTAATTTAAATAGTTTGCTAGTTTACAGTTACAAGACTGAGACCATGTCCCAGTTAAAGCAAGTTTATAGAAATTTCCAATCTAAGCCATCCAGAGAAAGATACCTTGATTCAAGAAGGCTGATGAAGTTCAGGATTTCTTTCTCAAGTGAAAGGGTACATGGTGAACACAGTCAGTGCTCCTCTCTCATCTGGAAGAGGACATGGCAAACATGGCATCATCTGCTAGCTTCTTCTCCTGGTTTCCTATGAAGCGCCCTGGGAGGCATTTTTCTTCTTCATCTCCAAAGGTTGCTGGCTGGTGGACTCTGCTTCTTGTGGCTATGTTGTTTTGCTCTGCTCTCTCTGAATCACTCTTATTCTCCCAAATATTTCCTGTTTTATAAAACTTCAGAAACTAATGAAGACCCACCAGAATGGGTGGAGACATGTCATCACCTAATCCTATTTAACAACCACTCTTGATTAAATCACATCTCCAGGGGGATGATCTGATTACAGTTTCAAACATACAGTATTGAATAGGGATTAGAAGCAATGTTTGTCTTTTCAAAATGGGATTAGGATTAAAACATGGCTTTTCTAGTGTATATACATCATTTCAAACTAGCACAGCTACTTTAATAGGAATTTGGAATTTTTAAGTGTTATCTATATATAGTAAATGTGATGTTTACTACCTGTTTGCATGTATAAATTCTTTAAGAGTAATTGCAATATTAACATATATGAAGCTTGGTATAAGAAAAGTTCCAAAGGAAAAAAATTTTCTTAGGTAAAATTTTAAAGTTTTAAACCAAGAAAGTGATAGAAATATTCCTGGGTATCTTTTTTTTTTTACATGGGCAGGTACTAGGAACTGAACTCAGGCCTCTGGCAGGGCAGGCAAGAATTCTGCAACTCACCTATTGTTGCCCACCCACTCTTGAGTATCTTTTGATATCACTCCATACTACCAATATATGTGAATTTATTTGATATTTTTATATAGTTTGAAAAAAAGTGTTCCAGCACATGTGACCATAACAATGTTTTCTGCTGAGAAGACAATGATAGATGTGTGAGTATTGCTTTTCAGGTCCCAAAGTCTGCTGAGAAATTCAAATGTAAACACATTAATATGATAAAACAATAAAATATTGAAAATATAAACACATATGAAATATACTTTGATTAAATTAGTAATCCATTGACAAGCAAACTAGGAATGAAATTCAATGAAAATTGCAACATAATCTAAGCATTCATAAAACAAGTCTTAAGACTTAAGATGGATAAATTTGTGTTGAGAATTAAGCAATGCTTGCAAACAATATCAGTAGTTAACAAATTATGAATATATAGGATTGTGAATTATATACATCTCAGAAATATATTTTAAACTAATTTTGAATACTAATTTTTATTTATAAAATCATAATTACATTATTAAAGCTTGTTATCACAAAATTTTTATTCATAATACATCCTATGTAATCAAGCAGCATACCTAAACAAAACAAAACAAAAAGTCTTTATGAAGATATACCGAAAATAATATATGGGTTAAACATCAATAAAAATAGATTTATTGAACAATAATTTTGATGATGTTAAAATAGTGTCAAAATATTTTTTGAGAAGATTGTTTTACCATTAAATTCAAGCATTGTAAAAGAAAGAAGAATGGCACCAAATAAAATGTGCTTGCTTTAAAACATTTTCATAAGTATATCTTGTACAACTTTTGAAAAATATATCTCTTTCATGTTAACTGAGGCCATTGCATGTTTTTAAATAATACTTTCCAAGATTCATTTCTAGACTATACAACTGAGTTGATTTTGTATTAGAATAATATCCTGCAACTTTGCTAACTCACTTATTCCCTTTTTTCACCTTTTTGTAGTTCCCATTGTATATTCTATTTAGATGTAGTGCTGGTTTGAAAGGATTATGTACCTTAGAAAAGCCATGTTTTAATCCTGATCCATCTTGTGGAGGCAGCCTTTCTTTTAATGCCTATTCAGTACTGTAGGTTGGAAACTTGATTAGATTACCTCCATGGAGATGTGATGCACCCAACTGTGGGTATTAGCATTTGATTAGAGGGAGATGTGACTCCATCTGTTCCAGGTTTGATTAGTTTACTGAACTCCATTATAAAAGGAAACAGTTTAGAGAGAGACAGAAAGTCACAATAACCAGAAGAATCCATTCAGCCACAGACCTTTGGAGATGAAGAAGGAAAACACCCCTGGAGAAGCTTCATGAAACAAGAAGCCTGGAAATAAAGTTAGCAGATATCACCATGTTTGCCATGTGCCTTTCCATTTGAGAGAGAAACTTTGAACTTCATCAGCCTTCTTGAACCAAGGTATCTTTCTCTGGATGCCTTAGATTGTACATTTCTATAGCCTTGTTTTAGTTTGGACATTTTCATTCTTAGAACAGTAAGTTAGAAACTTAATAAATTCTCCTTTTAAAAAGCCATTTAATTTCTGGTGTATCACATTATGGCAGCTTGCAAACTAGAACAGATGTTAAATTTCAACAATGAACAAAAACAATTTTGCTTCTGCACTTTGAATTTTGGTGACATTATTTAATTTGCTGCCTTATAGTAATCATGAGCTTCTTCAGTTTCAAAAGCTGAAGCATAGGTGTAAGTGGAGGACTAAAAGGAGAAGGAAAAAAATATTTGATGTAAATTTGCTACAAATTTTCAAAGTTAATGAGAGATATCAAACCACAGAAACAAAAAGCTCAAAGAAAAACAAAAAGGAAAATTCAATTAAGTATTCACTTTTGAATATTTCAAATTGTGTATATCCAAATACAAAGAGAAAAGAATCATAATAGAAGGCAGAGGGTGATATCTTACCTATAGCAACAACAAGCATAAGGATTATTTGAGACATCTCTTTACAACTATATAAATAGGAAGAAAATGGGATGAAATATTTAAAGCATTGTAATAGTAAAATAAAAAAATAGCATTCTCTATCAGTGAAATTATCCTTCAAAAGTAAAGGAGAAATAAAGACTTTCTTGGAGAAACAAAAACTTATGTAAGTTTTCACCAGTAATCCTACCTTGCAAGACATAGTAAGAGATGTTCTTCAAAGAGAAGAAAAATCTCATAGATATGAAAATTGAATATACTTGAAAAAAAAGGGGCTTAGAGAAAACATAAATGAAGGCAAAAATAATCAATCATTTCACCTGTTCTAGTTTGCTAGCTGCTGGAATGCAATATACCAGAAACGGAATGGCTTTTAAAAAGGGGAATTTAATGAGTTGCTAGTTTACAGTTCTAAGGCCAAGAAAATGTCCCAATTAAAACAAGTCTATAGAAATGTCTAAACAAAGGCATCCAGGGAAAGATACCTTGGTTCAAGAAGGCCGATGAAGTTCAAGGTTTCTCTCTCAAGTGAGAAGGCACATGGTGAACACAGTCAGGGCTTCTTTCTTGGCTGGAAGGGCACATGGTGAATATGGTGTCATCTGCTAGCTTTCTCTCCTGGTTTCCAGTTTCATGAAGTTCCCCAGGAAGCATTTTCCTTCTTCATCTCCAATGGTCACTGGCTAGTGGACTCTCTGCTTAATGGTGCTGCAGCATTCTCTGCTCTCATTGAATCACTCATTCTCCAAAATATTTCCTCTTTTATAGGACTCCAATAAACCAATCAAGACCCACCCAAATGGGTGGAGACATGCCGTCACCTAATCCAGTTTAACAACCATTCTTGACTAAATCACATCATCCAGGGAGACAACCCAATCACAGTTTCAAACATACAGTATCAAAAAGGGGTTATTCTACCTTTATGAAATGGGATTTTGGTTAAAACATCGATTTTCTAGGGGGCATACTTCCTTTCAAACCAGCACATTATCATTGATATGATAGATATCTATTACTTACATATATTTCATCATTAAGCTTCTAGTGAAAGGAAATTAAGACAGCAATATTTTAATAGATGAAGGGAAGGAATTCAGAATCCTCTGCTATAATGTATATTCATTAACATTCAATATTATTGTTACTTTAAAGTGGATTTATATGAGTTTAAGTGCATATTGAAAACTCTACAGCAACAACTAAAAAATAAGAAGTATAGGATGCTGAGAGATGAAACCAACAGAACCGTAAAAACTCAATTAATATAAGGACTACAAAAGTGTAAGATAATCAACAAAGAACAACTGTAATGAAAACAAGAAAATTCCACATGGGAAAGGTGTCAATAATCACTTTAAATATGATTGATCTAAATATGACAATTATAAGTCAGAGGTTGATCAAGTCAATATAAAAGCAAATACCAATATAGGTTATCTATAAGAAAATAACTTAAATATAAAATCATAGAAACATTACAGGTAAAGATGTGCAGGAAATCATATCATGCTATGCTAACAAAAAGAAAATTTGTAGTACTTAATTGCAGACAAATCAGAGTTTGGTACAAGGAAAATTATGAGGAATAAGGAACAGCACTGAATAATTGTAAAGAGGTCAATTACTCAAAAAAGATAGCAATAATTAATGTGTATTCCATAACATGTATCCATAATAATGGAATATCAAAACAGTGAGACAAAAAGCCATATAACTGCAAAGAGAAATAAACAAATCCACCATAATAGTTGAAGACTGCAGCACACTCTATCATTAATTGACAAATCTAGGTATAATTTGAAATCTATATTTTAATTACTGTAATCCTGTTACTGTAATTGTGATCTGAGAACAGGTTTCATATAACTTCTATATTTCAAATTTGTTAGGTGTGTTTTATATCCGTAGAATGTGGTGTATGTTATGTGTTTCATTTCAGATTAAGAAGAATGTGTGCTCTGCTGTTGTTGGATGGAGTATTTTATAAATGTCAGGTAGTGATTTTATCAACTCTAACCTCTAACTATCTGCTGTATTTGTTCATTATTTTTAAAGTGTGTTGAAACATTATATCTCCAGGTAAAATATTTCATGTCTCTTTTTCCTTTCAGTTCTATTAATTTTTGCATTACATATTTTTATATTCCATTACTGTGGTGACATTTAAGATTTGTTTGTCTCCTTAGATAATTGGCATTTTTACCTTGTCCAATGCTCCTGTCTGTATTTGATAATTTTCCTTGTTCTAAATCCTGCTTTATGTGAAATAAATACAAGTACTTCATCTGTCTTTTGATTAGAGTCACCATGTTATATATTTCTCTATCTCACTGTCCTACCAATCTCTATCATTATAATTAATGATTAATCATTAAATTATTAGGTTTCTGTTAAACAATACATAAGTGTGTTTTATTTTGTTTTCTAGTTTTGTCTCAGGCTCTATCTTTCAATTGATGTTTTATACCACTAGGTCAATATTTACTTTCTGTTTTTCTTTCAGTTTCTTTCCATCTATTTTCCTCACTTTGAATACATTTATTAGTTTTACACGAGCATTTTCTTGCTTTTCTATTCTCTCCTATATTATTATATCAATTATACTTTATAAAAATATACAGTTTGCCTCATAGGTTTCAATATAAATTTACAGCTAATTTATGTACATATCCAAATACTGTCAGTCATGAATACTGCAAGTATCTTGGAAGAGAACATTACCAATTCTTCTCTCCCTTATCTTTAATATTTCTGCCCTTCATTTCACTTGTTCAAGCTATAACAACCTAATAATTAGTCAGTATTTTTAACATTTATCTTTCAGATAAATTAAGAATAAGTGAAAGAAAATGTTTTACCTTCATTAATTACATTTCCAATCTTCCTTTATTTATGTAGGTTCATATTCCTGAAAGATATCATTTTTCGTCTTACTATAGAAGTTCTGTTGACATTTTTGCATAGTGGATTTGCTGAAAGTAAATGCACTTTATTTTTTATTTTTAAAAATTATTTTTATTGATTAAACTTAACATACAAACATTCTTAACATTCAAATGCTCCATATATGGCGTACAATTAATGGTTCACAATATCCTCATATAGTTGTGTATCATCACCATGATCATATTTTTGAAAATCTGCATCACTCCAGAAAAAGAAGGAAAAAGTAAAAACTCATCATACCATACCTCTTACCCCTCCCTCTCATTGGGCACTAGTATTTCCATCTACTAATGTATTTTAACTTTTGTTCTCCCCATTATTTGTTTATTTTATCTATATTTTCTACTTATCTGACCCTACCCTAAATAAAAGGAACATAAAACACAAGGTTTTCACAAAAAAATTTAGTTTCAAATGCACACAATATAATTTTATCCATTCTTCTACTCCAATACTATTTAGTTTGAAATCCTTTCTCTCCCCAAACATAAATAAAACTTTGCTATTTTGGCTAATAGCTAATGTGTCCAAAGATGCTTCTTGAGTTCTATACTACATTCACTTATCAATCTCCAAAAGATCTTGTTGTGTGTAATGCTGGATATATGAATAAATATTTTTTGTTGCCACATCTTCACACACATACAGTGGATCACAATATCATCCCTTACTTGTATATTCATCAACTTGATCATTTTTCAGAACATTTGCATCACTCACTTAAAGAAATAAAAAGAAAACAGAAAAAAATTCATATGTACCACACACCTTATCCTTCCCATTCAGTGACTAGTATATCCATCTACACTATTTATTTTACCCCTTATCCCCAATGTTATTTAATTATTTTTATCCATACTTTTTATTCATCTATCCATACCCTGGATATCCAGACACAAGGTTTTCACAATCACACAGTCACATTGTAAAAGTTCTATCTTTATATAATCATCTTCAAGAATCAAGGCTACCAGAACACAGTCCATCAATTTCAAGTATTTCCCTCCAGCCACTCCAATATATCACAATTAAAAAGGGATATCTATATAATGCTTAAGAATAACCTACAGTATGACCTCTCAACACTGTTTGAAATCTCTGAGTCACTGATACTTTATTTACACTCATTTCTCTCCTCTCCTTTTTGGTCAAGGAGGCTATCTCAATCCATTGGGCTCATCTCAGGATTTATGTCCCACATTGCCAGGGAGATTTCACCCCTGGGAGTCATGTCCCATGTAGGGAGAAGGACTGTGAATTCACTTCCATGTTGGCTTAAAGAGAGAGGCAACATCTGACAACAAAAGAGGTTCTCTGGGGGTGACTTTTAGGCCTAAGTTTAAGTAGGTGTAGCCTATCCTCTGCAGGAATGTTTCATAGGGGCAAACCCCAATGGGCTTGGCTCATTGATTTGATGGTCCCCACTGCTTACAAGAATATCAGAAATTCTCCAAATAGGGAAGTTGAATATTTTGCCCTTTCTTCCCATTCACCAAAGGTGACTTTGCAAATACTTCTTTATTCACTGCCCAAATCACTTTGAGATTATTGGGGCATAACACTAACCTGGGAAAACCAACAAAATCTCACACCTTATTCAAGATTCCACATACTTATTATGTTAAACTAAGCTGATCATACAAGTTGTGGTAGTTAGATTCAGATGTCAACTTGGCTAGGTGAAGGTGCCTAGTTATATTGCTGTGGACATGAGACGATGGCATGTGAACTTCATCTGCTCCTGATTACATCTGCAGTCAGCTAGGAGGTGTGCTTGCTGCAATGAGTGATGTTTGATTTAATTGGCTGGTGCTTAAATGAGAGAGCTCAGCGCAGCCCAAGCAGCTCAGCATACCTCATCTCAGCATTCACAGCTCAGCCCAGGCCTTTGGAGATGCAGAAAGGAATTACCCTGGGGAAAGTTGTTGGAACCCAGAGGCCTGGAGAGAAGGCCAGCAGAGATCACCCTGTGCCTTCCCACATAAGAAAGAACCTCAGTTGAAAGTCAGCTGCTTTTCTTCTGAAGAACTACACATCAACTAAATAAATCTCCTTTTATTGAAAGCCAATCCATCTCTGGTGTGTTGCATTCCAGCAGCTAACAAACTAGAACACAAGTTAAATTAGGAAATATACTACCCATAATATAAAAACAAACATCTCTCCCTTTAGTCTCATATAGAAGTTGAAGTTTTAAAATATGGATGATATCATCCTTTATGCTGTCTTCTGATATATCTTAGTCTCACCTGTCAGTTCTCAGAAAATAAAACTTGACATGCAAAATGGATTCTGTGGCAAGAGGGTCCCTTCAGTTTCTCTCCCTCAGCAGCTCCTCTGAAAAGGTCCTGATGTTCTAACAAGATAGATGGGCATGAATGTGCTGACACCCCACCCACCAGAGGGCAAACCAGATAACCATGAGCATGAGGCCAAGATCTGCCCTGGCCTGATATCTGCCAGTGATGTCTGTGGCCACAAATCATTCCCCACCCCTCTTAGCACATTTCTTCCTTTAAAACCAAAAGCTGTCAGAAAGAGAATTGGATCTATTTCTCTTTTGCTAACAGGTTGCACTGGCTTCCACCTGCCTGCTCTCCCCTTGATTTCATTCTGTCTGTTTCTTTTCTCTAGCAATAAACTACTAAGCTTTAACTTGCTGTCTCATGTGAAATCCTTTAATGACCCCGTGCCAAACATAAATGTTGCTGAGAATCCGGAATGGAGGTCTGACTAAAAGCTTAGCTTTCCAGCCCCTCAGGGCTATGGGACCACCTTTCAGCCAATCTAGTTTGGAGATGGGACTGAGCTTGAGTTTCTGGCCCCATGGGGCTATGTGAGCACCTTCTGGTCATTCTGTTCCCTGAACTACCATGGTCGCTGTAGTTTCCATGTGCTTGATGCCTTGAGTTTCTGGCTCAGACCATCTTAACAAGAAGCCAGCTCACATCCATGGCATCCAAATGACTACAACTAATTTGGTCCTAGGTAAGTAATGTCATTCTGCCCAGATCTCCCTGTAAGAGTTTTGTTCAGTGTCCTGGTGACATCTTGTCTAGCCTCGGTGCATCTGGCCCAAAGCCTAAACTCAGTCTAAACTCTTCAGATCTATGAGCATTTTTCTGTGTAGCAGTCAGAAAATATCTGAGGGTGTGCCCTGAGTGAAAGACTGCACACTTTCCCGATCCCTGACAGCAAACCAGGAATGCCTGCTTTGTTGTTGCAATTAGATCTTGGATCAGGATAAGTTAGTCCCACTTAAAACTACACCAGCCCATAAGCCACCAACAGAGC
This sequence comes from Tamandua tetradactyla, assembly GCF_023851605.1. Classification (NCBI taxonomy): domain Eukaryota; kingdom Metazoa; phylum Chordata; class Mammalia; order Pilosa; family Myrmecophagidae; genus Tamandua; species Tamandua tetradactyla. The sequence goes on from NC_135335.1 coordinate 26,474,542, forward strand.
TGGTAACATCCTTAAGCCTCCTGCCTGCACAGCCTGAACAAGAATCAGCGCATCCCAGATGCAAGTTTCTAGGGAGACTGCAAGACTGCAACAGAGCTGATAACCATCAGCCTTGAAAAGAGCAGTTAAATATAAATCTCCATGAATAAATCCCTGTAAGTGTCCTGAAAGAAAAATCACTAAGCAAATAGCAAACCTCCCCCTCTGTATTAAAAATTAACAAATAATCATGGTTAATACCCTATCAATTCCTGATTCTACTGAGATGTTTTGTTCATAATCTTGGTAAACTCCAATAAAAAAATAAAACAGAATTTTTAAAAACCTTAGTTTTCTCTCTGATCTGACTTGGCCATAATAACCATGCCACAAAAATATCAGTCACAGCACGGCACTCTCCATTAACAAATGGTCTGAAAGTTTCTACTCCCCAGCTTAATAAATTTATTCTATAAGTGTTTCATGTCTGTTTAATTGTTAACTAATATAATTGTTATGTTCCTACATTTATTTATATTAGTAAAAGATTTATAACGTTACTAATTACAGAAATTCTTTTAAAAAGGGAACCTTTAAGCTGTATTAAAAATTAAAAGCATTTTGATTATAAGTCTATAAAAAGTTTTATTTCTATAACATAATCTGATCTCACCATAATTTAAAATGAAAATACTACTACAAGTAAGGATTGAATATGTTATTTCATCCCATTTTTACAAAAAATTAAGATGGGATGGAATGACATATTCAATCCTTTATCCCTCTCAAAAATATTTGTTTCCATTTTTCTTTTCAAATAATAGACTTCTAATTTACATCTGTATGCATTTTCAATGTCTAGTCTCATGTCTCTGGATAATAACAGCAAATTAATAAGAAAATTCTTAACAGACACTAAGCCTAATATCTTTCTGTCTGTACAACCAATTGAAATGTTTTCCTAAATTTAAAATTGGGACAAATTCAATGAGCTCAGTATATTTCCCAGAACTTAACAGCCCATGTACTTTTAAAGTTCTTCATAATTTTAAAATATTATAAAAACAATAGAAGGAATTGAATGATGAATTTTTGAATTGAACAAATGTGATTTTATCCTACTTAGGTATGCTCTACTTAAAGAAAAAATTAAGCTTAATAAAAATATAAATGGATTTTTTATAACTTTAAATTTCAAAAATTCTAACTTTTCTTACTTAGCCATTGGTTTCCTCAGTATGTAAAAAAAATTGGAGTTATGATAACTTTATTAATGCCAGTCTGTCATGAATAAAAAGACATAAATCTTAGCTTCTAAAGGTTTATATTCTAGTTAAATATACACTAGTTAATTTTTTATATAAAACAAGGAATAAACATACTGGAAAAAAATTAAAAAGCAGAAAAATACAAATACCCTAAGATGTCCTTATAAAGATGATGTGCAAAATCTTTGGATTAAAAAAATAGCTTTTAAACAAAGGAACTCTAAACCAGTTTTTAAAAACTGTAACTTAATTATGTAAATTAATACATACCTGGCATTATTTAGCAGTTAAAAATATTGTTGAGAAAAATCTAAGTTTTTGCTGAATTAAACTAAAAAAAATTAAATATATTATAAAATAATCATTCATTTGTTCTAAGTATAAAGTACACAAATGCCTGTTTTTATTGTTCTAAACCCTGCCTTTCCAAATAAAGTCGGATATTGGTTTTTCTATTTTTGCATGAGAATTCTTTGGGATTTTAATTGGTATTGCATTGAATCTAAAAATCAATTTGGGCAGAATTGACATCTTAACTACATTTAGTTTTCCAACCCATGAACACAGTGTGCCCTTGCATTTACTTAGGTCTTCCATGATTTCTTTTAGAAATTTTGTGTGGTGTTCTTTGTATAGGTCTTTTCTACCCTTAGTTAAATTTATTCCTAAATATTTTACTCTTTTGGTTGCAATTACAACTGGAATTTTTTTCTTGATTTCCTTCTCAGATTACTCATTACTAGTGTATAAAAACACTACTTATTTGAAGGTGCTGATCTTGTACCCTGCAACTTCACTGTACTCATTTAATAGATCTATTAGCTTTGCTGTGGATTTTTCAGGATTTTGGACATATAGTATCATATCATCTCCAAACGGTGAGAGTTTTGCATCTTCCTTTCCAATTCAGATGCATTTTATATTTTTCTGTGGGTCTAATTGCTCTGGTTAGAATTTCTAGCACAATATTTAATAACAATGGTGACAGAGGAAATCATTTTCATGTTCCTGATCTTAGGAAGAAAGCTTTCAGTCTTTCCTCATTGAGGATGATGTTATCTGTGGGTTTTTTGTAAATTTCCTTCATCATGTTGAGGAAGTTCCCTTCTATTCCTATCCTTTGAAGTGTTTTCCTCAAGAAAGGATGTTGAATTTCATCAATTGCCTTTTCTGCATCAATTGAGATGATTATGTGGTTTTCTCCTTCAATTTGTTGATATGGTGCATTACATTAATTTTTTTATGTTGAACCATTTTTGCCTACCTGGAATAAATCCCACTTGGTCATGATATATAATTCTTTTAATGTGCTGCTGGATTCAATATTTTGAAGATATCATTAGAGAGAATGGTTTATAATTTTCTTTTCTTGTAGTATCTATGTCTGGCTTTGGCATGAGGATGATGTCTGTGTCATAGAATGAGTTAAATAGCCTTCTGTCCTCTAATTTTTCTGAAAAGTTTGAGCAGGATTTTGGTACTGACTCTTTCTTGAATGCTTGGTAGAGTTCACATGTGAAGCCGTCTGGTCCTGGATTTTTCTTTTTTTGGAACTTTGTCATGACTGATTCAATCTCTTTAGTTGTGATTGGTTTGCTGAGGTCATCTATTTCTTCTTGAGTCAATGTTGGTTGTACATGCCTTTCTAGGAAGTTGTCCATTTAATCTACATTGTCTAGTTTATTAGCATATAGTTGCTCATAGCATCCTCTTATTACTCCCTTTAATTCTGTAAGGTTGGTGGTTATGTCGTATCTTCCACTTCTGATTTTATTTATTTGCATCCACTCTCTTTTTCTTTTTGTCAACTTTTTTAAGAGTCCATCAATTTTATTGACTTTCTCCATGCACCAACTTCTGGTTTTGTGGATTTTCTCAATTGTTTTAATGTTCTAATTTCATTTATTGTTGCTCTAATTTTTGTTCTTTTTGTTTGCTTTAGTGTTAGTTTGCTGTTCTTCCTCTAGTTCTTCCAAGTGAACAAATAATTCTTTAATTTTTGCTCTTTCTTCTTTTTTGATATAGGCATTGAAGGCAATAAATTTCCCTCTTAGCACTGCCTTTGCTGTATCCCATATATGTATATAATTTTTTCGCATGGGCACGCACTGGGAATCAAACCTAGGTCTCCAGCAGGGCAGGTGAGAACTCTGACACTAAGCCTTCATCGCACCACCCCCATAGATTGTGATATGCTGTATTTTTCTTTTCATTTGCCTTGAAATATTTTCTGTGTTCTCTTGTAATTTTTCCCTTCGCCCACTGGTTGTTTAATACTGTGTTGTTTAGCCTCCATATATATGTGAATATTTGGTCCTCTGCCTGTTATTGAGTTCTAACTTCATTCTTTTATGATCTGTGAAAGTATTTTGTATGATTACAATCCTTTTAAATGTACGGAGACTTGCTTTGTGTCTCAGCAAGTCATCTATCCTTGAGAGTGATCCATTAGCACTTGAGAAAAAGGCATATCTTGCTATTTTTTGTGCAGTCTAATGTTCTGTAAATGTCTGAGTCTAGTTCACTGTTGCATTATTCATATTCTCTTTTTCTTTATTGATTTTCTGTCTAGATGTCCTATCTATTGATGAGAGTGGGGAATTGAAGTCTCCAATTGTTATGGTAGATGCATCTATTTCTTTCTTCAGTGTTATCAGTTTCTGTCTCAGGTATTTTGGAGCACTCTGACTTGGTGCATAATTATTTATGATTGCTATGTCTTCTAATTGAATTTTTCCTTTTATTAAAACATAGTGTCCTTCTTTGTCTCTTTTAACTGTTTTACATTTGAAATCTAATATGTTGGATATTAGTATAGCTCCCATGTATGCCAATCAAGAGCTTATATTGTTATATATTTCTATGTGTCCCCAGGCTCTATGTACCCCTCTTTTCTGACATTCAAGCCTTTTCCAGTATTTTCTGCTGCCAAAATAAAAAAACCCTCTGTTTTTTTTTTTTTTCCTGTCAGCCCCACCCTCTCTCTACTGGGGTGACAACTCCTGGCACCTTACTGCTTACTCCAGATTTACCTGTGCTCAAGGCCTGTTTTCCATAGTCAGAAGTTGTTAATTAATTTGACAATTAGAGCTTGGTTGAGCCAACTCTTCACTATTAATGAAGTTGGTTTCCTTTCCCCTCAGGGAACCAGTTTGTTGTGCCCATGGGGGAGGGGCACCAGCCTCTGTGGCTTGGGAGGCTTACAGTTGTGTGTGTGATCACAGTCATTCCACACATTACAGACTGGTGTATTATGTGTGTCTGGTCACTAATATCCCCCTAGCAGTTTTTCTGTATAATTCCTGGCTATTTGCTAGCTGCTCTGCAGGATGAACAAAATTACACACCTCACTGTGCTGCCATCTTGCCATACCTTCCCAATATATTAATTTTCTTAATCCCTGTTTTTGGATGGAAAATTGGAAACTGTTTTTGCTTCTGATTCAACCGAGTCACTATTATGATAGATATCTGTATGCCAAGTGATTCAGACCCATGCCCTTCCCCATGGGTAGATTCTAAAAACAGAATTAAGGAGGGCCCTGGCCTTCATTCTTAGCCTCCTCACCCACTTTGAAGTAATAACATATCAAAGGTACAGGTCAGCATGTTGTGGATGGGGTTCTTATTCAATAGCACTACCTTGAGAATTAAGTAGATTTTAACAGTGGAGGTGTGGCTAATAGGAATACTCAGTGGCTAAATAGGAATCAGAAGACATCATCTGAAACAAGATTTCAAAGGAGATACAGGTAATAGGAGTCCAGAAGGGAAACTTTAAAACTCCATAAAAGCCCCCCAACAAAAGATTCCATATTAAACATTTACCAGGACAACATTTTGTGTGTTTTCTTGTCCTTCACTCTTCCCTTGTTTCTCCCCACTACCATCTGTACTCTTGGCATCATGATCCTTGCCCCTACTATGTATCAAAATAGAAGCTAGCTGGGTGTAGGCAAAGGCAACTAATGAAGTGGATCTTTATTTGAGCCCTGTGATTCAGAAAGCAGCTGACAAATCTCTAGAGAATCCCAACTCCCTCTTTCCCACGACTTTTTAATGCAATTTTATTGAAATATGTTCATATGCCATATAATCTTCCAAAGTAGTCAATCAATGGTTCACAGTATCATCATATATTTTTGCATTCATCATCACAATAAATTTTTGAACAGTTTCAGCACTCAAAAAATTAAGAATTAAAATTTTAAAAAATACCCCAAACATCACATACCCCTTATCTGCTTATCATTTATATTTTGTCCTTATTTTTTTACTCATCTAGACATCATACATTAAATAAAGGGAATTTGGCAAACACTTTTTTTAAACTTTTTTTATTAATTAAAAAAAATTAACAAACAAAACATTAAGATATCATTCCATTCTACATATACAATCAGTAATTCTTAATATCATCACATAGTTGCATATTCATCATTTCTTAGAATATTTGCATTGATTTAGAAAAAGAAATAAAAAGACAACAGAAAGAGAAATAAAACAATAACAGAGAAAAAAACAGATTATACATACGATACCCCTTACCCCTCGCTTTCATTTACCACTAGCATTCAAAGTAAATTTATTTTAACATTTGTTCCCCCTATTATTTATTTTTATTCATATGTTCTAATCTTCTGTTGATATAGTAGATAAAAGGAGCATCAGACACAAGGTTTTCAAATTCACCGAGTCTCATTGTGAAAGCTATATCATTGTTCAATCATCATCAAGAAACATGGCTACTGGAACACAGCTCCACGTTTTCAGGCAGTTCCCTCCAGCCTCTCCGCTACATCTTGAACAACAAGGTGATATCTACTTAATGCATAAGAATAACCTCCAGGATAACCTCTCAACTCTGTTTGGAATCTCTCAGCCATTGACACTTAGTCTTATTTCACTCTTCCCCCTTTGGTCGAGAAGGTTCTTTCAATCCCTTGATGTTAATTCTCAGCTCATTCTAGGGTTTTTCTCAGTCCCTTGATGCTGAGTCTCAGCTCATTCCAGGATCTCTGTCCCACGTTGCCAGGAAGGTCCACACCCCTGGGAGTCATGTCCCACACAGAGAGGGGGAGGGTGGTGAGACTGCTCGTTGTGTTGGCTGGAGACTCGAGAGGCCACATCTGAGCAACAAAAGAGGCTCTCATGGGGGTGACTCTTAGGCCTAAATTTTAAGTAGACTTGACCTATCCTTTGTGGGGTTAAGTTTCATATGAACAAACCCCAAGACTGGGGGCTCAGCCTATAGCTTTGGTTGTCCACACTGCTTGTGAGAATATCAAGAATTCAACTTGGGGAAGTTGAATTTCTCCCCGCTCTCACCATTCCCCGAAGGGGGCTTGCAAATACTTTTCCACTCACTGATCAAATCACTCTGGGATTCATCAGGCATCACTCTGGACAAACCAACAAAATCTCATGTCCTACCTGAGATTCCAAGTACTTATGACATTCAATCAAACTATCTACATGAGTTATATTAGGAAATGCTCTAGTCAAAATATAAATTTTGTAACAAATAAACATTTTTTGCTTTAGTCTCACACATAAGGTGACATTTTAAAGTATTAATTATCATCTATTCTCAGCACCCTGCAATGACATTCCTTTGTTCTTCCTCATGCAAAAACATTTTTAAAATTTTTACATTGTACATTTCACTATTATTATAGACTCGAGGCATTCCTAGATTATACCATCTCGATCTTTACCATCTATCTTTCTTTCTGATTTCATTTATGTCCCCAGCCCGCCTCCCTCTATCATTCTCACATGCAGCTTCATTCAGTGTTTTAACATATTTACATTACAGTTAGGTAGTATTGTGCTGTCCATTTCTGAGTTTTTGTATCCAGTCCTGTTGCACAGTCTGCATCCCTTCAGCTCCAATTACCCAATATCTTACCCTATTTCTATCTCCTGATGGTCTCTGTTACCAATGACATATTCCAAGTTTATTCACTAATGTCAGTTCATATCAGTGAGACCATAGAGTATTTGTCCTTTTGTTTCTGGCTAATCACACTCAGCATAATGTAATTAAAGTCCATTCATGTTGTTACATACTTCATAACTTTATTCTGTCTTACAGCTGCATAATATTCCATCATATGTAGATGTCACAGTTTGTTTAGTCAACTGTCTGTTGATGGACATTTTGGCTGTTTCCATCTCTTGGTAATTGTTAATAATGCTGCTATAAACATTGGTGTGTAAATGTCCATTCGTGTCCTTGGCCTCGTGTCCTTTGAGTAGAGACAGCATATAGATGGGTCCTGTGTTTTAATCCATTCTGCCAGACTATGTCTTCTGATTGGAGAGTTTAACCATTAACATTCAGTGTTATTACTGCATGGGTAGTACTTTCTTCTACTATTTTGCCTTCTGGATTTTATATGTCCTATCTAATTTTCCTTCTTTTTACCTTTAGTCTTAGTCTTCCTTTCTACACTCTTCTCCACACCTCTCTCTCCTGTCTTCATATCTGTCACTAGTGTTCCCTTTAGTATTTCTTGCAGAGCTGGTCTCTTGGTCACAAATTCTCTCAGTGATTTTTTTGTCTGAAAATGTTTTAATTTCTCCCTCATTTTTGAAGGACAATTTTGCTGGATATAGAATTCTTGGTTGGCAGTTTTTCTCTTTTAATAATTTAAATATATTATCCCACTGTCTTCTCGCCTCCATGGTTTCTGCTGAGAGATCTGAGCATAGTCTTATTGGGCTTCCCTTGTATGTGATGGATTGCTTTTCTCTTGCTGCTTTCAAGATCCTCTCTTTCTCTTTGACCTCTGATGTTCTGATTATTAAATGTCTTGGAGTATGTCTACCTGGATCTATTCTCTTTGGGGTATGCTGCACCTCTTGGATCTTTAATTTTAAGTCTTTCATAAGAATTGGGAAGTTTTCAGTGATAATTTCCTCCATTAGTTTTTCTCCTCCTTTTCCCTTCTCTTCTCCTTCTGGGACACCCACAACACGTATATTCATGAGCTTCATATTGTCTTTCAATTCCCTTAGTCCCTGCTCATATTTTTCCATTTTTTCCCTATAGTTTCTGTTTCTTGTCAGATTTCAGATGTTCCGTCCTCCAGTTCAGAAATCCTATGTTCTGTCTCTCGAAATCTACCATTGTAGGTTTCCATTGTTTTTTTCATCTCTTCTACCGTGTCTTTCATTTCCATAAGTTCTGTGATTTGTTTTTTCAGACTTTCCATTTCTTCTTTTTGTTCTTTCCTTGCCTTCTTTATATCCTCCCTCAATTCATTGATTTGGTTTTTGATGAGGTTTTCCACATCTGTTCGTACATTCTGAATTAATTGTTTCAGCTCCTGTATGTCATTTGAATTGTTGGTTTGTTTCTTTGACTGGGCCATATCTTCCATTTTCCTAGTGTGATTTGTTATTTTTTACTGGCATCTAGGCATTTAATTACCTTAATTAGTTTATTCTGGAGATTGCTTTCACTTCTTTTATCTAGGGTTTTCTTGCTGGATGAATTTGTTGTCTATCTGTTCTTTGACATTCCGTTCAGCTTTATCTGGACCTCTAGCTTAAGTTTTGTGTAACAGAGGAGAATTTTTCAGTTCTTGTTTTCTTGTTTCTTGTCCTGCTTGTGTGTTTCCTTACCCCCCCACACACACACTTAGGAGGTCTACTTAGAAATTATAGACCCCAGCCAGATTTTCGCAGGAGGAAAGAGTCACCTGCGTCGGTTTTCCCTGAGGGTGAGACCCAGCAGGTTGAAAGACTTTCCTGTGAAGTCTCTGGACTCCGTTTTTCTTATCCTGCCCAGTATGTGGCGCATGTCTGACTGCAGGTCCCACCAGCATAAGATGATGTGGTACCTTTAACTTTGGCAGACTCTTCCTACTGGGGGCATGGTGGAGACAGAGGAGAGGTTGTAGGCTGGTTTTAATGGCTTCAAGTTACTAAGCCCTGGCGTCTGAATTTCTTGATGGAGGGATTCCACCTAAGTTGGGCTTCACCCCTCCCCTGGGGAAGGCACAGGCTCCAGACAAGTCCCTAAAAGAGCTCACACTGTCTACGCCTGTGGTAGTTGCAGGCTGAAAAGTCCTTCTGGTGTATCCAGAGGCAGTCAAGCCTTTGTAGATACACAGTCACAAAAACCTCTGTTTCCTTCTTTTTTTTCCCCCTTTTTCTGTCAGTCCTGCCCCCTTGGCACCGGGGCAAAAATGAGCAACCTCCACTTTGAACAGGTTCACCTAAGCTGGGGGCCTATTTTTAGTAGTCAAAATTTGTTAATTAGTTCCACAATTGGCGTTTGATTGTGCCCAGTCCCTGCTGCTGGTCAAGTCCTTTCCTTTCCCCTCAGGAAGCGGCCTGTGGGGAAGGGGCGCTGGCTGCTGCAGCAGCTTTGGAAACTCACGGCTCTGGGAGGTGCTCGCAGCTGGTCCAGCTGGTCCAGACTGGGGTACACTGTGTGTCTGGTCACTGACATGTCCCCAGGAGCTGTTCTGTACTATTTCTGGTTATTTAGTAGTTGTTCTGGAGGACGAACTAAAACGCTCACGTTGTTAAGCCGCCATCTTGACCTGGAAGTTGGCAAACACTTTTGACAAGGGAATTGATTAACAGTTAGCTAGACTCACATCGACATGAGGTGATTCATATTAATAAGTAAACTTGGGAATGAACATAGAGAGATTTTATTTGATGCTCTAGAAATAAAAGAATTATAATAGAATACTATGAGGGAAAAGTATGCTTTAAGCTCCAGAAATGAAAGTATTATAATAGAATAATATGAACAATTGTATGCCAAACACCTAAATTAGATCAAATATAGAACTGTATAATATCACACTGTAGTACTCTGTCTTCTCTTGGAAAATGGAAATAATAGGAGAGACCAGTAAATATTATGAGAATTTATAAAAGTTGTCTCAAAAGACTGTTGGTAACTTCCAAATTCTGTAGAGTAGAATAAACATTTTCCATGAATTTCCCAGAGGAAGCTGGTTGGCTGAAGAAGAGATGGAAATTCTCGCCTCTGACTATTATAATCATCACATCTTCTTTTAAAACTGTCAATTGATTAGTTTAAGGCAATCATTGTTGTGGGTAATCTCATCAGTTGATTATAGATGTAATCAGCCATAGAGTCAATCAACTTACTGATGATTTATGTCCATGAAATGTCCACACAATAACAGGCTGGTATTTGCTTGATCAAACAACTGGGCCCCAATAACTGGCCAAACTGAACTTAACCCATCACACACACAAACTTCACAGAATCATGAAGAAACAGATATTCTTAACCAATTTACATCAAATCAATGAATTATTGTGTACAACATTTTAACAACTATTGCATCCAAATAAGAACATATAAATGAAGTGTAAAATTTACCCCAGACAATCCCAGTTCCTCAAAGCAAATTCACAAGATGGAAATTTAAGATGAAATTTTACTTGACGGGTGAAGATTTAAAATTCTGCAAAAGAAGAAATAAGTGCAGTGAAGAGAGGGGAGGTATATTAGAAGATTTCTGTGCTGGTTTGAAATGATGCACTCCAGAAAAGCCGTGTTCTTTTAATCCACTCTTGTGAGAACAGACCTAGTGTTGGGTGGGATCTCTTACTTTGGTTGATTTTAGGGAGAAATAGCCCAGCCCATTCAAGGTAGGTCTTAATTCTTTAATGGAGTCCCTTAAGAGACCTCATGCAAAAAGAGAGATCAGAGAGAAAATGCCTCTGGAGAAGCCAGAAATGCTCAAAGGAGCTAAAAGAGCCATTTTGACAACCCAGAAAAGTCCAACAGATGCCACCATGTGCCTTTCTATGTGACAGAGGAGCTCAGGATGATATCAGACTTTTTTTCAAGGAAGGTCTCCTCTTGCTGATGCCTCAGCTTTGACATTTTTTACCATTAGAACTGTAAATTTGTTACCTAATAAGTCCCCTCTGAAAAACCCAGCCCATGTCTAATATATTGCATTCTAGCAGTTTTAGCAAACTGAAACTACATTGTATACAATATTAATAACATATCATTTTATTGATTAAGGGAAATTAAAATAGGATGCATACCAAAGATATCAAAGGAAAAAAGAAAGTAGGGTTTAAATAATTTAACTATATTTGCATACTCTTCTAGACATCTTTATAAAGGCTGACATTTTGTTTCTGTATCAGTATAAATCATCTGCTATTTCTAGTGAAGACATCTTAGAAAGCAGGAATCCATGGCCTAACTAAAAATAATTTCTTTTATGGGTGTTTTGGAATGCCATGCAATAATTTGAATTTGATGTAATTGAAGTTTTTTATTTAATTCAAGTGCCTAGATTTCCTTAGAGGTCAAATGCATATGGAAAGAAGATAAATTTGTGATTAGTATTTATATATTTAATCCTAGAATTTATAGCTAAATAATACATAAATCTGAAAAATAAGTTTGAAAAAATCTTGTTAATTTAGTTGACTCCATGAACTTCATAATTGTTATTAAAAGCTATACTTGCCTTTTTAATTTTTCTTAGAATTAGCCTATATCTCACAATTTTATTGCAATATTTTAAGTAGAGCTTAAATACTCTACTTTAAGTTGAAAGGAGGTTTATCTCTTTCTAGGATGAAAATATTGCACTGATCTAATTATAAAAAGCTCTTTATTTGATGTGCCTTATGCAGACTGAAAACTGGTGAGTGAATAATCAGAAACAGTTCAGCCTCATTGTCACCACACCTCAGTTCCCCTTGGGTTTTAGGTGTTCTTATAGACACAATTTGAAACAGTTAAAAATATTTTAATTTTCTAGGTGTATTTGAATAAGTCACTTCCAGATTTTTTCTTAATGGATACAGAGGAATATTCTCATATAACTGTATCCCAGTTCTTGTAATGTAGGCAACATACATTCAGAGCTATTGGTCATTCTCCCTGTCCCTCTACATCAGAAAGCATAGCTAAAATACTAAACAGGAAAACTTCATGACAATAAGGGGAAACACAAAGAAGACTTAATGGCTGGAATAATGAACTGCTCAGTTTTGGAATGAAGCCAAATTTTCACTGATGAAGTATTTAAGCAATGGGACTCATTAAGCTCATCCTCAGATTTGTGCCTCCTGAGTATCCATATAAATTAATCATCTTGGGGTTGATTGGACACTCCCACAAATCAGACATATGATGCAACTGGGAGCACTTTGAGAAACTGAGAAGCCAAGAAGACAGTGAAATTTGGGGACTGAGTGAATCAGAAAGGCCAAAACACCTGTAAGGGAAGTGTCCAAGAAAGAAGGCAAGGGGGAGCCATAAGATGTTGGTGAATTTGTAAAACTAAGGTAGAATGTGGCTCATTGGATATGCAGAACTTCTAACAGTTGATTTAGAAAATACTTTTTACCTGGGGTCAGTCAATTATTTAAAGAATATACCTATATAATTAGGAGTTAATATGTTGAAAAGTTAGAACAGTAATTCCCTACAGAATTCTTCCTATGAGCATTTTGTGTGATTTATATTGTTCACTAATTGATTTATATACATGAAAATATATTACTTATATGCAATTCTTGGGGCATAATATTTGGTACATCATGCACAATATCTCTGTCTTTATTTTCCTCTATTCACCATTTTGCCCAATCTATGCTAGAAATTTGCAGAGAAAAGAAAATCTTCAATATGCATTTAACTACATTAATTGCAAACCAAGATTTTTTCAAATAATTTTTATACAATTACATGGAATATCACCCAACAAAGAAAAATGAAAACAGACCATAAAATGACAGTAAATCTGCCTCATTGATATTTTAAGGCTCTTAAAGTAAACAGATAAACTGACAAAAAATATACATTCATAGATGGGAAGCAAAAATGACTTTTAAATTATGAATGACTTAAGCTTATATGAGGTATAACATGCAAAGCAGATAGAAAAAGATATTTATGAACACAAGGAGAATGAAAGGAAACAATTAATGACAGAATGAAGAAAATTTATCTAAAGAAGAAACCAGATAAAGGCAACAGAAATTTGATATAAAACCCCCAAGTCATAACGTGATCTCTAGTTCCTCAGGAAAGATTGATTCAACATAGTTACCATCAATGGATATTATGTCTGCTCAAGGTAAATACCACAAGAAAGAATTATTAGCTCTGTAGGTTATCCTAACTGAACATTGTTCTGTGAGATGCTCAGGAATCCTAGTATTTTGTTTTATTCAATTTTTTAAAATTTGTTTTATTCAATTCAATTATTATAAAAAATATATTTGGGACATTTCCTCCATTTGAACTTTCATCAGCAATTTGCTCAAAGTTTATTCTGTGGGAGTCCTTTTTGCAGCAGATGATCTGTTGCATATTACTTGGTGTGGCAGAATTTTGTCATTATCAGAATTGTTTTAAAGTGACACTGCAGAAATCAAGTGATCACAGAGTCCATATCGATCTAAGAATTAATTCATTCAGGATACATCAAAATCTCAAATATATCTTAGGTTTATTACTTATAGTGGTATTCAAGTAAAAAACTAAAAGGAAGAATGAAAATAAATTGCCTTTTAATGCACTACAATCAGATATGTGATACTGTACCACTTCATATATACACAAAAACATACCCAACCATACATAGAGATAAACAGATAGAAAGATTAAATAGACAGACAGGTAAATAGATAGATTCTGAAAATAACCTCCATCACAGCATGAAACTAACAAATGTTAGATCATAACCTAAGGTTTTGCATTTACAATTTGGCAGCATATGTTAAATCATGATTTGTGGAAATGAAAGGATGGTATGTTGAAGTGCACGTTCTCGGTAAGTATACTACGTCCACCACTGCAGATGGTAATAAGACATTATTAGTGGATACTGTTTTCACTATCTTATGAAAATATCAACCCCTTTTCACTCACTGGAATAATAATAATGATAGTACAATTTCCTATATTTAAAACTTTATAAATGTTCTAAGACAGACGAAGGAATGTATTCTGGTGTGTAAAGAATCCAAAGAAATGAATGAGAATCAATTTAAGCTAATATAAGGGAGGCTTATATCTCTGGATTTATTGAAACAATTTTCAGTGCGAAATATTGCCATAACCACCATTACCATATCAAGTCTAATTTTCATAATGTGGAGTTTCTGAATTATGAGTAGTAAATTTTTAAAATGGAAGCTTGTATATTTATTCTGATAAATATTTCAAGATTTTCACATACATATACATGAGATATATATGCATGTATATGTGTTATGTGATATATATGTATGCATATATATATATACATGCATATACATGTGTAGGAGCCAAGGGTTAATAGGAAACCTGCAGAATTTATTGGGAGTGACTGGCTTCAGTTCTTTCTGAAAGAACTCAAGTAATATGCTATAAAATGTTTTTTGAGTTAGTGAAGTGTGCAGTGTAAGAACTGATTAACAAGCTTGCAGAGCAAGGGTGCTATGGGAAATAAAATTTAAAAATTGACAAGTGGCCCTGCCCTATAAGCGGAAAAAAGTAGGGGAGCCATGATGACATCCTGAACAAAGAAGCTTCAGCATTGTGTTCTTATAGCCTGGTAGTCCAGTCCTTTACTTTTTTTGCTGCATCTCAGAGTACTCCATATTTCTTAACACAGAAGCAGCATTCCTTATTGAGGAATAGGCAAAGACCACTTTCTTTGGCTGTTTGTAGGTCAAGCCCATGCTTGTTTTGCAGTACTACTGCCATGAGTGAACTAATTTGGTCTTGTACATCTGTCAAAGTGCAGAGAGTTCCTCAGGCTATCTTGGAGCTCTTTTGACAGCAACTACGAGGTAACTATACCACTAATTCCAGGGCTTACCCCTGCTAGGATGCCTAGAGTGGCTAAAAAGGGTAGGAGAATGACATCATATTTTGGTTTTAGGTTAATATTAAGGAGAATGGGGGAGGACTGATTAGTGGGAGATATTGAGACTCTGGGTGAAAGGTAGACCAGGGTATAAATTCCTGTCCAATCAGTAGGTAGACAAAACTTTTATAATTTTTACTAAAACAGACTAATAATCCAACAAAAAATTTGTTATTTTAACAGAAAGAAAACTAAAATTTAATTTTATATTAATATATTATTTGACATTAAAACTTAAAAGCATTTTTAATAGACCCATCAGATTTTCCCAAAGTTGACCATAATTTCCTTTCCACTAACATTTTATGAGTAACTATAGCCATTCCAATTTGTCTACTTTTTCCTCATTCTGTAACAACCATTTATTTTATCCTAAGATAAAACTATTCATATTTTCCTTTTAATAGAAGCACATCCTTTATATTCTTTGTAGCTATATTCCTAAGCAAGCATCATATACAATGATCATTAAACTCAACTTGTCAGAATAATGTTAAATATTTATAATACATTAGAGAATCATTTTTGAAATGGTAATTTTGCAATTTTTATCAAGAATTTAAGATTGGTATTGGGTGAAGATTGTGGCTAAGAGTAAATAGCAGGATGGCAGGTGGCATGAGGCTTAGCTTTAAGTGAGGAAAGTGTGAACACCATGTTTAGTTTATCTAGAATGTTTCATTTTTTTGCAAGGGCAGGCACCAGGAGCTGAACCTGGGTCTCCAGCATGGCAGGCAGGAACTCTGCCTGCTGAGCCACCGTGGCCCACCCTAGAATGTTTCATTTTAACAAGGGATTGGGTATGTAGGCACTACTAAGAATGAATGGAAAAAGGAATTGTTTTGGAGAGTGCAGGCTATGGGTAGTTTTGTAATGGTTGGCTGCTTTTTCTGTTAATTTCAACTATACACATGAGGGAAAGGTTTAGAGGTCCTGAAAACTTAGACTGAAAATGTGGCTCCTAAGTTAACTACAAAAGAGATTGGTTTACCTGCCATGAGGATGTTTACCCTGGGCTTGGTTATGGAGATGAAGCCCAGGCCCCAGCAGTCTTCAGTGGTTAGGCTGAGGAGGTCTGAGACATTAAATCCCATAGGAGGGTCACTTGCCAGGGGTGGCTGCCTATTGTCACAGTGAGAGGCTGAAGGACAGTCAGTTTTCCAGTGTCCTATCTTATGGCAAGGAATGCAAGTCTCCAGAGGTGGCTTGGGATTAGGGAAAAGTTTTGTCCAATGTCCCTCCTGGCTGAAGCAAAACAGGGACCCCAGTTTGGTTAGCTGCCAGGTTTATTCCATCCTACTGGGCTTACATAGATTCTTGCAGTGCATTGGCCAGCAGTAAGTAGAAAGCATTTTCTGGCTCCTGTTTCATTTTCCCTGAAGTGATTTTTTTAGTTTCCCTTTCCTCCAGTTTATTGTTGAAAACCCAGAAAGCAATGCTTGCTCCTGTTTCTGTTTTTCCTGAATTGATTTTTTGGTTTCCCTTTCCTCCTGTCTATTTTTGAAAACCCAGAAAGCAACCCTGATGCATTCATCATGTGGTGTTTAGGGTTCCTGCTCTAGCTTCTAAAGTTTTTTTTACAAATGTCTGGAGCTGATTGTGTTAAGACACATGTGTGTAGGAAAAGGTGCCGTTCAGGTGAGGCTGAGTCTAGAGCAGTATATTTGAGAACTGAATCTATTAGGTAACTCATAAAAGCTGCAAAGTTTTCATCCAATCCTTGGGAGAATTCTGAAAGTTTGTTATAACTGAGTGCCTTAAATCCTGCTTTTTCATTCCCTCTAAAAGACATGTGAGGAAGTGGCATAATTTGGGTAAATCAGGGGAGTTGGATTAGTAATTCCACTCAGGGGGTGATGGCTGATTCCAGTCAACCCTGTTAGTAAGTTTGGGGGTCAGTGGCAAAAAGTTGGTCTGTGTGAGCTGTGGCTGCCACCCAAATATGTTTTTTTTTTCTGGAATGGTAGAAGAAGTAAGGATTACAACCAGATCTTGGTAGGTGAAATTATAGGTTTGAGTTAGATATTTAAATTCACATCCTGCTACTTCCCTAAGAGGAAAAATACCAGTAGATGGAGAAGTGATTGAAGATGAGGAAGTGGAGAATTTAGCACTAGGGGAAGAAGAGGGAGGGAAGGGTAAGGTAACAGAAGAGGTGGGGGATGGGGCTGGTCTCCATGACTGGGTGTGGGGAGGGGAGAAGGGTGAGGAGGAAGAGGAGGGGTGGGGAGGAGTGGAGGGTTGGGAAGGGGAAAGGCGGTAGAAGAGAGGCATAAGATTGAGGGGGTCATAAAGAGGGGGGTGATGAGCTGGGTCGAAGGAGTCAGTGAGAAGTGAAGAAGGGGAAGAGGTGGGAGGCTTTGTTTTATCATTGAGGAGGAGGAGTTGGTAGGTAGTTAGAGAAGAACAAAGTGAGGGTTTAGCACACAGTGTCCAGAAAGCTTGGGCATAGGGTACCTCATCCCACTTTGCAGATCACTGCAAGAAGTTATGAAGGTCAGTAAGAATTTTAGGTCAAAAGTACCATTTTCAGGCCATGATTTTGGTTGTCCAGAGGGTACTGGGGCCAAGCCACAATAGAGTGGTAGAGTAAAATAAAAGTTCCCTTGGTTTGATGTTATATTGCAGATCTAGGTTTTTTAGGTGGCATAAAAGACAGCTCAAGGGAGTGTCCTTAGGGGGAAGATTGTGTTGCCCCCATGGCCACAGAAGAGAGTGAGGAAGCAGGAAAAAACAAGAACCCTCAGTGGGGACACTTTTTGGGGTCACAGTTCAGGGGTATAAACTATGTCTCTGAAGAAGAGAGGTGGGCATCTCCATGTCTGCATGACAGAGAGAGATAGAGAGAGAGTCTACAAATGGGGTCTGGGCATCCCCAGAATCCACCAGGATTAGAAGCAGAGCAATAGCTCATGGATGGTTCTGACTAAGTGCTTAGATATGTGAGAGGAGAGCTCTGACTGCACCACCATGGACGGGGCAGTGTGTTTCCATAACACTGAACAAAACTCTCCTGAGATTGGGGCCCAGGACCCAAAATGGAACCTCCATGCTGTGTACACCTGAGACTGAACTGCCATAGACCCTGCCAAGATATTCCATGAGCGTATTCCAGCATGACCCAGTTCCTCAGTTTTACCTTATAGTAGAAGACTGATATTGGGTGCTGGGCTTGGCAAAGTGAAAGGAGGGATGCTTAAGTTACAGTGGAGAGAGTGAGGACATAACTGGTTTTGGCACTGAATGTTAGAACAAATTGGGAGATTCAGTCCAACACTTAAAACAACTCAGTGAGCTGAGGGGTTTATTGTAAAGGAGGGAGGGGGAGGCGGGGAAGGGGGAAGAGGAAGTGGGGGAGGGGAAAGGGTACGGGAACGCTTTCTTTAAAAGCCTGAAGAAAATGTTCACCTGCATTGTGATGTGTTTCTCTGTTTATTCTTTGAAGCTTGCTGCCCTCGATTGGTCCAGAATTCTGCCTTTGGCAATTCATCTGATTGCCATTGGCTGGTATTCCTGCTTCCTTCTTTTTGTGCCTGTCCTGACATGTTTGCTCTTTATTGACAGAGCCATAGCATAACTACTTCTTTGATGTAGTTTCTGGCCCTGGGTAGTGTTTTGCAAGAGGTATTATGATTTGTGGCAAGGAGGAGGGGGAAGGGAAAGAGTCATGAGTCAGTGTATCATAGTTTCAACTGTTGCTGCAGGCTGAGAGGGGCTTGGGCCCTGAGTTCTGTCCCCTGTGACCTGTCACTTAACCTTTGAAGCTTCACTTTCATTGTTAATAAAATATATACAAAGATGCTGGAAACAAATAAGAAAGATAATCTATTTATAAATGTAACAATGTGCTTGTCACACAGGGACATGGAATAAAAATCAGTTAACATCACTATTTTAAAATCAGAATTGAATCTTTACTTCAGTAAAGAATACAATACCAGTTTTTGCTCTACTAGACCACTGTGAATTGGGCATTAGGAAGTAAATGGAGTCCAAGGAAATAAAGGAAAATATAAACACCAATTTTTGTAAGGGGAAGTCTATATTTATATGTTATTTACAGTATAATTTTCTCAACCATTGTGATGTTTAACACCTCATTATATATAATTCATATTTGATAATTTTTGTAGACACACGTCTAATTCCACTTCACTCTATTCCTTAACTATTTGCAAAATCTTTCCCACTCACTTCAAGATTATGACCTCATCATATCTTACTCTAGATATTAAAACTGCTGTTTCTCAAATTCATTCACTTCAGTGCCACTGTAGCAGAAATATTATATTACTTCTCTGTTAATTAAAATATTTCTGAGTACTTTTTTGAACGGATTGAGGTACACTTTCATGATGTATTATATTATGTTATGTTATATTATATTATATTATTATATAGCATATTGTATTATTTGCCTTTGGTATATGGTTCCTATTAATGAGCACAGAGATGAGTTCATACATTTGTAGGTGGGACACTCCCAAATCTGGGTTCCTTACTTGGTGTGGTCAATAAAAGTCATAACGAATGGGGCTGAGGAAGAAAGAAAGGTTTATTTATGCTGGCAGGAGGACAGGGGAGATTTCCCAAATCACCTCCCCCTAGTGATTTTTCAATTGGCTTTTATACAGGTCAGAGACAAAGAGTGATAATCATCTGAGTTAACAGGTAACAGAGATCTGGAGATCTTTAATAGTTTTGTTATCTCAGTTATTTCCTATTCCTTTTAGGATGTGCATCCTTTCTGAAACCTGGGAAAGTTGTCACCAAGCCTAGGGAAATAGATGAGGGCTTTTTCATGTCTGGGAGGTCTGGGGCAATAGATGAAGGCATCTATTTCACATTTCATTTATGGGCAGCATCTTGACATGTTCTCTGGTCAAATTACTTTCAAAATGTATTCAGAAGTTATTCCTTCAACTAATATTCATTGAACACCTTCTGCACTCCAGACAGTCATATGAACCCTGGAAACACAGCAGTATATAATATAGTAGTTAGGACTACCTAGCAAAGATATCTAAGCAATGATATATTCTACTAAATAATTTTGGTATCATTGACTATCGATATGTTTCATCTGGGAAAACAGTCCACATGGTAAAAATTCCATTGTTTCCATCTGAATGATTTTCAAATCACTTCACTGAGAATGCTTAGATTTATATGGATATATAATTATTAGGAGGGATTTACCTGATATCAGGATTTATTATATAAAGTTCTAGTAACTTAAGCTGTATGTATTTAACAGGCTAAGACAGAAAGATCAATAGAACAAAATAGAAAGACCAGAAACAAGCCCACTTGTGTATGAAAGCATTTGACAGAGGTAGCTTTAAAACTTATTGGTGAAAGGATGGTCTTAAAAAAAAGTTTTCTTTTTGCAAAAGAATAATGACATTCCTACCTCACAGCATAGACAAAAAATATATTCTAGATGGTTCGAAGACACAAATATAAAGAGGACATTTTTTAAACACTTAGAATAAAGTGAAGAAAAAATATGTACAACACTGGGGTAGAGAATTCTTTTTAAAGACAAAAAGCAGAAACCCAGATGGAAATTACTGATAAAATTTTGTACATTACTATTAAGTATATTTTGTGATAAACACATTATGGAAGTGAAATATAAAGCCATAGATTGGAATAATATATTGAAATAATTTCCAAGAGAATGTCTAGAAATTAATTTAAAAGAAAAACAAAAAAAATATGGCAACAAAACTCATACTTTTCTGGTAGATGTATAAATTCATACAATCACTTTGGAAATGCTTTTGGCAATGCATAGTAAAATTGCAGGGTGTGGACCTTATGACCCAGAAATTCTCAATTCAAGAAAAGGACATAGAGAATATTTTAGATATACACAAGGAGATGTGCTACAAATTGATTGTTACAGTACACTGAATGTCAAAAAAAGTAGAAACACTCTAACTGGGGTGGATCATATGAAGTTTTATTTTTGTAGTGAAATACCATGTAGAAGCTAACAAGAATCTTCCAGATCCATGTGTATTAACATGGGTAAATATCAAAATGTTTGGTGAAAAAGGTAAATTGCATGAGAATAGTTATGGCTAAAAAAAGAACAACAATATGCTTGGAGGGGTACACAGAAAAATCAGGATAGTGTTTATACTTAGCAGAAAGGAAAGAGACATTTGGGGAGACAGCATTGACTGAATCTGTAATGTTTTATTTCTTTACAGCAGAGAGAGACTAAGCAAAAATGATAAAATGTTAACATCTGTTAAATTTTTATGTACCTATGATCGCTTATTCTTTAAGTTCAGAATATTTCATAAGAAAATTAATATGAAAAATAAAGCTTACCACAGCATCTGTCATAAAAAATTAGCAAGGATCACTTTGTTTTTGTGGTTTTGCAACTGCAGGTGTAGATTTATTAAGTCAATGAATTAACCATGAGACTGACATATGTCTACTTTTCAAATAAATAAATTAGAAAAATCCTGAGGTTTGTAGAGCATTGGCTTCATTAATGGAAATTATTCATTCTCTCTCTCTCTCTCTCTCTCTCTCTCTCTCTCTCTCTCTCTCTCTTTCTCTCTCTCTCTCTCTCAATCTCTCTATCCCTCCCTCTCTCTCTCCCTCTCTCCCTCACTTTCTCCTCTCTCTCTTCTCTCTTACACAGATACACACACACACATGTACATGCACACACTTTCAGGGCATCCATAAACACTTTCCCAAAAGAGAAGCAAAGTAGGGCTACTCATGGTATTACCCTGAGACCCCTTGACAACATGAATCTTTGTGACTATAGGGAGGAAAGAAACCCAGGCCAGGTGCTTCCTTTTCAAATATAAAATTGAATTACTTGTACTGAAACCATTATGAGCATATTCACATCATTTCTATTGGAGTTCTTCTCTAAAGAAGTTGTGACATCTACTTTACCAAATCACGATACATGAAAACTTTTGATATCTGTGACTTAAGAAAAATTCTAAAGTGAGAAATAATGTGATAAAACATTTTTATTTTAAGGAGGAATAAGATGAGAAAATATTATCCTACCAAAATTACCTTTTATATGCAATCTTGTAATCTAATGAGTCCTCACAAGGCAACTTTGGATCCAGAATTCCAAAGCCATCAGAATTTAACATTTATAATACAGAGGATTGTGTGATCTCTTAAGGTTGTGTTCCCAAATGAAATATTTATTCCAGTAAGGGCTTGAGGATCCTTTTCAGAAATTTCAAACTTAAACACAATCTTATTAAAGTTATGTTTGCTCCATAAAATATATTTTCTTATATCAACTTTTCCTGAGATTTCAATGCCAACCAATTATGTAGAGAATTTGTTTTTAATAGCAAATATTCTAGCCCTGTTAAGATCAAACCTTCCCACTTTTTACTCAATCTGCTTGTTTCTTTCGCCTGGGATGGGCATTTCCTTTCCTTTATTTTCCTTTCTCTTTATTTCCTTCCCTTCCATTCCCTTTCCTCTCTTTCTTTCCTCCTTCTTTATTTCTCTCTCACTCTTTCTTTTTTCTTCCTCTCTATATTTTTTTAGCCTTTGGAATTTAAGGACATCCCTTTCAAAACCATAGTTGAACAAAGCCTCAGCAACCAACACAACAATGAATATAGTCTTTGCCAAAACAGCTTTGATAAGCCATTAGACTAGTGAATGACTGTAAACATTACTTGTTAAGAACATGAAATTCTGCCTAAGATGTTTCCAACAAAAAAATCACAACTCACTAGAAGAAACAAGAAAGGATATCCAATTTAAAGTGGAAAAATAAATCAACATAAACTGTACTAGAGTAAGCCAAGTCAGTAATATTCCTAGAAAAACAAACTTTGAATCAACTTTTGAATTTGCTTTAATATCTGAAAAGTACTATCAATAAATAAGGAAAATAATTAAAGGAGAAAGTGAGAATGTTAGTAAGAACTTAGAAGTCATGAAAATGAACCAAATAATATTCTGGAGCTTGAACTGAATTAACACTAATAGGGCAGTGCACCGGTGCCTCAGTGGCAGAATTCCTGCCTGCTGTGCTGGAGACCAAGGTTCATTTTCTGGAGCCTTCCCAGGTAAAAAAAAAAAATCAACCAAACAAACACTAATTAAATATGTGCTGTGGTTCAACAGAGGACTTGAGCAAAGAGAAGGAAATATCAATGAACTTTAAGATGGGAAAATTAAGATGAAATAGTCTGAGGATCAGAAACAAAATAGAATAAAGAGAAGTGAATGGAAGTTAAGCAACCTGTAGAACATCTTCAACAGAATCAATATATGCATTGTGTGAGTCCCAGAAGGAGACAAGAGACAAAAAGAGACAAAAAAAAATCTGAATGAACAGTCATAAGAATTCTGGGGAAAAAAAGGAAGACATGAATATACATGTGATAGTGTGATAGTTAGGTTCAGGTGTCAATTGGCCAGGTGATAATATCCTGTTGTTCTGTTGCTGTAGATTTAAATCATCACTATGTGAAATTCATTTGTGGCTGATTACATCTGCACTCAGCTAAGGGAAGTGCTTAATTAAATATCAACAAGTGATATTTAATTTGATTAGAAGGAGGCTTAAAATAGAGGTCAGACGAGGGCTCAACAGCTCAGCATACCTCATCTCAGCACTCAGAGGAGCTCGGATACAGAGGTGTTGGAGATGCACAATGAAACTGTACCATGGAAAGCAATTTGAACCCATAAATTGGGATGTAAGGCAAGTAGGCTTTGCTGTGTGCCTTCCCATGTGACACAGAAATCCAGTGGAAAGCAAGACATCCTTCTTCCAAAGAACTGTATATTTGTAACTAAGTAAATCCCCTTATTAAAAGCTGATCAATCTCTCACGTGTGGCATTCTGGCAGCTTTCCCAAACTAAAACTTCACAAATCCAAGAAGCTCCATAAAACCCAAATAATATGCACTCAAAAGAGAGCTAGACTGAATTAAATTATAAGCAAATTTCCCAAAGCAAAAACAAGGAAAGATTCCTAAAATGACAAGGGGAAAGTAGCTAATCACCTTCAAATAATCTTATAAGATTAACATGATTTCATATCAGAAACCATGTGTGGTAGTTAGGTTCAGGCATCAACTTGTCCAGGTGAAGATGCCCACTTCTGTTGCTGTGGATATGAGCCAATGGTATGTGAACCTCATCTGCTGCTCATTACATCTGCAGTTGGTTAGGAGGCATGCCTGATGCAATGAATGACATTTGGCTGGTGCTTAAATGAGAGAGCACAATGCAGCATGGCCCAAGCAACTCAGCATACCTTACCTCAGCACTCACAGCTCAGTCCAGGCCCTTGGAGAAGAAAGACATCACCCCGGGGAAAGTTGTTGGAAACCAGAGACCTAGAGAGAAGGCCAACATAGATCACCCTGTGCCTTCCAATGTAAGAAAGAACCTCAGTTAAAAGTTAGCTGCCTTTCCTCTGAAGAACTAATGAAATAAATTCCCTTTTATTAAAAGCCAATCCATCTCTGGTGTGTTGCATTCCAGCAGCTAGCAAACTAGAAAAGATTTGGTACTGGAGAGTGGGGTGTTGCTGCAGTTTGCAAATACCAGATTAGTTGGAACAGTTTTTTGGATGGCTAAGGCAAAGATTTTGGAGGACCTGTGAAGAAAATGATGGAGAAGTCCTGGAGTTCTTGAAGAGACTGTTGGTTTAAATGGAACCACTGCCAATCTGGACAAAGGGGGACACAAAAGGGACAAATTGTGGTGTGCAGAGTGAGAACCATGGAAGCTTGAATCTGAAGCCAAGAAACCTCAGCCAGGAGAGTGGACCCACACATATACATGAAGAGGGTGAGTTTGCCCTGAGGGCAGAGGATGTCTCCCATATCATTGCAGTAGACAAGCTGTGCCACCTCAGGCCTTTGAGAAGGTACAGCTCGCTCCTTGGGAACTGGGGAGGGCCTGACTGCCACCACATGGAGGGGCTGAGCATGTGTCCCAGAAATGGCAGAGAACCCAGGTGTGGCCCCAATGCCTGGAGAGAGTGGAGCTGAGAAAAAGGTAGTCTCCTCAGTGTTCGCTGAGGTTGATCTGGAAAGAGACGGGCCACTACATAGGCCCTTGGAAAGGGTGGGACTGCCACTTTCTAAAGCTGAAGGATAAAAGACTTTCATACTTTGAAATCCAGTGGTGTTTGCCCTGCAGAGTTTCCTTCCAATTTCTCCCTATGGATCCTGTGACTGTCCCTCCTTTGCATATTGGCTTCAGATAACTTGTTTTGAGATTCATAAGTCCACAGCTAGAGACTTAAGTCCCGAAGAGAATTTGTGCACTTTAATATCATTTAAGAAGATGCAAACAGTTGTCAAGTTGACAGGGGTCAATATGTGGTAGTTAGGTTCAGGTGTCAACTTGGCCAGGTGAAGGTGCCTAGTTCTGTTGCTGTGGACATGAGCCAATGGTACATGAACCTCATCTGTTGCTCATTACATCTGCAGTCGGCTAGGAGGCGTGCCTGCTGCAATGAATGCTGTTTGATTTAATTGGCTGGTGCTTAAAAGAGAGAGTGCAATGTAGCACAACCCAAGCAGCTCAGCATACCTCATCTCAGCATTCGCAGCTCAGTCCAGGCCTTTGGAGATGAAGAAAGACATTACCCTGGGGAAAGTTGTTGAAACCCAGAGTCCTGGAGAGAGAGTCAGCAGAGATCACCCTGTGCCTTCCTATGTAAGAAAGAACCTCAATTGAAAGTTAGTTGCCTTTCCTCTAAAGAACTAACTAAATACATCCCCTTTTATTAAAAGCCAATCCATCTCTGATGTGTTGCATTCCAGCAGGTAGCAAACTAGAACACCATGGATGTGGGATGGCAGTGGAAAGACATTAAATTTATGAAAGAAAAATTATCAACTAAAATTTTATATTTGGCAAAGTTACATTTTAATTTCTAAAGCAAAGTTAAGAAGTACTCAGGGCAGACCATGGTGGCTCAGTGGCAAGAACGTTTGCCTGCCATACCAGAGGACCCAGGTTCGATTTCTGGTGCCTGCCCATGTAAAACAAACAAACAAACAAACAAAAAACTGTTCTGATGAACAGATAAATAAAATGTGGTATGCATGCATAATGGACTATCATTAATCTATAAAAAAAAGTACTCAGATAAACAAAAACTGAGAGAGTTCAATTTTAGTAAATCTGCCATGTAAGAAATGCTAAGTCTTTCAATTTGAAAAGAACAATTGGATGATAACTCAAAGGAGAATGAAGAAATAGAGATTATTTTTTTAAAAGATACTTTCAGGATAAATATAAAAGCCAGTACAATTGCAATTTTTATTCCCTACATGATTTAAAAGACAAATGTACAAATACTTGTATATCCATGTTATGATAAATGTAATGAATAAAGTCATTTGTGAAAACAGTAACATAAATGAGTTGATGGCAGTATACAAACAGAGATTTTATGCTACTGAACTTAATCTGGTATTCAAATAATTATATGTGTAGGATAGGATTTTAGTTGAAGTCTTATAGTAACAACTAAGAATAAATCATAAAATGCAAAAGGAATGCAAACATAATCAAAATCAAGCACTAAATCAACTACACACAAAAAAAGACAGTGGTGGAGGAAATACAGTGTAAGAACGTTAAAACACATAGAGAAATACGACACAAATTAGCAGAAGTAAGAACTTTCAGTTTTTTCTATATTTCTTTAAAATATATCAGTTATTTTAAATGTTAGTTGATTAAACTATCCATCAAAAGGCAGAGATTTGCATAAATGATGAAAAATCACATTATGTACCATCTTTGAGAGAGCTGGGTTAGAACTCCAGACAAATTAGATATAAATTGAAAGGATGATAAATATTCCATATCAATAGTTAACAAAAGGGAGCTTTTAACAAAAGTAAGGCATGTGTACTTATGAACATAAGGTAACACAACAGTGGAAATCAGGATTCTCAGTGCATCCAGGGTGCTATATGTACATCAGTTTTATTTCCCATTAATAAAAACAAATATAATTAAAGATCATTTTAAATAAACTTTTTGACTTTTAATTCTGATTTTGAAAGCAATGTGTTTCTATACATTTCATTATCAATTTTGCTATGATTACCATCTTTGTAGAAAAAGGAACAGGTCTACAATTCCTTTAAATTTTAAAGTATGCCTAAGAATAAAGTTGGCAGAATTAACAAATCAAATATATTATTCCTAAATTGGAAATATTGTAAACAATAAATAATATTTTAGCATAAGTGTGTGAGTGAGAAAGAACTGGCTGTTGTGTTCCTGGAAATGGGATATTCTGTATGTTATTTGTGGGCCTCTTGGATACATAATATTTCAGCATAAGTAAGTCCCAAATACTTCATGACATACATGTAAGCTAAGAAAGTACTTTGGTTTTGAGAGGCTTGAATAAAAACAAAAAATGCAGTCCAAGGAGAGCACACACAATGCTTTCAATCTGAGGACACAGTCTTAGACTATATCGCTTCTAAAAATATTTCACCGAGGAGGGGGGCTAAGTGCAAGGAACTGCCCTGGCAGGTTTATAAACATAAAAATTGCAAGCGGTCTTTTCCTACCTGCTACCACAAAGGGAGGGTTGACCCTGGTTGTTCCAGGAGAAGAGGCATCTATCTCCTAATCCTGCAGAAACCACACAGCCCCTTCCCACGACTCAATTTCCTGCCCATCCCACACGTCCGTCCCAGAACCTCTTTCCAGTAGGGCCTGACGCTGTACGCATGCGCACGCCCTCCTGGAAGGGGGGGGAGGCGGGGCATTGGGGCACGTGGTCTCCTGCCCTTCAGCCTCCCCAGGGGTCCGCTGGGAAATGCCCCTTGAAGGAAAGCGCATGTGCGGCACTAAGGGCACGTTCTCAAGGAAGGATTTCGGTGCTGGATGTGGAAGGGCCTGTCCTCCTTTTGCAATCTCGCTGCTCATACCCTTTTATACTTCAGGTATATAAAATTAAAGGTAATGGCTACTCAGCCTCATGGCTTTCTAATGCTGTCACTGGGCTAACTAGTGTATGTACTTGGGTTATTTGCGTCTGCTGTCTCTCAGAAGCTGTTTCCTAGGGGGGCGCTCTTGCCCTCAGGTTCCCGCCCCACACCATGGGGAGAGCATTTATACCACGGAGATTAGAAACGTGCAGACCCAGACCAGGCTGAATTTACTGATTTTTCAATTGTGAAGAGTTTAAGTGTGTTAGGAAATCTAATAACATAAAGTAAACTTAACAGTGTGTCAAGGCTCAATTGGCCCCCTTCTAATAACACAATTATGTCAAATTCTTCAGTATTTGAAAAACATTGTTCTGTGAGGAAAGGGGTAGCTAACATTAAAACTTGAGTGGAATTCTGTGGTATAGAAATCAGAAGCCTTATAGAAGAAAAATTGGCTGAATGGATTATCATAAATGATGTTGTATATTTTTTATTTTGTAGATTATGTGCTGCACACCTATTAAAGTGTATTATATGTGTGATTATATGACCACCACATTCACTTAGATGTTCATTTTGTTAAACTTTGCTACACACTGCTCTATGCATAATTGGGCTGTAACATGGTTTTATCTTGAGGAGTGGTAGTTCTGTGGGAGGGAATGTGTTGGTGTGTGAGCCTCATGTGTGTTCTTCCTTGGATTGTTAGTGGTCAATACATGTATTTGAAGCTTTTGCTTTTGTAGGGAAGAAATGACTGTGCTCCTGGAAATGGAATATTTTCTATATACTATCTGTGGGCCTCTTGGATATGTAAAAATTCAGATTATAAGCTATACTGTGCATGTTATTGGGACTGTGGTCCTATAAATTCAGTTTGTGGTTAGTGTATGTATTTAATGGGTTGGTGGGAATAAAGTACATGTATTCATATGTGTGGATGGTGGTGTTGGTGTAGATATTTGGGAATAAGAAGTCATGAGTGTTTTTTGAGTGTAGCTTGGGCTCAGTGGTTTTGCAAAGTGTGAGAGATCCTATATCAAGGATTTGGGGTTATTTATTTGTAATTTGAGACTTTGAGGTTTTTTTTTTAACGTGTGTGTTTTCCCCATGAATTTTGCAGATTTTTCAGTGTTCAGTGGTAGGTTTGTCAGTTTTCTACCTATGCATATAGGCAGTGTCAGGAAATGTGTCTGTGTATATTAGTTTATAGGGTCTATGTGTTTTGTATATTTGTGGAGATGGGGAAATCATTTATTTGTATGTAGTTCATGTTGAGTGTTGAAAATATTTATGTGATTTTCAGGAGTTGTGTGTGTATATGTCATTGAGTGTAACTATAGCACTATTTTGTGTAGCAGGTAGATATGGTAAATGTTGGATGGAAGGACTGTGGGGTGTCATGAGTCTGTATTCTGGAAGATGCTGGACTTAATTCTATGAGTATTTTTGAGTGTAAGGATTATGTGTATGTAAGTGGTTTGGGGATATATGTGCATATGAGGGGAACAGAGTGGTACTTTTGCATATTTGTAGTGTGCTGGAGAATTTTGGATTATAACTGAGGCCTGTGTATATTGAGTGTATTGTGTATTCAAGGATCATTGCAATTTGGACGTACATCTTCAAATGCTATGAATTTGATTTTATCAGTATGGAATTATTACTGTGTATCCTGGGAAGTTAGTATGTATGTACCTGATGTAGTGATAGGGGTGTGTGTTTATACATGGAAGTAAATATCTTAGTTTGCCTGAGCTGCTATGACAAACACCACAAAATGTGTTGCCTTAAACAACAAGCATTCTTTGGTCACTTTGAGGTTTGAACTCCAAATAAAGATTTGGAGGTGATTTCTCCTGAATGTCTATAGTGTTGTGGTGCTGACCACCGGCAACTCCTGGATGTGTTTCTACCTCGTATCACTTGGCAATGTCCTCTCCTTTCTAGCTTCTCTGACTTCCCAGTTCTTTTTATATGGCCTCTAGCAATCTGGAATAAGGCCCACCTTCATTTACTTGGGTCACATGTTAACTAAAAACATCTTCAGGAGATTCTATTTACAATGGTTTCACATCCACAGAAAAATGGATTGAGACATGTCTGAACTGAGTTATATAGTTCAATATATCACAGTGGAGTAATTGTATATCTATATATTGGGGGTACATGGTGTAATTACATCTAAGAGTTCTGGATGTGAGAGTAGGGGGTATAATTAGGGACATGGAAGTGGTTTCATGTGTACTCATATTTGGTTGACTGGAGATAGTGATTTATTTCTTCAGAGTGTGTACTGGCTTGTGTGTATTTCTAGGATTGGGTGGGTGATTTATATAAATTTATTTAATTTATATACATTTATTCATAGGATCTATGGTATAAGGATTTTTAACAATGTTCTTCTTTGGAAAATTCTAGGGTTTTTCCATATCTTTTGGGGAATGTTTGAGTATTGGGGAAGTATAATTGTTCTCTGCATGGATGGGAGGGTGTGTCAAGTTGAGGGGTGTATGTATTCAGTGACCAGGAATATTTGATACAGATTGCTGGTAGGGCTGAGATTGTGGTGTGCTTGTTGTTCTGGTGCAAATATGTTATAGAGTATGTCATAGGATTGCAAGAAAACCCACCCTGAAATATAGAGTACTCTAGGCAGGAAAAAAGGTAAAATGGATCTACCTCTGCCGGGAAGAAGGGTCAACATGGCAGAACTCACAGCTCATAAGCGGGCAGGGTAAGTGTGTAGATTTGTTGGAGCCATGCCTGCATTCAGTTTACACCCCAGCAATAATCTCTTTCTTTTTAGAATGAAAAGCTACCCTTTTCCCCAAATTTAAATTAAGCAGGGGGCAGGTAGGCCCTACATAGGCAGTAGCCAGTCCTCTTCATGATTTTATTTTTAAAGTCTTCAGGATCTTGACAGGTCTTCTGTCAAGCCTCAGAATGGACACTGCAAATGTCAACAAACCCAAAGTTGTTCCTGACTCAGAACTCTTAAAGGCTAGTGGGTCAGGGTGGGCCATAGTGGCTCAGCAGACAGAATTCTAACCTGCCATGCCAGAAGCCCAGGTTCAATTCCCAGTGCCTGCCCATGTTAAAAAAAAAAAGGCAGTGGGACAATGAAAATGTTAAGCCAAATCAGAAGAAGCAGTCCATTCATTCCACTAAAATTTACTGAGTTTCATTTATGTAAGCACATAGGCAAGGCACAAAAGTATTTATTTTTGAAAGTTCCTTATTCTATCAAATACTTCTCTATGCTTTTCTAGTATCTTCTTGCTATCCTTTATGTCATTAGCCAAACCATTGAATTGATTTAGGAGATTTTTATGAACAACCTTTTTTAGTTGTCCCTGATTGTGTGTCACCTCCAGTGTTTTAATTTGGTCATCTGGCTGGGTCATAACTGCCTGCATCATTATATGCTTTTTGATTTTCTGTTGTCTTCAAGGCATTTGATTATTTTGATAGCATTATTTTGAAAGTTGGTTTCCCTCAGTCATGTAAGGTTTTGTATTTGTTTGGGTTTGCATTGAAGTTCTCCTTCTGCACTTGATTTATTAGTAATTTCCCTCCAAACCAAGGCCTGGACCTGTTGCAGGGGATGCACCTCTAATTGAGGATCCATTTAAAGCTAGACAGATCAGCAGTTTGCCAGACTTCACTTTCCTTTCTTCCTAGAAGATAGTATCCTTGGATCTCTTCTTCCCCTCAGGTCCACCTATCCCTGACTATGGCAGCTGGGTGAGCTGGATGGAGAGTATGTACATTGCAGCCAGGTCTGCTTGACCTGTTGTGCACTGAAAGTCACCAATCTCAGGCTGTAGGGGGGAGCATTACACACCTCAACAGATACTCCACTTGTGGGCCTTGATGGCTGCATTACAATATATCAGAAGGTTAATAAACATCTAAGTAAAGTTTATAGAGGTTTAATTATATATGTTAATCCTTGGCTACGCTCAAAGCTCTGCTCTCTCTAGGAAAATATAGGTTTATTTCTGTCCCTTTTTATGTATTTGAAAACCTCATCAGTTTTACAAACCATAGGGCATTCCCTGGATTCCAGTCCAGGGAAATCTTATCAAGGAAGGCCTTATTTAACAATAAGCTTTTCCTTCTTCTTGGGTAAATCATTTAGCTTAAATTAAGGAAAATAGGGTGAGCCTTTTAATTCTGTTGAAGTTCATAAAACCTTCAACAGATACCTTCATCAATTTTCCCAGAAGCCCCACTTATTTCTGTACTGTGGCCTGTTCTAGGAAAAAACAGCAAATAATTTGGGGGATGAGTATCGGTTTTTATTTTTAAGTACGTTTAATCTGATATCATTTTCTCAGCCTGCATGTTTCAATATGGCCCTAGTCAAAAAGACATATTGTGTCACTGGAATATTCAGCATCACAGGTACTTGAGGAAATGTACAATCCAAAAATGAAATTAAGGAAAGATTCCATTTACAAAACCAAATAATAATAAAATCCTTGTTATTAATTTGACCAAGAAGGTATAAGATGTAGCTACAGTTTTCCAAATTCATTTGAGTGAACCACTTGGGTGTGATTCAGATTTGCTATCTTAAATACAACTCTCAATCACAATCTGGTATTTAGCTTCTTCAATTTTGTCTGATTCACAAGCATCTTCTATTATAGAGTACAAAGAAAATATTTTTAGTGTTAGGGACAGGAGGCAATGTCACTATACTGAGAAATGGGTAACTCAAATAAACTCATGTAAATAATACCTTGTCTAATATTTTAACAGTGTTAGAATTTCTTTTGCCTCTAAGTGTAGTCCTCAATAAGGGCAGGACACTTGGGTTCAATTCAAAGTTTGGTTCAAATGTTGAGATTATTGATGTAAAACACACTAAGTGGATATTACAATATTTATTATTTACATCATTAATGTCTGGGTAGAGAGAGACAATCCTCTCAAGGAGGTCTGAAATGGCTTAGTGATGGAAAGGAGAAAGGCTTGAGTTTTTATTGTGGTTAGGGGATGTGGCCAGCAAGGGCTTTCACCTTTGGTAAGCTTGGCAACACACAAGGAGGGTACATCAAGGGTTCTCACCAAATTGCCCAGATGGAGAAAAGGATGAAAGAAAGGAAATGAATGACAGTTTTGATATATAACATGAGAAAATAGGGTCACATTCCTCATCACATGAGTTTACAATAGCCCAGCTGCTGATCACTGCCAAAGGTCGCTTTTTTCTTAGTCTCACACTGATCATCCTGCAAGGCAAAGAGTTTTTTGTTATTTCAATATAATCTAATTGTTTCCTATATGCTTTTGCCTATTATATTATTTCTTGGGCAAGGAATGAATAATTGAATGTCTGCCTGCATCTCTCTGACTATATGGTATAAAAGCAAATGTGCATTTATATATTAGATATAGGTCTCTTAATCCATCTGTGTACATAGTCCCATAATTTTCCTTTAACTGCTAGGGGATGAGTTTAAATGGCTGTGCCAGTTTGAATCTGTGGTGTTCCCTAGAAAAGCCATGTTGTTTAATCCTCATTGAATATTGCTGGGTGGGAATTTTTGATTATCCATAGAGATGTGACCCACCCAGTTGTGGGTGGTAACTTTTGTTTAGATGGTTTCTATGGAGATATGTCTCTACCCATTCAAGGTAAGGTTGCTTACTGGAGCCTTTTAAGAGGGAACCTGTTCTAGTTTGCTAGCTGCTGGAATGCATCACACCAGAGACGGATTGGCTTTTAATAAAAGAATTATTTTGTTGGTTCTTCAGAGGAAAGGCAGCTAACTTTCCACTGAGGTTCTTTCTTACATGGAAGGCACAGGATGGTCTCTACTGGTCTTATCTCCAGGCCCCTGGGTTCCAACAACTTTCCCCGGGGTGACTTCTTTCTGCATCTCCAAAGGCCTGGGCTGAGCTGCAAGTGCTGAGATGAGGAATGCCGAGCTGCTTAGGCTGTGCTACATTGCGTTCTCTCATTTAAGCACCAGCCAATTAAGTCAAACGTCACTCATTCCAGCAGACACACCTCCTAGTTGACTGCAGATGTAATTAGCAACAGATGAGGTTCACGTACCATTGGCTTATGTCCACAGCAACAAGACTAGGTATGCTCACCTGGCCAAGTTGACAACTGAATCTAACTAACACAGAACCATTTTGGAAAGAGTCACAAGAGCCCATGCAGCCTAAGACCTTTGATATAAAGAAGGAAAATGCCCCTGGGGGAGCTTCATGAATCAAGAAACCTGGAGAGGAAAGCTAGCAAATGTTACCATGTTCACTATCCAGTTGAGAAAGAAATGTTGAACGTCATCAACCTTCTTGAACCAAGGTATATTTTCTTTGGATGCCTTAGATTGGACATTTCTATAGCCTTGCTTTAATTTTGACATTTTCACAGCCTTAGAACTGTAAACTTGGCAACTTAAATTCCCCTTTTTAAAAGCCATTCCATTTCTGGTATATCACATTCCAGCAGTTTGCAAACTAGAATAGATTTTGGTACCAGAAATGTGGGGTGCTGCTGTGGTTTGCAAATGCCAAACATATTGATGTTGCTTTTTAAATGGATAAGAGGAAGATTCCGGAGGAGTTGTGAGGAGCTTGATAGAGAAGGTCTAGAATGCTTTGAGGAGACTGTTGGTAGAAATGTGGACTCTAAAGATACTTATGATGAGGTTCTAGACAGAAATGAGGTGTGTGTTGTTGCAAACTGGAAAGAATGTGCCCTTTGTTTTAAAGTTGCAGAAAATTGTGCTTGCTTCAGCAGCACATATATTAAAATTGGAATGATACAGAGATTATCATCGCCCCTGCACAAGGATGACATGCAAATTTGTGAAGTGTTCCATATTTTCTTTTAATAAAAAAATAATAAAATAAATAAAAAAATAAAGTTGCAGAAAATTTATCAAAACTGACAGCTGACTTTAGATGGAAGGCAGATTTTGAAAGCTATGAAATTGGAAATTTAGCAGAAGAGTCTATCAGATTAAATGTGGAAAGTGCAGCCTGGTTTTTCCTCACAGCTTATAGCAAAATAAGGAAAGAGATAAGCCGAGAACTAAATTCTTAGGTATAAAGAAACCAAAAGTTAATGTTCTAGACAATTCTGGGCTTCCAGGAAAGGAGACCCCAGAGAATAGTGCTTCATGT
This sequence comes from Tamandua tetradactyla, assembly GCF_023851605.1. Classification (NCBI taxonomy): domain Eukaryota; kingdom Metazoa; phylum Chordata; class Mammalia; order Pilosa; family Myrmecophagidae; genus Tamandua; species Tamandua tetradactyla. Next base: position 26,509,787 of record NC_135335.1, read on the forward strand.
GAGGATTTAACCAAATGTGCAACCAGTCAGCCATATTGTTTCATCAGGAAAGGTTTATGGAAACTCCTGTCAGATGGGCATGATCCTTGCTTACTACATAGGAAACCAACAAGAGTATTGTGGGATCTGTATATATGCAACCACTTTCAGTCTGGACTAAAATTCTCAGAAAAGAGGTAAAGGTAAAATGTCTTCAGAATTAGAAATATGGAATCTAAATTCTGAAGTCAAGAAACTTGGGCCAGGAGATTAGACCTACACAAGTACTTAGAAGGTGGGCCTTCCACTTCATTGCAGTGGAAGGGTTGTGTTGCGTGGGGCCTTGGAGAGGGTAGAGCACATTCCTTGGGAAAAGGGGAGAGTCTGGCTGCACCCATATGGAGGGGCTGAGCATGTGCTCCAGAGACAGCAGTGATCCCCAGTGCTTGGAGAAGGTGGAGCCAAGAAAGAGGTGGTCCCTGCAATGTCCCCCCAAGGTTTCATTTAGAGAGAGATGGGCTATTGCATAGACCCTTGGAAAGGCAGGAGTGCCATATTCTAAAGCCTCAAAGATAAATGAATCTCAGACTTTGAAATCTAATGGAGTTTGCCCTGCAGATTTTGGAAGCTGCTTTAATCCTGTGACCCCTCTGATCCTTCCAATTTCTCAATGGAAATGGGAATATAAATCCTATTGCTGTCCCTCCTTTGTATATTGGCAGCACATAACTTGTTCTGAGTTTTACAGGTCGAGAGCCATAGGATAATTTTGCCTTAGGACAGACCATGCCTGAAGCTGACTTTGATGAAATTTTGTACTGTTTCTGACTTTGTATAATATTTTTATTGTTACTGAAATTGTTAAAAGCTTTCTGATATTGTGATGTAATTAATGTATTTTGCATGTGGAAAGAATGTGTCTTTTTGGTGCCCAGAGGGTATAATGTGCCAGTTTGAATCTGTGGTGTACACCAGAAAAGCCATATCCTTTAATCCTCTTTGAATATTGCTGGGTGGGGGCTTTTTGATTATCCATGGAAATGTGACCCCCCCTATTGTGGGTGGTAACTTTTGATTATATGGTTTCCATGGAGATATGTCTCTATCCATTCAAGGTGGGATTGCTTACTGGAGCCTTTTAAGATGGGACAATTTTGCAAAGAGCCACAAGAGCCTTGCAGCCCAAGACCTTTGGAGATGAAGAAGGAAAATGCCCCTGGGAGGGCTTCATGAAACCAGAAGCCTGGAGAGTAAGTTAGCAAATTTTGCCATGTTCGCTATATGCCCTTCCAGTTGAGAGAGAAATCCTGAATGTAATAAGCTTCTTGAATGTAATCTTGGATGCCTGAGATTGGACATTTCTATAGCCTTGCTTTAATTTTGACATTTTCACAGCCTTAGAGCTGTAAACTTGCAATCTATTAAATTTCCCTTTTTAAAAGCCATTTCATTTTTGGTATATCACATTCTGGCAGCTTGCAAACTAGAACAATTACCTTTCCCTTAACTTCTGAAACAGGAATAGTGAGTCCCTGGGCCCCAAGTTTTTAAACCTCCATTTAGCCCATTGTCATTTTTTATGATCTTTTTGTGCTTGTTCATTTCAAGTTTGAGAAGGGTAAGTGCAACTCAAATACCATGTATTTTGTCAGATACTTTATGTACTTTACTTTTTCAGCCTCTCTATGACTTTATAATGCCAAAATTATCCACCATTTCTTGGATAACAAAAAAGAGGCTCTGAATAAGCCCCTCAGAAAATAGGTATTAGGATCTTTGACAGCAGGAACACTGGCAAAGAATTCAGACTTTGTATGGGAATGTTTAGGAGATACAGATCTGAGGCTCAGGGCCAGGCACCAGAGGATGTTGGGGAGGAAAAGAGAGGTTAAGCTGTTGCAGCTCAGGAATGGCCTTGAATTGCACACTAAGTATCTGCCCCTCTGAACTAGGTTTTATGACAGCAGGCAATATATCCAGTCAGAACAAAATCAAATTCCCCAAACCTCCAGGCATTCTTTTCACACAGATTCAGGACCTTCTGAATTCCAAGGGAAACAAGTGATCCCTATTTCAATTATAAACTTAGATAATGATAGTAACAAAGGGATTTTGTTGATAATCTCACTGCCACTATTGTGCCTTTGGCACACCAATACACTAGCCCTGAGTGGACCTCATGCTTGTCTTGAAGTCAAGGGTGTGTCCTGCTCCTCATAGAGCTTGGCACTGATGTTTAAAACAAGTCTCTGAGGCTGATATTTTTAGCTCTATAAACAACAGCTTTCCTCATCCACAAGAGACAGTGCTCAGTGTGGGGAGATGCTGGAGCCCATCACATGTCCTAAGAAACATGAAGAAGGTGACCAGATCCTCAGCCAGGTTTGTCCTTATATTGCAAAGCCTTGCTGTCACAAGTCTAATATTTTCTACAGTAGTGTATTAAGGAAAGTTGCTTATGCTTCACAAGTCAGATCCTACTGGTCAGGTCTACATAGCAATTGGAGGAGGTGGAGGTGGTGGTGGTGATGGTTGACACAGAGTTGGAAGTGGCAGCCAGGTTCCAAAAGGCTGCCAGGGAGGAGGATTTGGCCCATATCTCAATATTGGTGACTAAAGGCCTCTCATGCAGTAATCCATGAAGTTTGGTCCTGGGAAAAGAGGATGCCTTCTTGCAGCCACATTGACCTGGATACGGAAGGAGTTAAGTTGACATATGACAGACAATAGCTGAAACCCAGGGAAGTGGGTGTCAGTGCTTTGCACCTACCCCTTCACATGTTTGAGAAGAGGAGCATTAGGGCTAGAAAACTCTACCCTTCCACTTGGTCCCACAACTGCTTAGTCATCCCACAGGGTGAACTGCTGTTATGAGTGTCAGTGCCCACGTATGAAGAATGAGGAAAGGCACATTGTGATTATTCCTGAGGATTAACAGAGGGAATTCCAAAGAACGAAGACAGGGTATTCCAGACAGTAAGACATCCACTCACAAGACCTACCTGCTCCTTCCTTCACCCCACTACAGGTACTCACTATTTGCATTTTAAGAACATGCAGTATTAGAGGGAATGACAAGTCCATGCTCTACAGAAGTAGTAACAGCTACTTTTCAGAGAGTATTCCTCCAGCCTTTCCTGTCTCATCTTTGTTTCCCATGACTGCTCAGTAAGCATGACCATGCTATTCTCAGCTTAAGAGGACAGAGGCATATATAGAAACTGGATCATTGGCCCAGAGCCACACAACTTTAAAAGGCAGAAGCAGATTCAGTGCAGCACTGCTTGCCAGTATCTGCTTGTCCCCCTATACCTCCCTCCATGCAGAGGGGTCTTCTACTCTCTGGAAGTTCTATACATGGAATTAGGATCTATGGAGAGATAGTGTTCCCAGAGTCCTGCAGGGGACAATTAGGTTTGACTATAATATTTATCTTAATTCATAGATGATAATGTATTTTAGTACACTATGAAATGTAGATTACTTTTATCCTATGGGAAAACATTATTCTAATAAAAGAGTTTAATAAATGTTCTTTTATTTTAAGGAGGAAAAGTGCAAAGATGTATGATCTGAGTATTTACCAGCTATAGGACATGCATAAGCCACAAGAGAACACACTGATGTGAATATAATACAAGGTAAGACCTTGGATGGAAATTATCCCATTAGGGAATGACTGACAGTCTTAAGTACTTCACTTTCAGTGTACATTTTCTTTAACTAATTCATAATTTCTGATAATTGAAAATTTCTTATATAAAAACATTTTGGTATCCTTTAGTAATATATTTCTAAATGGATTGGACAAAAATGACTTTTGAAATTTGCAATGAATTTGCTCTGACTAGGAACATTCACAGTTAAATGAAGCACACAAGTTAAAATTGAAGGGCTTGACTTTTCACATTTTTAAGTTATGTGCAATACATCCATTCCCAAGCAGGAAAAGCATAAAATAACAATAACAGAAGCCTCCTATCTGTAACACTGCAGCCTCCACAATTAGAGATCAGTGGAGTCAACTGTATTACACAAGTTCTTCTTCAAATACAGAAGTGAAAGTCCTTCAATTCTTGCTTAGCTTCTAAGCAATTACTGCTTCTGAAGTTTACCCAAGGATGACAAGCTCAGTTTGGAGAAGCTATGCTTCTGCTTTCTTCAAAAGTGAGATACTCAAGATATCTCAGAACAAGAGGTGAGGCCAGGAGATGGTGTATATTATAATTGAAAATGCCCAGGGCCCTACTCCATTACCTCAGTAGGGAGTGGCCTTCCAGAGCTGCCTTTCCTTAGGAGTGCTGCTCCAGGTCTTGGGGCAGATAAAGGTGGGTTTATCTGAGGTTTACCTGACTTGCATATTCTGTATACAAAATTAACTGTCCCTCTACCCCTTTGTCCAATAACGTAGACTCTTTACACACTCAGGCCCTTCATCATAGGTCCAGGGTTTCCCAACTGCCTCAAATGAAATCTAAGTTTTGGGTGCAGGGGTTGCTGTCTCCTAACCCCTGTGGAATACACCACAGAGATCTGCCTTCAGGTCCAGGTGTTTTTATAACAAGTCAACCATTTGAGGATAGGACAAGGCTCAACTCTATCTAGAACTCAACACTAAAAAGGGGTCTCCCAATACATAGGGGAAATGGCTAATGGTTTAAGTGCAGATTTGAGACAGTTATGATAAGCAAACTCAGAGTCAGAATCAAGATTATTGTTTACCAGGGCATGAGGTGAAATGGGGAATGGGATATTAAGACTCAAAGTGAACAGGGTCCCCATTTGGAATGATCAAAGTGTTTTGGTGATGGGTGGTGGTGAAGGTGCCACAACATGGTGAATATAATTAACAGCACTGAAAACCTATATGAATGTGATTAAAAGGGAATATATTAAATAGTGTATATAGTAACATAATACATAAATGAAATCCATGGGATTATAGTATCAAATAGTGAACCCCACATTAAACAATTTACTGTAGTTAATAGTACAGTTATGAAAATGTGCTTTCATCAATTGTAACAAATGTTCCACAGAAGAGCACAGTGTTAAAAATATGCTGGAATATGGGAATCTTGCAATTTATGCATGATTATTCTGTAAACACTCAACTTTTCTAATAAATAAAAATATAATAACATAAGAACTGCTTTAGGTAGGAAGAAAACCCTAGGTATATACAACATTGGTCTATAGTTTTAGTTTACATATAATCTGAATGACCTGTATGACCTGTTTGGTCATATATTATATGAGTATTTCTGTATGTTATATACTTATGGACTTTAGTATTATGGTCATGAAAAAAGGAAAAATCAATTAGAAATTTATGGTAAAGCTTTAGGGTTACATTTTTTGCATTATAAGATTCAAATTACATAGGAATTTAATTTATGACTGGAATACTATAATTCACAATAAAAAATGAAAACAGACAAAAAGAAAAAGTTACCTCCAACAACAGTAAATGCTTTGTCATGGTCGTAAAGCAGTCTTGAATTAGACTACCCACAAAGACAAAGCATGAAAATATTTTCTCTAGGCAGAGCATACAGTACATATTCTAAGATGTTGTTCATTTTATTTTTATCACAAAAAGGAAAATAAGTTCTTCAAACTTTATCCTGCAAGGTGGAAAATGAACCTGCCCAATTCCCACATCATATGCATAACTCAAAAATGGTCTGAAAAGATGACTTTTTATGTTTTTAATTCAAAACCCCTCATCTCTGTGGGGGTATGTAATATTTCTTCTGAATATTTTGCCACTTACTAAATGTGGAGAGCATAAAATCATTGCTAGCTAAAGATTCCTTACTGTCTGTGTTTTCATGAATTTTTTCTACTACAAGCCTCAGAACAATCACTGAAAATTGTTATATACTGAAACAGGAAGCAATATCTCAATAGGTAACTTGGTCACAGAGAATGCAAAGGTGAAATTATTGGTGGAGGACAGAAAGAGTAGGGATTATGAAAACAACAGAAACAACTGAGGAGCAGAAACTGGTGGTTCCTAAAGACCTTCCTCCAAAAGTAAATTACACTCAAGAATCTCTGATAAGAGATGGGAAGGAAAGAAAAGAACAGATTATAGGATAAAAGCAGAAAGAAAGAAAGGCAGTTTCTTACTGACTAAATATGGCAAATGTAAGGCATTAACTTTTCACAAAAATGATAAAATGATCTACATTATTAGTCCATGCATTCATTTACATAACACAATTTGAAGCCATGACCACAGAATTTCCTCTTGCTTCTAGGGTACCCATGATACATATGTACATATGCTTCATACTGCCACTCAAGTCCCTGAAACACTGCTCAATATTTTTCTATTCTTTTCTATATATGTTCTTCTGATTTTAATTGCCTGCCATCTAGTGGCTTATTCTTTTTTCTATTTGTTAACATCTGCTGTTTGCTTTCACTATTTCCTATGAGACAGAATTCCCTCTCCAGGGGGTTTAAAGCAACCAAATCTTTGCCCCAGGCTATCTACCTCAACAGATTCTTACATTCTTTTCCATGTCTTAAACTGCTTTCACCTGGAGGGCAAATTCTGGAAAATCTCTGAGACTATCCCAGAGAATACTTTCAAAATCAGTCTTTCCCAGCCAGAGACCTACAAATGGGGTGCAGACTAGCTCCAAATGGCCTGTAATTCACTAGCCATTGTTTATGACTCAGTATTCAAAGAAAGAATGACAACTACTGACTAATCAGAATTTATGGGTCCTCATGGGTTTTGTTTCTTAGGAGAGGCTATGATGTAGGTCACACCTTTCTATAATTGAAGTCTAGGGACTGAACTCTGCAGATAGAAAACATTTAAGGTCTATTACAGAGTGAAGTTTAAAGGTCTCTTGAAATGTGAGTGCTTTCCAAAATCTAAATGCTGATGCTGTATCTTTTCTGTAAGACACACACACAAAAATATTGAAACATAGCTAAGAGTCAGAGAGTGACTGTCACTTTCCAGATTAAAGAGAAGAGAATATATTCATTGCACCTACACTTTGACCACACCAGTAAGTATGACAAAGTCTTCCTTTTTGAGAATCCATTACCTATTTTGCTGATTTCACATGGTATTGGTAAGACCAAATGAGATGATGTATTTGAAAAAGATTTTGCAACACTATACATGATCATATAAGTGTAAATTTTCCTCAGCTTGTTTATTAAAATTATGCATATTTTATTAATTCACTATATTGTGTGTATGATAGCGTCTGGAGAAGTGGGACATGCTGGCATGTGTGGGTAGAAATCTCTAGGTTGAAAAATAACAAGAGGTCTAAGGAAATGTAGCCCATTGTGGTTGGGCATCCTCAAAAAGTCTCATGCCGGGCGGGCCGCGGTGGCTCAGCGGGCAAGAGTGCTTGCCTGCCATGCCGGAGGACCCCGGTTCGATTCCCGGCCCCAGCCCATGTAAAGAAAAACAAACAAACAAACAAAATATAATAAAAATAAAGATGTTTCCCTTTCTTCCTTCCTTCCTTCTCTGTCTTTCTAAAAAAAAAAAAAAAAAAAGTCTCATGCCAACCCAAGTCTCTACTCTCCAGTTGAATCCTAGTTTATACTCTCTTCTCCTTCATCTCCATTCATATTATATAATCTCTAATCACCAGGCTTTCTGTAATTAATCTTTATTTTTCCTTTTCCTGTGTATTTGCTACTCTTTCTTTGAATCCATTTTCCTTATATGCTTTTATCTCTTTTCCACATGCTTAATTTTCCTTTCACTAAGTCACTTTTTTAATTTTTTTGGTGTCTTTATCATTTTTTGGTCTTCTCCATTTTCCAGTAATGATTTATAAGGAGGTATTGAAAAGCACCCAAACAGCCCTCACTATGATGTGGGAATTCTACAATTTCAATATGAAATTTTGATGATCTTATTTTTAAACTGAAAGTAAAAAAAATTGATCAGTTCTTTATGTTGCTCACCTTCAGAAAAGGGCCTACTTGATATTTATTTAGGTAGATAAAACTATTTTCTATATTCTTGTTACAGGGCATTTGGACTCCCTCATCACATTAAATGTATTAAATACATAATTGTCTAACAAATGAATGCATTTTATTTCTGCTTAGCAGTTATTCTCTGGTTTCAATATTTGGCATAACTCGCTCTTGTAGTTACTCTTGTATGCTTAAAAGGTAGACTGCGAATGAGTATTGTTATGTCTTTTTTTCTGTGTCATTAAAACAAACCAAATGTCACTAATAATTTCTTTTCCTACTGTGTAGAGTGTTCTTCATTTATCTATAATGGTAGAATTTATTTAGTATATCAATACACAATCAGAATTTTCTGGGAAAAGTATCAGCTACAAAAGTTAAATGTTCATAGAAAATAGACTGCTATGACAGCTATAGTCTACACAAAGTTGTAAGGTGTAGCTTACAGAGTAGTTCTTAAAAAACTGGGTGGGGTGTTATTTGGTTTGATATACACTATTTTCTAAATTGCTGATATAAAATAGAAAAAGCTTGATGTATTGGCATTTAAGCCAGGGAAGATTAGGCTATGCAAGAGAGAAAAGATAGTTGAATTATCTTTTATGTCAAATGTTTTGAAAGCTACTATGTGCTTAATATTTTTAATGGAAGAAAGTCTAGACAACAATTATAATCCCTCACTAGGGTAAATGATCATCAAAAAATACCTGTTGGTATCAGAAAGTATGATCTTGTTATACCAAATATGATTGTACTAAAAGCAGCTAAAACAACAATACTATAATAAAAAAGACATCGTTAAGTATGTAAGGAAAGAACATGTTAGAGTATTTCAGGCCTTCATGTCTGGAAGTCCAGGAGAATTTTTTGTAGGGGCTTTTTCAAATTTGTGGCAAAATTATTCTTGGGAACGGTCTAAATAGTGTGGTGTATTAGAGATGGAGCATAACAATGTAGGCTAGAGACAGTAATTGGTAGCTATTTGCTACAACTAGAGAGTTGGTTATACTCCAACCTGTCCTGTCCTTACTCCATTGTCACTGCCTTGTCTTTACTCAGGTTATCCAAGGCAGCTGCAGATATGTCCTCTCTAGTTCACATAGTTCTGCACCTTTCAATACATCTGTTCTTTTAGGATTGAGAGATCCCCTTAAAGGCAAAATTGATTCATAGGAATTCTGCAACTTCATACCACAGCTTAAACCATTTTAATACCTCTTTGATATTTACTGATTAAATGTTAATCTGGCTTATTTTTCACAGTGACCTACACCTCACACAAGTACACCTCCATCTCTGGCTATTGTGAAGCAGGTATTTTACACAGTCACACCTGTATTCATTGTGATGGAACAGACTCTATCAGCATCCAAAATAGCACAAGGAAGTGAAACTTTTAAGGATCATGGAAGGGTTTTCTTTTGTCCCTCAGATATATATCATGTTCAATTTATAACAATTTTGTTGTGATGAAAAGATTTTTTTTTCCCAAATATGACTGGCGCCTTCTCACATATATTGGGAGAAACAAAATTATTCTCAGAAAAGAAAAGTATGTCTTTTTTATAAGAAAATATTGAGCTAGTGTTTAGATTAGACAGGTTCTAGAGCTTGTTATGAAGTGGACAGTTTAAAATGTAGACTAGTAAATTTTTCCAAATAAAGTTGAATACATGTCATGACAGGGTGCACTGATCCCATACTGTCTCACACTGGGCTTGTGAAACAAGCCTATACTGACTGTGAAACTGTCAATATTTTAATAGGTTATGACTCAGTTTTCTTGTCTGTAAAATAGAAAACACTTCTTACATTGGTCTCTGTGAAGGATTAATGATAGAAAAAACAGGAAAATATGAGATCAATTCAAATAACTGTTACTGTAAGTAAACTGCTTGAAAATGAAGACTAGTGAAAATATCTGATATGTCATGTGCATTGCCTGGTAGAGGGTCTTGCCCATGGTATGCATTCAAAAATATTTTCCTGAAATAATAAATAAGCAGCTGCCTTCTCTGCAACTTCCAGATAAGACAAAATAACCATCATGAAGTTGAGAAATCAGACATTCACCCCTGACTTTGTGCTACTGGGAATCTTCAGTCACAACCCCATCAACACCTTCCTTTTCTCTCTGGTCCTGGGCATCTTCACAGTGGCCTTCATGGGTAACACTGCCATGGTTCTCCTCATCTACCTGGACACCCAACTCCACAGCCCCATGTACTTCCTCCTAAGCCAACTCTCCCTCATGGATCTCATGCTTATTTGCACAACAGTACCCAAAATGGCCTTCACCTACTTGTCTGGCAATAAATCCATCTCTCTGTCAGGTTGTGGGACACAGGTATTCTTTTATGTGTCCTTGCTTGGGGCTGAATGTTTCCTGTTGGCTGTCATGGCTTATGACCGCTATGTGGCTATTTGCCACCCTCTCCGATACACCATCCTCATGAATCAGAAACTGTGTGTGCTCATGACTGTTGCTTCCTGGATCCTGGGGTGTCTTGACGGTATCATTGTGCTTGCAGCTGTATTGTCATTCACTTACTGCAGATCTCTGGAAATTCATCACTTTTTCTGTGATGTTGCTGCCCTTCTACCTCTCTCCTGCACAGATACCTCTTTCTTTGAAAAACTGCTTTTCATTTGCTGTGTGGTGATGCTAATCTTCCCAGTCTCAGTTATTATCATTTCCTATTCCCATGTCCTTCAAGCTGTCATCCACATGGGCTCTAGGGAAAGCCGTCACAAGGCCTTCACCACTTGCTCCTCCCACCTGGCTGTGGTTGGGCTCTACTATGGTGCTGCCATGTTCATGTACATGAGACCAGCCTCAAAGCATATCCCTGACCAGGACAAGATGGTGTCAGCCTTTTATGCCATCCTCACACCCATGCTGAACCCCCTGATCTACAGCTTCCGAAACAAAGAGGTATCCAGGGGTCTTAAGAAGCTATTGGGAAAAGGAAAGTTATTGTAACTCTATCAAAACCCTTTTTATTTCCTGCTTTATTAACAGTCTCCCATGAAAACTGGAAGTACTTGAAACATTCATCCTGCTAGTCTGTATCTTTCCTATGATCTTTTTCAAACTAAAAATTTGTATAATATTATAGATGAATCATAAGTAAGTAGTATCTAAATATTAGCATATACTGCTTCACCAATGTGAATTTTTCTTATGGCATTGGTTTTTACCATGGGTATTATCTAACCTTAGAATGCTTGTCTTTCAAATCAACTTTTTGAATGAATAGTCCTTGCTTCATCCCAAAGTAAGGGTTGGAGTTGTTTCACTGTTTTTGTTGAGATGTGTCTTTGTTTATTGATTTCTAAGCTGCCAGTACTTCTCTTCAGTTTCATCTCTATTCTTGCTTATTGACTTCTTTATTCCTGGCTCTTCTCAGCTTAATTACCTAGTATTTAAGTATGGGAAGTTAAGTATCAGCACAGTTTTGCATCAAATTTCATGTCTTTAAAGTAGCTGTACAAAATGACTAATAGTTTTAGCCTTTCTTTGACAAGTGGATAATATAATGATTCTAGATAACAGAATCTACTTGTTCTGACTGCAGAAACTTCATCTTCATCTTCTTTATTGAAAAAAACGGACACTATGATTTCCTGAAGTTATTAATCACAATTTTTATATAACTTATAAAATGTTCCTTAATTATCACACAAAATTTTTTATCCATTATATAGGAACTCGCAAAGTTTTACTTGAAAAGTTTGTGGCCTCTAAATCTCTTAAAACATATTATTTTAATATGTCACTGATGCCAACTATTTGATGAAATCCTTGATGTAAGGAAATTGTTATCATGGGTTGCACTTCAAATTTTTAGATCCTCTAAATCCTTTACACAAAATGATTTCCAGCTCTGTTGGAGCTGCCTTGTTTTATTTATACATAATTTTGCTACAGTAGTTATTTATTTTTAGTATCCTCTTTCTGTATAACTGTTTTTAACTAAATTGGATTTTATCTTTTAAGAACATGTACAATGAATTATAAACTGTTGCATCCTTTAGAGCACTATAGATATTTTGAGGCAAATAGAATATTCTCATTGTTGTGATTGCTTGTTTATATTTGAAATGAAATTCATACACCATAAATGCACCTGTTTAAACTGTACAAATCATAGGCTTTTAAAAATATTTTAGAATATTCAAATAATTTTTCAAATTTTGTGACTAATTTCAAAATATTTTCATCATTTCAAACAGAAAAGTTATAGAATTAGTAGTCATTTCACATTTCCTCTGCTCTCAGCCCCTGATTATCACTAATCTATTTTCTAACTTTTTCATTTTCCCTATTCTGGATATTTCATATAAATGAAATTATACAATATGTGACTTTTAGTGACTTCCCTCTTTCACTTACCATTATGTTTTCAAGGATTTCCCATGTTGAAACATGTATTAGTGCTAAATTCCTCTATATTACTGAATGATATTTCTTTGTAATGTTACACCACATGTTGTTGTTCATTCATAAATTAATGTACATTTCAGGTGTTTCTACTTTCTATTTTAAACAAAAAAATTCTGTGATGAATACTAACATAAAATTTTTGCATGGACCTATGTTTTCAAGTCTCTTGAGTAAAATCCCTTAAGTGGATTGCTGAGTCATATGCTAACTCCATGCTTAATTTTTGACAAAATTGTCAAAATAAAAAAATGTTTTCCACAGTGGCTGTAGATAATTTCTACCAGTGGTGTATAAGAGTACCAACTTCTACACACCCTTTCAAGCACTTTTTCCTCATTTTTCATGTTGTTTATGATGTTGTTTATTTTCTTTGTCTTTGGTTATAGCCCTCCTAGTGGGTATGAAGTGGTATCTCATTTGGATTTGGTTTACATTTCCATAATGACTAATGATGTTGAACAACTTTTCATGTGCATATTTTCCATTTGTATATATTTTTGGGAAAACATCTGTTCAAATCATTTGGAATTCATTGTATTTGAATTATTGTGTCAGAGTTCTTTATGTATTATGGATATTAAATCCATACCAGATAAATTATTTGCAAATACTTTCTTGCTTTCTGAATGTTGTCTTTTTACTTATTGATGGTGCTTTTAGAATCTCAAAAGTTTTAAGTTTGATGTAGTACAATATTAATTATTTCTACTGTGGCTTATGCTTCTAGTGTTAGATCTAAGAAATCATTCTTCAATCTAAAGTCACAAAGATTGACTTCTCTGTTTTCTTTTAAAGAGTTTTATAGTTTTAGCACTCATATTTAGACCATTGATCCAATTTGAGTTTATTTTGTGTATAGTGTGAAATAGAGTTCCCACTTCATTCTTATTTTTATTTATTTATTTATTTTTGTCATGAGCAGGCTCCAGGAATCAAACTTAGGTGTCCTGCTTCTCAGACACAAATTCTACCACTGGGCTATCCTTCCACAGCCCTTCATTCTTATTTTTAACCTTTTAATTTTGAAATGCACTCACATTTATAGGATACTAACAAAAATAATGCAAACTCCATACAGAAAATTCTAAAATACTCTTATACCCACAGGTGTATGTTCCTTTAGAATCACAAGAGACAATTAAAACAATAGGTAAACACATGGGAAAATAATGTATTCTAATAATGCTATGATGCATGTTTATTATTAGGATGTGCTAAAAAGGTATGGTGTCCTGTTTATACATCTTAAGGGGGAAGATTACCCAGATGGAAAGCATATTAGTGTTAATTAGCTCTAGAAAGCAGTGTGCCCTTCACAGAATTAACTAATCAATTTAGGTATAAAAATGAGTAATTACAGCTGTTAGGTTACTGGGCTTTAAATCCACAAAGAGAACATTGTTGTAGAATATTGTCTCAAATGTCCACGAGGATTCCTTGTTCCACTATTAAGTGTGGAACCCTCCACTTACCAGCTCCAGTGAAATCTGAATAGGGCAGGTGAAATCAAAGTCAGTTCTGACTAAAGAAATCCTTTATGAACAGCATCATGTTGTCAGTGATATGAGCAACGCATGGACAAAAATAATTATATAAGATCCTGCTGTAAAATGTGGCCTAAATAAATGCAGAGCAAAAATAAAACCATGTGTCAATGAGCTCTGGAAAAAAAACATATTGTAATAAAATAAAATGGAGTGAAAGAGAGGCCAAGCAATAAGTAGGAACACCAAATTTTGTGAAAATGATATGATTCTTTCTTTTGAATCTACTTTGAACCAGAAAGAATCATAAACTGCTATCAAATTGTCCACATTATTGAATATAACCCATCATTTTCACTAGAAGCAGTGTAACTCTTACAGTGGAAGAATGGCAGTGACTGATGAAATCTAAGTTGACAGAAGAGAGCCAGTTTTTCACAGTCTAGAGTAAATGGGCACCAGAAGGTCAATGTTAAGAGTAAGGGATGATATTTATTAAATATTAAGTAAACAAAAAGGATATTTTAATCCCTATGTAATAAGGGAGTTTTTCAAATAAAAGAATTATATAGAAAATGGTAGTTCTTGTACAGATTCCGACTGGACTGTACAAGTCCAGTGCCATCCAGTCAGCAGTGAATAGGGCTTTTCACAAGAGGGTGGCCAAAATGAAGCCATGTCACATGACATGAAGAAAGTTAACTGAAATAACATAACCATTTTTTAAAAATTATGCTGATAAACACACATGAAGATTTGTTTTCCATCCAGTTACTCATTATCTCTCAAATAGTTTACTTCTTGAAAAGTCCTTCACAAGTTTAAGTAAAATTTAACTAAACTTTTAAATGTCTAAAAACTAATATTCTCAAAAGAGTGTGTCTCTGACCCTAGCTAACTGTCCATTAAAAATAACTTTGAAAACAGAAAATGTGCAAACTGCTATGGAGAAAGCAAAGCTGAAACCACTTAGATTTTCCTGTTTTTCTGAATGTGGGGTCAGGGTAGGGAACTGGGGGAGAACTCGGAGAGGATTTTCACTGGCTATGGAGAGCACAGACTGTTTTCTGTGGACATTTGAGAAACAGAAACATCAGCACATGTCTTCACCAGATAGGAAACCATGATGCAGTAAGGGTCCCTGACTGCATAGGCAGTGCTCTAAGGGTCCCCGGCAGCATGGGCAGCACCCTAAGGGACTCCGGCTGCATGGGTAGTGCCCTAAGCGTCCCTGGTTGCATGGGCAGTGCCCTAAGGGACCCCGGCTGCATGGGCAGTGCCCTAAGGGTCCCTGGCTGCATGGGCAGTGCCCTGGCAGTGGTTTGGATAGTTTCTTCACCCTGGACAAGACACTCATTGACCACCTGCCTGCTGCCTCTGACCCGCCTTGCCCTGGCCTTTCCCCAATGCCATCCTAAAACCAGAGACCTCTGGCTGGGGCTTGGGACTGGTGGGCAGCTCACTGCATGTGGGTCTCACTTAGGGTTCCCTGGGCAGTGCTGGCCATGGGCAGTGACTTCCCCACTGTCTCATTTCACTGGCTCAGTTACTGCACCTGGATATGGCCTGCACGTGGTGTGGATGTGGCCTGCACATGGTGTGGACGTGGCCTGGACATGGCCTGCACATGGCATGGACATGGCCTGCACGTGGTGTGGACATGGCCTGCATGTGGTGTGGACATGGTCTGTACGTGGCCTGGATGTGGCCTGCATGTGGCATGGACATGGCCTGCACATGGCCTGGCCGTGGCCTGGCTTCACCGGTGGCCTTGGCAGAGACCACCCTAATATCTCACTCTGAAATGGGCCGTATTCCGGTTATTGGCTCCTCCTCTTATCAACTACCACATAATAATCATGTTTAGCTTTGAAGCAATGCTTCCAAAATACAAATTAAAAGAAAACTCCTAAAAGAAAAAATATTAATTGTCCCATTAAACTTTAATGACACTAAAAAAAAAAACAAGACTCCTACCTAGGGGGATTGCTTTTGGTTTATGTTCTTGTTTTAATCACCTCCTGTTCACATGCTGGTGGGGAGGGATTCTCACCACGGCCCAGGACACCAGGCCTGGCAGACCAGACTGAAGGTGGTTGGGCTGCGTACAGGTGGACCCTGGGCCCAAGGCACAGCCGGCCCCAGGGGCACCCCAGAGAGGACACAGGGTTCAATGACAGGCCTGGGCCTGGGCTGGGAGGGAGGGCCGGGGGGCAGGCTGTGGTCGCTGGATGGAAGCCCCCATGACAGGGACAGGCAGGCCTGTCGGGTGACTGGGGGCAGGGGCTTGGCACAGCCAGACTCACCACCATCCCCGTCTCACTCATGGCCCAACACCTGGTGCACAGCGGGCTCACCAATGCATCCCTTTCAGATGAGGATGAGGGAACTCGGAACACTGCACCAGGTGTGAGGCTAGGCTTTCACCCTGAGATAAACACCACCCTTCGTAAGAAAGCCGAGCTGGCATATTCTCACGTGCATGTGGACAGCAAGAAGAGAAGGCATGAGAAGCATAAAAGAAAAACCAAAGAAAGACAGCAATTTTCCCGTATGATATACATGAAGCAATTTCTCTCAATTACTTTGGTCCAATCCAAATAGCGGGAAATAATTCGTTGTTTGCATTTTCCCATTTCCTTTAGTATGGCTCTGCCCTGCATCATTCTGTAAATGTTCCTTCCAGGGAACAGAGAGAAAAGTCCGACTTCCACTAGGAGACTGGGAGCCCAGATTGCACGAAACCCTAAATACAGAGCCGTTATTATAATAAATGTGGGTTAGCTACATTCCTACTGCACCCAAGTGCATATTCACATTATAATTTAACATGTTTTTGTGATACACTGGTCTGTTTGCTGAGAATACTAGTGAGAGTTTCTGAAAAAAGATTGCTTTTCTAATAGAATATTTTGCATCTTGGTCCATGCCATATCCAAGGAGAATATAAAAATCCATCAGAAAGTGAAACCATTGCCTCCCCGCCCCCACGTGTGACATGACATCTGGGGTGAAAGTCTCCCTGGCAGCATGGGAGAGGACACCCAGGGATGAGTCCAGTCCTGGCACTGTGGGATCAACAATTCCATCCTGACAAAAAGGGGAAAGAAGTGTAACTAATAAAGTATGAGTGGCAGAGAGACTTCAAATAGAGCCGAGAGGCTACTCTGGAGGCTGCTCCTATGCCAGCTTCAGGCAGACCTTGCTGCGTCTCCCAGCCTGGATATGTGCTGTCCTGATGCAGTCAGGGTTTGCCCTGCTGGGTCCATGTTGCTGGAAGGTGAGGCAAGCAGTTGCCTGGGGCTGGCCCTGTCCAGCAGACACAATCTGCGATGACCGCAGGCCAGGGAGGGACCATCCGGCTGCGGCTGGATATCCACACGGTGCTGCCATGGGCGGGCGTTGATAGGACCCGGGAGCCGACCCTACCACCCACTTCCCACCCCCAGGCACTGGGCCACTCCCCAGGTTGGAGTTTAAGGTGTGGCCTGTCCACGGGAGTACGTGTGCACCAGAGAGAAAGAGGAGGGCAAGCCAGGGCCGATGGAACAGCTGGACACCCTTCCCCAGCAGGGAAGTGACACTTCCCAACTCATGGATTTTATTCTGAGCAGGGCTGCCGGCATCTGTTCCCCAGTTGTGGATTCATGCAATGAATTCAAGTTGAGCAGCCCAAACCCGGAAAGCACTCTATATGTACACACACACACAGACACACACACACACACAGACTCATGTGAGGCAGAGAGTTGCAATATGGTTCATAAAAGATCTATAAATGAGAATAACTGTGTATCCAGAAGTTGTCAGTTCCCTTTCTGCGTGGGAAGCAGGGCTGCTGACAGCGACTGCAGCATCTGTCAATATTGAGAGCGGCGTCTGCCAGCTTTATTTATGCCCCAGCATTTAAGCACCTCTGACGTGTGAGGTCTGCCCAAACAAGCTCTAAAGAGAGAGTCAATTTAGCAAATGAAAACCAAGGGGTAATTTGCAATTTTTAATCTAAATATTCAAAATAAATATATCTGTTCTAAAAGTAATTTCATATCTTTGGAATGATTAAAAGTATTCCAATTTCCGAGTTTTAATTATGAAAATATGCATTGTTATAATTTGGTAAGGACCTAATATTATGAATTTTTAAATGCTGTGAGTCATAATATATTACATGCCATGTATATTTTTTCTTGATGTTCACTGCCCAAAATACTCAGTTTATCTGGTAGGGTAAAACTGTTTTAAAAAAAGCTTTGTCAAATATCATTGTCAAGAATATGACAAGATTGAAGAAAATAGGAATTAATTAGAAGAGAGGGTTATAGGAACAGTTGGTGTTTCCATCTCTAGAAACACAGAGGTGGAAATATTTAGAGAGAATAATTTGAATGGGGACTGAAATACCATATCTAAAAATCCAAGCAACCCCCATGGAAAGCTGTGCAAGGTCTAGTGTTTCCCTGCCTTCCGACCACAATCAGGAGATCACATATGTTCCCACAGTGTGGCCTGGAAATGGCTGAGCAGAAGCACAGGTAGCCCTTGAACCAGAGGAGAATTAAGGGGTGGTGCGTGTGATGTGGGAAATGCCACCAAAAATATATAGACATTGCTTGAATCTTTATTTAAAAATCTTTGCATTGAGAAACAAGAGCTTCCTTAAGCAACAGTCAAGAGCCAAAAATTGTGAGCCCCTCTTCCTGATGTCCTTTCCCCCAGGAAAACTAACTGTTCATTACAGTATGTTCCTATTCTGATTGTAAACATGGGAATGAAGCTGTTGCCATCCGGTGTTGTTTCCTGCAGCCTCAGCCCTGTCGGGGTGGCCCTGAGAGCCCAGTGGGGTTCACTGTAATGTAGGGAGGTCGCACCTCAGCAAAGTGCCTGTGAATTCACCTGATGTGCCTGGTGCCTGGGACAGTTTTCCTTCTCCACCCCAGGGAGAGAGGCCAGAGGTAGAGACAGAGGTAGAGAGAGAGAGGTGGGTGCGTGCGAGAGAGAGAGAGAGAGAGAGAGAGAGAGAGAGAGAGAGAGAGAGAGAGAGAGAGAGAGAGAGAGGCAGTGGAGGTGGGGAGAGATGGAGAGAGAGACAGAGAGGTTGAAGGGGTGTATGCATGAGAGACAGAGAGGTAAGGTAGAGAGGGTTGGGTTTGTGCATGCATATGCAGGACAGGGAGGGTGAGAGAGGTGGAGAGAGAGAGGGAGACAGGGAGACTGAGGCTGGGACAAAGACAGACTTCCGCCTTAAACCCTAGAAGGTGAACACATGCTGGGGCAGGGGATGGAAGGGAAAGAGGAAACCACCCTCCCCATGGCACAGTGGGGGTCTCTAAATCTCTCCAGACTCATCACTGTCACTCAAGAGTGGGCCTGAGTTGCTGTCTGGCCTTTGTCCTGTTGCTCTAGGTTCAGCTGCCCCAGACTCTGTGGAATTGTGAACACATCAATAGAAAATGGTTTCCAATATGCCCCTGCACCAAATCTAAGTGGTGAAACTCCTGAGCTGTTCCTCATTCCAGTCAAACCTGCAGAGTCACCACAGCTCAGACAAACTCTCTTTCCAGGGTGTCCTTTGCAAATTGGCCATGTTCACTTTCCCTGCGAGTATTTCTGTGGAAAAGGGCATGATGGTTTAGTCTTTTCTACATGTTCCCTCAGTGGCAGAAGGTATTTCAGGGATGGATTTCACAGCATCTACACGATGACAGCTTTCTCATCTCTAGGTTTGCCTCACCCTACCCAACAACAGAACAAATCCTGCTTTTCAACTCAATTTTTATCCTACCAAACTTTGAACAGTACAATGTTATGAAAGTGCTGGTCCTATAATTTCTATTTAGAGTGGGAGAAAGCCACCTCTAAATAAGATGCAATTTACCCTTTCAAAATTATTCAATCATTTCACCTTATTTTGGGAACTAGAAAAATGCAATTTGAAATACCATCATAAAAATCACTTACATGTTTCACTTTATTAAGTCAGTATGATGTGGCATAAAATGCATATTCAAATTTAAAAAGAATTACATCTTTCTCTTTCCTTTTGTTTTTAGTGAAGTGTCATCTGAAATTAATACACCTTGGAATGCTTTATTAAATTAGTCAGGTGAAATAGAGTTGACATACGTGTTCTCGCTCACACTTGGATTTCCATCAGCCATTTCTCTGTCTCTCGCACACCATCCCCACATGAGCACAGATACCCTAATATCCCCAAAGCCTAAACCTTCACACACATGCACACGACTCTCACCCACTGCCCCATTTCTCTAACTTTGATTCATCAATGACTTCATAGAAGCATTTTTCACACATGTAAATGTACTTGCACACATTTTTTTCCTTATCTCTCATTCAAGCCCTGCTTACAGCAGTGTGAATCTATGGAAACTATTTATTTTGTGTTAATATCACAGAAATGTGTGCTAAATCTAGTAGATGCACAGAAACATTTTCTATGCAAATCAGAAAAATCAATTGAATTTTTCTTACAGGCGTATTTATAGGAGGAGGAGAAGTTTCAAATATTTAAATGAATTCCAAGCTGAAGTATGTCCCTTCCACATAGAGCATTTTATTCTAACAGCATGTTCTAGTGTGTGTCTAGAGGCTGAGGTACCTGAGTTGGTTAAAGAAGCAATAGTTTGGATAGACCATTCATTTACTCCATTGGAACCACTGTACTTTTCTGATTCATTTAAATATCTTGACCACACTGACCTACTTTCTTAGGAAATTTGCATCCATAGAATTTATCCTTTTAAGTGCAGCAGCAATAGATGTTGTCCATGTGAGCGGCTCTTGCTTGTGGATGAGTGACCTGAAGCTGACTTGGTCATCGGGGACAATATTCTCATTCAAAAAGTCCATTTAGTGATCTCTTCTTGTTCTTCTGGTTGGATCTGTTGTTTTTACCTATGGTTTAAATCATTATATTCACCACTACTACATGCATTACTAGAATATATAGCATTTATAAAGCAGGATGCATAGAATATTGATTCACCTTGGCCACACATTCCATACATATAAACCTTCTCCAAATCATTTTACCAGATATATAAATGTAATATGATTTCACACTGACAATAAATTATGCATAAATTCAAATTTGTAGTTACAGTTTTTAATATTTCAGAAAAACAGATTATTTTATAGGCAGAAAATTTAGTTCCCTGTAAATAATAAAAGGGCACTAATTATGACTTTAGAATTTAATACCAATGCATACTCTCATCCTTGAAAATGTGCTTTTCTGGATAACTTGGCTCTGATATGGTGGTCATGCTCATAGATGGAGCACAAACTTGAAGATTACTTTAACCATGGGATTCTTTTCTTTTCCCTCCCCAAACAGACAGATATTTTTCTTTTCCTGAAATTATGAGTTAATGGGTACAAATTGTCTTGGCCTAAAGGGATTTATGTTCTTTTTTTAATTTTTATTTTTTCAGTAAAAAGAAATAAAAACTTTATGGTTAAAATGAAGTCAACCTTTCCTTATTACTTTTCATTAGATAAGTTTTGAGTTTATAGAAAAATCATCAGGAAAATACAGAGTTCCCATATACCTGTGCCCATTATTATTATTATTTTTTTTTCTGCTGGCTTCTTTTTTTTTTTTTAAATTTTTTTATTAATCAAAAAAAGAAAAGAAATTAACACAACATTTAGAAATCATTCCATTCTACAAATGCACTCAGTAATTCTTAGTATCATCACATAGATGTATGATCATCATTTCTTAGTACATTTGCATCGATTTAGGAAAAGAACTAGCAAAACAGCAGAAAAAGATATAGAATGTTAATATAGAGAAGAGAATTAAAATAATAATACTAATAATATATATATATATATAAAAAGGAAAAAGAAAAAAACAAAAACAAAAGATACAAACACACAAACAAACAAACAAAAAACCATATTTCAGGTGCAGCTTCATTCAGTGTTCCAACCTAGTTACATTACACTTAGGTATTATTGTGCTGTACATTTTTGAGTTTTTGTATCTAGTCCTGTTGCACAGTCTGTATCCCTTCAGCTCCAATTACCCATTATCTTACCCTGTTTCTAACTCCTGCTGGTCTCTGTTACCAATGATATATTCCAAGCTGATTCTCGAATGTCGGTTCACATCAGTGGGACCTTACAGTATTTGTCCTTTAGTTTTGGGCTAGACTCACTCAGCATAATGTTCTCTAGGTCCATCCATGTTATTACATGCTTCATAAGTTTAGTCTGTCTTAAAGCTGCATAATATTCCATCGTAGGTATACGCCACAGTTTGTTTAGCCACTCGTCTGTTGATGAACATTTTGGCTGTTTCCATCTCTTTGCAATTGTAGATAATGCTGCTATAAACACTGGTGTGCAAATGTCCGTCTGTGTCTTTGCCCTTAAGTCCCTTGAGTAGATACCTAGCAGTGGTATTGCTGGGTCGTAATCCATTCTGCCATTCTATGTCTTTTGATTGGGAAATTCAGTCCATTAACTTTTAGTATTATTACTGTTTGGATAATATTTTCCTCTACCATTTTGGCTTTTGTATTATATATATCATATCTGATTTTCCTTCTTTCTACACTTTACTCCATACCTCTCTCTTCTGTCTTTTCATATCTGACTCTAGTGCTCCCTTTAGTATTTCTTGCAGAGCTGGTCTCTTGGTCACAAATTCTCTCAGTGACTTTTTGTCTATAAATGTTTTAATTTCTCCTTCATTTTTGAAGGACAATTTTGCTGGATATAGGAGTCTTGGTTGGCAGTTTTTCTCTTTTAGTAATTTAAATATATCATCCCACTGTCTTCTAGCTTCCATGGTTTCTGCTGAGAAATCTACACATAGTCTTATTGGGTTTCCCTTGTATGTGACAGATTGTTTTTCTCTTGCTGCTTTCAAGATCCTCTCTTTCTCTTTGACCTCTGACATTCTAACTAGTAAGTGTCTTGGAGAACGCCTATTTGGGTCTATTCTCTTTGGGGTGCGCTGCACTTCTTGGATCTGCAAATTTAGGTCTTTCATAAGAGTTGGGAAATTTTCAGTGATAATTTCTTCCATTAGTTTTTCTCCTCCTTTTCCCTTCTCTTCTCCTTCTGGGACACCCACAACACGTATATTTGTGCGCTTCATATTGTCATTCAGTTCCCTGATCCCCTGCTCAAGTTTTTCCATTCTTTTCCCTATAGTTTCTGTTTCTTTTTGGGATTCAGATGTTCCATCCTCCAGTTCACTAATTGTAGCTTCTGTCTCTTTAGATCTACCATTGTAGGTATCCATTGTTTTTTCCATTTTTTCTTCTTTGTCCTTCACTCCCATAAGTTCTGTGATTTGTTTTTTCAGATTTTCTATTTCTTCTTTTTGTTCAGCCCATGTCTTCTTCATGTCCTCCCTCAATGTATTGATTTGGTTTTTGAAGAATTTTTCCATTTCTGTTCGTATATTCAGCATTAGTTGTCTCAGCTCCTGTATCTCATTTGAACTATTGGTTTGTTCCTTTGACTGGGCCATATCTTCAATTTTCCGAGCGTCATCCATTATTTTCTGCTGGTGTCTGGGCATTTGATCAGATTTCCCTGGGTGTGGGACCCAGCTGGTTGAAAGCTTTTTCTGTGAAATCTCTGGGCTCTGTTTTTCTTTTCCTGCCCAGTAGGTGGCGCTCGTGGCGCTCGTCTGTCTGCACGGCAGTTGGCCCGGGAAACCGCGCATGGAGGTGGGGGTCGCTGGCCGCCACGGCTTGGGAGAGTGCCGGTCCCAATTGCCCAGCTGGCCCGAAACGCCAAGCGTGACGGGAGGGCCCCGCTATCCAATGTTCCCAGTCAGACCGGGGAGCCACGTGCGTGGAGGGGACCCCAGTCGCCAGCCGCCCCGGCCGGGAAACCACGCGCCCCTTGGGTATCTCACCGCAGCAGATTCTCCCTGCCTGTTCAGCTGTTCCAGAATGGGGTACGCTGTCTTTTTGGTCTCTGTCGTGACTCCGGGAGCTGTTTCGTATTGTTTCTGTTTCTTTAGTTGCTTTTCTGGAGGAGGAACTAAGACCCGCGCGTCTTACTAAGCCGCCATCTTCTCCGGAAGTCCCTCCTGTGCCCATTATTAACAGTTTGCATTAGTGTGGTAAGTTTATTATAATTGATATGAGAATATTATCATGATTATACTGTTAACTTTAGTCTATAGTGTGCATTGGATTAGATGTTGTGCTGTTCAGTCCTATGGATCCTTTATAAAAACTTTTCTTCTAGTAATATATATATACAACCTGAAAATTTCCTATAACCATGTACAGATATATAATTCAGAGGTGCTAACTGCATTCACAAAGTTGTGCTACCATTACCCCCATCCATTACCAGACTTCTCCACAAACAGAAGCTTTTCTCCAATTAAGCACAAACTCTTCACTCCCCAGCCACACGCTCACACTGGTAAACTGTACCTCATATATCAGTATGAAAATTTGCTTCTCCCAGTGATTTCATGCCAGCAAGATCATACAATATTTGTCTGGTTTATTTCCCACAACATGACATCTTCAAAATGGACATTATCCATTTTGTCACAAGTATCAGTTTTCTGGGTTTTTTTCATGTATATATCCTGTTTTATTTATTCATTCCTCTGTTAGTGAGCATTTGGATTGCTTCCATCTTTGATAGCTGAGTGTAGTAACATTATGAACATCAGTGTGAAAATATCTGTTTGAGTCCCTGCTTTCAATTTCTTGGCATATGTATCTAGAAGAGGGATTGCTGGGTTATAGGGTAATTCTATACTTAACTGTCTGAGGAACTAGCAAACTGTTTCCACAGTAGCTGCACCATTTTAAAATCCCACCAACAATGAAAACGTGTCCCTATTTTTCCACACCTTCTCCGAACTTGAACATTTGTGTGTGTGTATGTGTGTGTGTTTACTAATAGCCATTTTAGTGGATGTGAAGTGGGATCTCCTTATGGTTTTGATTTCCATTTCCCTAGTGGCTAGTGATGTTGAGCATCTTTTCATGAGCTTTTCTGGCCATTTGTATATCTTCTTTGGAGAAATGTTATTTAAATTGTTAGCCTATTTTTAATATGGGCTATTTTGGGGGGCTGTTGAGTGGCAGGATTTCTTCATAAATTCTGGATATTAAGGCCTTATCAGATATGTGGTTTCCAAATATTTTCTCCCATTGAGTAGGCCATCTTATTTACTTCAATAGTGAAGTCCATTGATGTGCAAATTTTAACTTTTAATGAGGTCTTATTTATCTATTTTTCTTTTGTTGCTTGTGCTTATCTGTAAAGTCTAAGAAACCATCACCTAACACAAGAGCCTGAAGATGTTTCCCTACATTTTCTTCTAGAAGTTTTATAGTCTGGGCTTTTATGTTTATGTCTTTGATCCATTTTGAATTAATTTTCACATGTGCTGTGAGGTAGGTAGAGGTTCTTCTTCCTTTTTTGCAAATGGAGATCCAGTTTTCCCAACACCATTTGTGAAGAGGCTATCTTTTGTCAGTTGAGTGTTTTTGCCACCTTGTCACAAATTAGTTGGCCTTAAATGTGAGAGCTGATTTCTGACTCTCGATTTGATTCCATCAGTCGATGTGCATGTTCTTGTGCCAGCAACATGTTCTTTCATTACAGTGGCTTTGTAATAAGTTTTAAGATCTGGAAGTGTGAGTCCTCCAACTTCATTCTTCTTTTCAAAGACGGTGTTAGCTATTCATGGCCCCTTCCCCTTCCATATAAATTTGATGTTTGGCCTTTCCATTTCTGCAAAGAAAGTTATTGGAGTTTGGTAGGGATTGCAGTGAATTTATAAATGGTTTTGGTAGTAGTGAAATAATAAGGCTTAGTCCCAATCCAGGAACATGGAATATCCTTTCATTTCTTTTGATCTTCTGTGTTTTCTATAACAAAAGTAGTTTATATTTTTCCATAGTTTTGTAGTTTTCTGTGTTCAAGTACTTACGTCTTTGGTTGGATTTATTTCTAGATATTTCATTCTTTTAGCTATTGTGAATGGAATTGTTTCTTTGATTTCTTCTTCTGATTGTCCATGGCATGTATATGGAAATACTACCAATTTTTGCTTATTGATCTTTGTTTTAGTTTGCAAAAGCTGCAGGAATGTAATATACCAGAAACAGAATAACTTTTAAAAAGGGGAACTTATTAACTTGCAAGTTTACAGTTCTAAGGCTGTGAAAATGTTGCAACTAAGGTAAGACTATAAATATGTCCAAACTAAGGCATCCGGAGACAGATAATCTTGGTTCAAGAATGCCGCTGACATTCAGGATTTCTGTCTCAGCTGGAAAAACACATGGCGGCATCTGCTAGCTTTATCTCCAGGCTTCTTCAGTGGTTTCCCTGGCAGCATTTTCTTTATGCATCCCCAGTGGTCTCTGGCTGTGTGGACTCTGCACTAAAGCTTTTTCCAAAAATGGTTCCTGTTGAAGGGCTCCAGTAAGCAACCCCACCATGAATGGTGGAGACACATCTCCATGGAAACCATCTAATCAAAAATTACCACTCACAATTTGGTAGGTCACATCTCCATGGGAACGATCAAAAAGACCCCACCCAGCAATATTGAATGAAGATTAAAGGACATGGCTTTTCTGGGTTCCATAACAGCTTCCAACTGGCATAATCTTTCATACTACCCCATTGCTGAATTCATTTATTAGCACTTGGAGCTTTGCTGTGTATTTTCAAGGACTTTTTTTTTGTATATAGGATCATAGCACATGTAGATAGGAAAACTGTACTTCTTTTTTTCCAACTTAGATGGCTTTGATTTCTATTTCTTGCCTCATTGCCCTGGCAAGGACTTCCAGTACAATGCTGAGCAACACTGGGGCAGCAGGCATCCTTGTGTGGTTCCAGATCATAGAGGGAAAGTTTTCAACCTTTCACCATTCAGTAAGATGTTAGCTATAGGGTTGTTTTTTTTCAGTTTTAAAAATAAATGTTCTACAACCTTTTAAGTTAATTGTGCGATACAGAAAACTGAAAAACATGACAAGCAAAGAACACAAAAATCATCCAGCCTCACATGCAGTTCACACTTCAACATATCCTCCAAGATCCTTAATGTCTCTGAGCACAATGAGAATTTTTATGGATTTGAAACCAGACAGGATATATCATGCTTTTCATGAGTATTGCCAACTCAACGTCCTAAAGCCAGGAGTATTGTGATAACCAAGAATATATGACACCAATTCAATCAGGGGATAAAATGTATTCTTGCCTTTTCTGGGGACAAAAATTTCAAGGAAAGCAAAAGTGGCCATAGGCTTCTATAGATATTGGCAGAGTTACAAACACTGCCTTGCCTTAATGCTCAGTTTAAAAGGAGACATACAGCACGAGGTCAATACATATAATGTGTCTAAGATAATTTGCTATCAGATCTATATTGAAATATTAGCAAGGATGCATGTTTTCACTGAATTATTTAATAATATTCTCATACAGCACAGACAAGAGATGTGCACATATGACGGTTCCCTGAAAATGGAGATGTGAGCACATCTGCACACATCCCTCCCCTGAAGCCACCATAAGGAACAAGTCCTGATATAAACTGCTCAGAGGTGGTTAACAATTCCATGCCAACCATGCTATTTCTTATTAATTTTACAAAAAGGTATCTATACATTCATTAATTTCATAGCTTTTCTTTTAATGTACATTATCACCTTAAAATATCTAAAAAGCTTAGATTTTGTGAATTAAAGAATGAGACTTATGCATAATTAACACAGGTGCTTTTTTAAAATGCTGATAGAGGTATGGTTATACCCTGAAATGTCCTGTAGATAAAGGAATGCAGGCAAAGGACCATCCTTCTGCTTTCCTCTCCCAAATGCCCACCGTGCCAGGTCTGCATATCGTCCCACAGCAGCAGGACTAACAAAGCTCACAGCCTAATGAGCTATTTCATTAGTTCTTCAGAGGAAAAGCAGCCAACTTTCAACTGAGGTTCTTTCTTACATGGGAAGGCACAGGGTGATCTCTATTGGCCTTCTCTTCAGGCCTCTGGTTTCCAACAACTTTCCCCGGGGTGATTGCTTTCTGCATCTCCAAAGGCCTGGCTGAGCTGCGAGTGCTGAGATGAGGTGTGCTGAGCTGCTTGGGCTGTGCTATGTTGGAGTCTCTCATTTAAGCCCCAGCCAATTAAATCAAACATCATTCATTGCAGCAGGCATGCCTCCTAGCCAACTGCAGATGTAATGAGCAACAGTGAGGTTCTTCTATCACTGTCTTATGTCCACAGCAATAGAATTAGATGCCTTCACCTGGCCAAGTTGACACCTGACCCTAACTACCACATATGCTGAGTCCACAGAAACCTGACTTATTCCCCAGCTCACTCCAGCCAACCCCACATTGAAACAACATCACTGTGTTTATTTTAGCATGAAAATGGAATATGCCAAATTTACCCCATACCCTTAGGCTTATAGTGACAAATTAATGTAGCTGTAAGAAATGACACATGTATTTAATTTAAATAGATTTCCTTAAACTTCCTCAGTTATCAGAATCACATTTTAGTAAGTTGATTCTGAGACCCTGTGCCAAACAGTTTTATAAGCTTCTGAAGACAAACTAATGATGTTGCTCCTGACTTCCTATCCTATATTCTTTTCTTTTTCATTCTCATTGCTATGACTTAATTTCCAGCCCTTATAACCTCACATTTAGATTATCAAGATAGCATTTCAATTGATTGTTTTATTTACAGATTCAACTCTAATGCCAAACCATCTTGCACAATGTCAGATTAATTTTCCTAAGAACAAGTTACTTACATACTGATAAACCTTCAGTGGTTCCCACTGTTGAGCAATAAGGTAAAAAATCATATGTATTTTTCATCTCCAGTTACTCCATTACCCTGCAGCAATGGTCTCTTGACCACTATTTGCTGCTTCCAAATTCCAGCACTTAAGATACCCATGGCTTTGTCCCTTCAACTTTGTGTTCTCTTTCTGAGTCATAGAAGTATTTAGCTTGCTATGGAGCTGGACTATGTTTCAACATTATCATGTGTTTAAGGCAGAGGATGAATCGAAGTCAAAACTTACAGCAACATCTCGATCAGCATTCACCCCCCATCCCACATTTAAAGTTCTCCTAATTGATGTTATTTCTAGAAGCCAGTTGTAGGAGTTGCTCTGTATCTGCTTAGAATCTTGACTTTAATAATATTCTCATTCTATCCACAGCTAATGTTTATTTATAAAAATATTTAGGAAAGATCTCTCATTTGCAACTTCACATGCTCAATAGGAAAATTAAATAAGATTGGCTGAGCATGCTAAGAAATCAGCCTTGGGTAATGGTTTACAAAAGAGTATATAGATATCATGAAATGCAATAATATATAATATAGTTCTGATG
Source organism: Tamandua tetradactyla (assembly GCF_023851605.1). NCBI lineage: Eukaryota > Metazoa > Chordata > Mammalia > Pilosa > Myrmecophagidae > Tamandua > Tamandua tetradactyla. The sequence goes on from NC_135335.1 coordinate 26,539,067, forward strand.
TTGAAATGCTAAACACTTTCTGCCAAAGAATTAGTGAAATTCTTAGCCATGGGTGCTTCAAGGAATAGTTTCTCTTCTACTTTTGTTCGGAAACTTTTCTTCTACTGCCATCTTGGTTGTGGCATACACTAAGCTTCTTTTCTGGCCTGCCTTGTCCTGCATAAGCATGATCATTCCTTTGTTTTAAAATCAGTATCCAGTTGCTTTGTCTTTACCCTCTGATATTACTGCAATGCCCAAGATACGTGTGCCCCAATATAAGAAATACTGATTTTACTCAAAGATTTTGAGGAAAAAAACAGTCCTTTCATAATTCATTAATATCTTAGTAAACATTTGTGGCATAATTTTATTCTTGGCCTGATGGCTTAGTCTTTTTCATTCCCTCCCTCGCCATTTTGGCACGTCCGGTTCTTCTAGACCTCTGAATTACAAGCCTCACCCGGCAACTAGTGACGCAGCCTTGTCTCTCAACCCCTGTTGGCCTCCTCATCCCTCCACCCGCCCAACATCCGCAGCTACAGGCACACTCAAAAACAACATCTCCCTGGTGCCTACAGACGTCACAGTCACCCCATCCGTCCTCCCTGTGTGATTGGCTACCCTCCCCTGGAGTCCACGCCCTAACTCCACCTCTCCTCAACTGTATATATTCCAGGGCTCACCGAGCCTCGAGGTCTTTAGCTACTGGTGGCCATGGCATAAGCTCCTACCAACAATAAAGCTACCTTGCTTCATGCCTTAATTGACTCGGCCTCCAGTCCTTCAGACCCGCAGTGGTCCCCTGCACGCACGCCTCCGACTCAGACCCTCGAGCTCGAGCCCCCTCTGCGCCTGGCGGTTCTACTCCCTGGACCCCCTCGGCAGGAGGAGTGGACCCTCGCTAGCCTAGCGGGACCGGACTCGGCGGAGTCCCACCTCTCCCCGCAAACATTGATATATATAACTGGATTATTGAATGCATATGACCGAGTAGGAAACAGGGTCAAAACTTTATTATTATTATTGTTTTGGTTGTTTATTTAGTACTGTTTCCTTTAAATCCATTATGAGCAATTGTTCTTTCCAACCCCTAGATGAAACCTTGGGATGCTCCAATTGATTTTCTAGTCAATTTCAGGCATTAAAAATTTGAGTCAAGTTGATTACCAAAATTTCAATCTTAAATTGAATTAGAAACTTCTCTCTTTCTTTGGTTCTGCAACTGACTCAGGTTTCAAAAACTGTAATGTAAAGTAGGAAGAGTAGATCTTTATTTCCTACTCTATTTCATCTCCCTCTTTCTAGGTCCTGGTTCTGGCCCCTCCAGGGATAAGACTGAGGCCTGTTTCAGAGACAATAATCAGGTATTTTTCTTTTTGGGTGTGACAGCTGTCCAAATGCCAGCTCCTAATCTCTTCAGAGATTTCATCCCTTCCCCACTGTTGGTGGCTCTTCCACTTCCAGCTCCCTAACATAAACAATACCTCTTCCAACTGGCTGCTGCTTATGATTCTCCCCTCAGCATCCACCCACACCCATTTCCCTATAGGACCCTTCTCTTACACAAGATCCTTTTCTATATGACTCAGACTTAGCTATCATTCATGGGTCTCCTTTGTTGATGGAAAACAATGACTTCTTGGCCTTCTAAATTTGGGGAGTCCACTTTTATTTTCCCCAATAAAGGCTTTCTATCTATTACCACAAGTTATGACAGCCACCCTTTTACCTTTTGTCATTCTGGTAAGGGTCAGGAATTGTCCTCAAATTCCAAGAGACACGTGAGCTTTCAGAATGGATCTCTTGAAGCCCCAATCACTCAGGAAGGAAAGGGGAAATGCAAGATTCCATGACAACACTTTCAATGTCCTCTACAATCTTTCTCCTCCCTCTTTTTACCTACTACCTTTGTGGTAGATGATGATCTAAGAATTTCAAAGCCACTTTCAGATATATATATATACATACACATATATATTTTTTGCTTTAGTGCATACAGCTGTACTATGTATTGTTTTTAATCTTTAGAAAGAATATATTTGAAAATAGTGTCTGAATAAAATGTTTTATAAGTATGCCAGTTTGAAACAGTATGTATCTCAAAAGCCATGTTCTTTAATCCTGATGTAATATTGTGGGAGTGGAAACCTTGATTGGATTGTTTCCATGATACCCCCAATTGTGGGTGTGACCTTTTGACTAGATGGAGATATGATTCTGCCTATTCAAGGTGGGTCTCGATTAGTTTACCGGAATCCCTTAAAGGAGGAAACATTTTGGAGAGAGTTCAGTGCTGACTGAACCAACTGAGACCCTTACATTTGGAAGCAGAAAGTAAATGCCCCCAGAGAAGCTGTTTGAAACCAGAAGTCAAAGACTCAGCAGATGCCAAGCTCATGCCTTCCCAGCTGACAGAGGTGTTCTAGACCCACCAGACTTACTTGAGTCAAGGTATCTTTCTCTGGATGCCTTAGCTTGGACATTTTTACAGCCTTAGAACTGTCAACTTGCAACTTAATAAATTCCCTTTATAAAAGCCAACCCATTTCTGGTATATTGTATTCTGGCAGTGTTAGTAAACCAAAACAAACAGGCCAATCAATATAATCCCTTTGACTCAACCAATAATATTTTTTAAATGATATTATTTTGATTATTTTAGTTATCATTACACTGTAAAGTGTATGAGTTTGGAAGAAACCGTATATGGTTACTTAATTTAAAAAATACATTCACTTGTAAAAATAAAGTTGAACAACTTTTTTCTAATTATTTTTTAACTGGCTTGGGTTTTCTTTCTTTTCTGATTTGAAAGCTCAATAAATATATTAAAATCAATTTGATTCAGGACTAAATTGTGCCTCATTCATATTAATCCCCTACAAATAATTTTTGTGATGTTCATATTTTTTTCTAGACTCTTTGGACACATCCCAAAATCTCTTCCATGGATGGCTTGGGCCACTGTGTAGTCCCTCTGTCCCCCTAAGATTATTCATGAGGATTTTGGTTGTTTGCATGTCATGCCTGTATAATCACCTTGTAGAATATAAGAAAATTCTGTTTCTTATTTCTGCTTTCGCCTAGATTTCATACTGTCTATGTTTAAGTAAATTTTTTTCATACTGTATATATTTAAGTAACTATTTTTTTTGCATGGGCCAAACTGGGAATCAAACCTGTGTCTCCAGGATGGCAGGTGAGAACTCTGCCTGATGAGCCACCATTACCCACCCCCATGCTATATATATTTAATAAAGGTATTTCAGAAAAATACTTCAGAACTATAAATAAATATGAATATTTTAAACTGTTCTACTTATTCCAAGTATTGAGGAAAGTAACTTGCTTTAAAATCTCCCACACTAGGGTGGGCCATGGTGGCTCAGCAGGCAGAGTTCTTGCCTGCCATGCCAGAGACCAGGGTTCATTTCCCAGTACCTGCTCATATAAAAAAAAACTTATAAAATCAAAGATCTCAATGCATGTCTGGAGGAACTAGAAAAAGAACAGTAAACTAACCTCAAAGGAGGTAAAGAAAATAACAAAAATAGATCAGAAATAAATGAAATTGAAAATTTAAAAAAAAATTAGAATCAACAAAAACAAAAAGATGGTTCTTTGAAAAGACCAGTAAAATTGAAAACCCTTAGCTAAACTGTCAAAGAAAATCAGTAAAAGATGCAAATAAATAAAATCAAAAATAAGAAAAAGGACTTCACTGCAGACCCCACTGGAAAAACACAAGAGCATAAGAGGATACTATTGTTGTCAACAAATTAGACAAACAAGATGAAATGGATGAATTCATAGAAACAAACAAAAAACCTACATTGACTTTAGAACAAATAGAAGACTGAAACAGACCAATAACAAGTAAAGAGATTGAATCAGTCATAAAAACCTCCCCAAAAAGAAAAGCCCAGGACAAGATGGCTTCACAGGTGATTTCTATCTATCATTCCAAGAAAAATTAATACCAATCCTGCTCAAAATCTTCCAAAAAAATTGAAGAGAAGGGAAAACTAACTCATTCTATGAGGCCAACATCACCCTAAGACCAAAGCCAGATAAAGATACAACAAGAAAAGAAAATTACAGACCAATTTAGCTTATGAATATACAGGCAAAAGTCCTAAATAAAAGACTTGCAAATTGAATCCAACAGTGCATGAAAAGAATTACATACTGTGATCAAGTGGCTTTATATATGCAAGGGTGTTTCAACATAAGAAAATTACTGCAGTACACCATATTAATAAAACAATGGGTAAAAACCATGAACCTATCAATTGATGTAGAAAAAGCATTTGTCAAAACTCAGCCTCCTTTCTTGGAAAAAAAAACACTTAGAAAAATAGGAATAGAAGGAAACTTCCTCAACATGATAAGGACATTTATGAAAATCCCACAGCTAACAACATACTCAATGATGAAAGACTGAAAATTTTTCCTCTAAGATGTGGAGCAAGACAAGAATGGCCACCGTCACCACTGTTATTCAACATTGCACTGGAAGTCTTGCCAGAGTAGTTAGACATGAAAAAGAAATAAAAAGTATCCAAATTGGAAAGGGAGAAGTAAACTATTCAAAGATAGCATGATCTTATATCTAGAAAGTCCTGAAAAAATCTACAACAAATCTACTAAAGCTAATCAATGAATTCAGCTAAGTGTCAGAGTACAAGAATAACAAGCAAAAATCAGTAGGGTTTCTGTACACTAGTAATGAGCAATCTGAGGAGGAAGTCAAGAAAAAAGTTCCATTTACAATAGCAACTGAAAGAATCAAATATCTTGAAATCACTTTTTAACCAATCCATTTTTTATTTTTAAATTCTTGACATTACAGAACTAAACTGAAATGCATTAACATTCCACTCTTCCATTTCTTATCACCAAACAGAAATAAAATTCATGAGCCTAAAAAAAACTAAACTAAAAACAGGGAATAGCTTATAAAACTAAATATGTATCACAGCTTTAACAGCTGAACAGAGAATGTAGGATTTTTAAATTCTTAGCGGATGATAAAGTTGTGTAGAAACTGAACACTTGCAAATTATTTTGAAACCTGGAATCACTGACCAGAAATTACACAGTTGGATCATGAGAAAACAGCATTAAGGGTTTTGAGTGGATCTACAGTGTTCTAGCTGCACCCCAGAACCTTCTCAGAGAAAAGCCGAGCATTGATTAGATACTGGGCCAGGCTAATTCTGGCAGACAAGCCAGTGATAGTAACCTCCCTACTGGAAAAGTGTTCCACCAGATTGGCAATTTTGATCTGGGCCCTGGAGATCTGGTAGATCTCACTGATGTTGGCACCTTGGTGCTTGATTATGAAGCCATTAAGTTATTTGGAATGGTGAGTTCATGGGTGGTTTGAGTATATGCATCCAAACTTGACCAATAGTGTTCCACTCTAGGAATAAATTTAACGAAGGATATAAGGGTCTTATACACAGCAAACTACAAAACATTGCTAAAAGAAATCAAATAAATGGAAGGGCATTCCATGTTTGTAATTTGGTGGACAAAAAATCATTAAGATGTCTGTTCTACCCAAAACAAATTCAGATTCAATACAATCCCAACACATACTTCACAGAAATGGAAAAGCCAATTATCAAATTTATTTGGAAGGGTAACAGGCTCCCAAAAAGACAAAAGCATCTTTAAAAAGAGGTTGGAGAACTTACACATCATGACTTTAAACCACATTATGAAGCTACAGTGGTGAAAACAGCATGGTACTGGAACTGGAACAGATACATGAACCATTGGAATTAGATTGAGAGCTTGAAAATAGACTCTCACATTTATGGGTAACTGATTTTTGACAAGGCTACCAAAACTACTCAATTGGGAAAGAAAAGTCTTTCCAACAAGTGGTGCTGGAAAAACTGGATATCTGCACTCAAAATAATGAAAGAATACTAACTCCTACCTTTCTCATACCATATACAAAAACTAGTTCAAAATGGATTGGAGACTTACATATAAATGCCAGGACTTTAAAACTCCTAGAAGAAAACATAGGAAAGCATCTATACAATCTTGTGTTAAGCAATGTTTCTTAGACTTTACACCCAAAGCATAAGCAACGATAGAAAAAACAATAGATAAATGGAACCTCCTCAAAATTAAAAGCTTCTTTGCATCAAAGGACACTGTCTTGAAAGTGAAAAGATAACCCACTTAATGGAAGAAAATATTTGGAAGCCACATGTCTGATAAGGCTTTACTATCCAGAATATATAAAGAAATCTTACAACTCAATGATAAAAAGACAAACAACCCAATTTTAAAAATGGGTATAAAGACTTAAACAGACATTTCACCAAAGAGGATATATACAAATGGTTAAAATGCATGTGAAAAGATGCTCAACATCACTAGCTATTAGAGAAATGTGAATCAAAGCCATGAGATATAATTTCGTACTCAGAATGGCTAATATAAAAAAATAATAAAATAAAACAGAAAATTACAAGTATTGGAGAGGATATAAAGAAATAGGAATGCTCATTCATTGCTGGTGGGAATGTAAAATGGTACCACTGCTATTAAAGACGGTTTGGCAGTTCCTAAGTATATAATTACCATGAGTTGGCAATCCCACAACTTGGTATATACCCAGAAGAAGTGAAATCAGGGACTCAGATACTTGCCAACTGATGTTCACAGCAACATTATTAACAACTGCCAGAAGATGGAAGCAACCCAAGTGTCCATCAACTGATGAACAGATAAACAATGGTATGTACATACAATGGAGTACTACTCAACTCTAAAAAAGAATGAAATACTTATGCATGCAATGACAGGAATGAACCTTGAGGACATGATGCTGTGTGAAATAAAGCAGTTTCAAAAGGACAAATATTGTATGGTCTCACAGATAGGAACTAATTAGAATAAGTAAAATCACAGCACTAGAAGCTAGATTATAGGTTACCAGTGTTAGATTGGGGGTAGAAAATGGAGAATTTATGCTTAATTTGTACAGAATTTCTATTTAAGCTGGTGGTAAAGGTTTGGAAATAGATGATGGTGATGGCAACACATTGTTGTAAGTGCAATTAACAGTGCTGAATTATGTATGTGAATGTGGTTGAGGGAGGGAGTTTTGGATCATGTACATTACTAAAATGAAAATTAGAAGATAAAACTAGGACTCTGTGACAGTCAGTCTTGTGGACAATGCACTGGGGTTCATAGGACAAATATAAGAATATTCTTTCATGAATTATAACAAATATATAACATTCACAAGGTGTTAATTACAGAGTGGCATATGTGAAAAAATACACCAAGTGTAAAAAAACTATGGGCTGTAGTTAATAGTGGCTATTTTAATATTCTTTTATCAATTGTAACAAAAGTGTCATATTAATGCAAAGTGCCAATGATAGGGGCATATAGGCAATGCTACATTTTTTTACATGACTTTTCTGTAAAAATCTGGTTTGTTCTTGGTGAATAAATACTTGAGTTTATTTGAAGCTAAAAATAGCTCTCCAATAACCACAAATTGTACAACACATGGGAAAAACACCAGGAACAAAGCACATATATATTTTTATCATTCAACAGAAGCTACATGCTTAAATATTTATCTTTCAATTCAAATAAATTTATTAGAATTTCATTTTGTTACACTGTAAAATTGTCTTTATTTTAAATTCTGGTGATTTTGCTGGAAAAAAGGAAACTACAATCCAAATACAGTATGCAAAATGCCCATCTGAAAGCGTACCCACATACAGAGATACATTTTTAAAAAATAATAAATGCTAGGCCCCTTGAAGAAAAGAAGAATTTCTCTCTATCTCCTAATTGAAATGTTAGTTACACTAGATATTCTGAAATTGTCAAATGTTTCAGGACTTGTGACCAGCGTAGAATAGTTGAGTTGATTCCAAATCTGACCACTTTTGTTCAGTTCCTGGTCCACCACCTGCTTGCTAGGCCATTTGGTCAGCACAAAACATGTCTTCACTGCTATTATTTCCCATTTCTTTTTGTTACACCAACTGAACACAAATGAAAAGTCATTTTATTATCATGTTGCAAGCTCTTTATAATAGGAAATGAGTACAGAAGAATAAAATTATAGAGGAATAAAGGGTGTTATAAATCCAAGAATTAAATTTTTTAAATCTCTCTTTGAAGCCAGAAATGAGGAGAAAAGCAAAACAGCAATGACTGTTCCCTCTTGGTTATCTTTAATCCTCTGCCTTCTGTAAAGTATAAAGATGAAAAGACCAGAACTGTAGAGCATACCTGGTGGGTTTAGCAGCATATCAGATGTGTCCTACCTTGTCCCCTCCTCTTGATGTCAGGCAGAAAGTGCAGGTGTCAAGCAGTATTCTGCCATCACAGGCAGGGTACTTATTGTTTCCCATCTTTTTCTGTTTTCTCTCAAATTGTAATTCCGGGTGACACTCACCACCACCCTACATCCCCATTTCCCACCTAAAGCAACCCCCGGCAGCATGCCTTACCTTCTTTCAGCATGCCCACTTTCAAACACTTCATGAAGCGGCAAGTCTGGCAGGATTTGTCTGCATTTTGTGATTTCACATTCATTCGTGGCAGGGCAGCTATATTCTATATTATCTAAAACACATAGTTTGGAGAAAAGAAACTGTTAGACCCACAAGAGCCACAACATCAACTGTTACTCCCTTGCCACTCATGCAATTCACTAGGAATGGCTCAGAAACTGTGAAGCCAGACACTTTGCTGCAACCACTGATGACACATAGAACAAAGGAGAGACATATATTGAAGCTCTCCAAAAGATTGTTTGAAACTTGCCGTTATAACATAATGACAGTTTTCTAGAATCTGAGGATCCAAAAGGAATTTGGAACCAAAGCAGATTAATTCCATAAAAATACAAACATTAGAACTGTATTGTCATGTCATCAGCTCTGTAAATCTTGTGGCTGTTAATGCTCTAGCACATGGGGCTTGTTATCTTTATAACACTGAACAACAGAAACATCAGTGTGAAAAATGATCAGCAGGCTAATTTGGGACATTGTGGTAAGCTCCTTGCAGGCAGGGGCTAAAATTACACAGTCTGTGTGACAATGCATACCACAGTCTTGCCACATCATCCTGTGCTGACTGATGACAATGATCATCACCATGTATGTGAATTTATTTGCATAATTATTTCCACACTCTCAAGCTCCATGAAGGTGTTACAAATAAGAATAAACTGCCATGAAATTATATTTTTAATATCAGAGTTATATCACTTAAAGTAGTACCTACACATCTGATATAAGTCTGTAACCAAAAGGAGATCCAAATTTTAACTTTAATTTTTTTCATTCAGGGCCAGTGATCATATGTGGGATGTGCTCTGGGGCTGCCTACAGCTTTGGAAAGAAGCTGCCTTTAAAATTAAGCCTCTTTCCTCCATCAGCTCTGTCACATAGTGCTTGAGGTCTTTTGTTACTTCCTAACCCTTTCCCCTTGTGATTAAGTGCATTAGTATCTTAATGAAAACGCATTCTGTTTATAGCCCTCTTGGGAAATGGGAGCTCATCACACCAAATGCATAAATTGTTATCAGAGACAGTACAAGCATAATTGCAATTTTGCTGCTCCATGTTTGCAATACTCAGGGTCCATCCAAGTCCCCTGAAACATGTGCAGATTCTGGTAATTAGCATAGAGTCTACCTGGGACCACAGCATTGATGAAATATTTCAGAGTTAATCACATATTGTAAACACTGATTTATATTGACTACCTTTCTCTAGACTGATGTCCCTCATTAAATATCACATTAGTGGATTGCAGGGTTGCACAAAGACACAACTACTCAGCAACTGCTAATTCAACAGGAAGTAATACCTAACCACTTATACCTATTTAAAATTGGCGAAGTATGTACAACCTAAACAAAAAAGTATGTACATTATAACTTGGGATAAATATATCAAAACTGTTAGACCAAATTGGCATTCTAATTCAGGGCATTTATAAAAATAAAAGCAACTGCTTTTTTATACAAGAGGCTAAATAATAAGAGTGATATCAATCATATCAACTACATCATACTCCACCACTTTCCTCAGAGATATTACTGATTCTCATAGAAACCATGGATAAGTCAAAGGAACCCATGATGGCTAAGAGTAAAAGAATTAGAATCTAAACTTTTCACTAGTTTCTTTAACCATCTTGGAGGAGTTATTCTGCATCCACAGTATTGCTAGTAATTTTCTGGGGTTAATTAGTATCCTACTGCCAGATCTTTCCACTCGATATGGCTCTCCCTTTATCTATTTAAAAAGAAACCCAGGTCTTTGCTTTCCTAGAAAGAGCTGAACAATAACTGGTTAGTAGCATTAGAAAGAAGGAAAAAAATGTTAGCTGACCAGCCTTTTGTTCCTTTCTTGGGCCTGAAGCCTCAGTATGAAACACCATTCAACTGCTAGGATGAAGGCATGAGCATTTTTCCCATACTTTTAACCCAGTGCTGGAAAATTCTCCCTGGATGACCCACCATCATATACACAAAAGTGTACATAATCATCTTTCTTTTCCAACAGGTTGTGCTTCCCTTTGAAAACTGTATCCCCAGCCTTCACTTTAGCACACCTGTGAAATGAACCTAAATCAGGAAGGGGTGATCTCACTCCTGGACTATGGCAGGTACCTTTTAACTGGACCTTTTGCCTCCATCTAGTCATATTCTTCTTACAACTATTTGGATCATCTCACCAGCCTAATTTAAAAAGTAAAAATAAACAAATTCCTATAGCCTCTTAAATTAAATATGAAACACTAGACAGCAAATAAGGTCCTCTCCCAATCTAATTCTCATCTGCTCTCCAGCTATATTACAACTCCTACCTTACATAAGCTTTCAAATACAGCCATTTGTATTCATTCATATTTTGCTAAGTGACCTTCAGACTTTCCTTTGAGAATGATCTACCTATATCCCTTTTTCTTCCTGAAATTGTTTCCAAAGCTCACTGTTCAAATCGAATTCCATTAAAATCTTTGATGAAAACTTCTCGGACCATCCTAGGAGATGATGATTTCTTGGTTATCATTATCTTTTCAGGTACTCTCAACATATATAGTATTTTTGTTCTATCTTTCACCTATGTGCATTGCCCATTATATGGTAAGATCCTGGAGGCCAGAACAGTTTGTATGCAGTAATAAAAAATGTTCTGCCAAAAAGTAGCATATAAGTAAAATAACATTCTTATAATAACTTAATGTTTTCTTGATATCTCAAGGTCATAATTATGAACATCAATTATAGTGCTGTAATGTAGCAATGTCCACAGGGGCAAATGAATGATGTGGACATCCCATTGTGAAGCAATACTAAGAACCTTAGGAAAACCATTCCACTGAGAATAAAAATTTAAAAACTAGGAGGAAAGTTAGCTGATTTTTCAAAAGCTTGGGAAGTAGCTTTGACAAAAATGGAAATGCATGGCAAAAGGAGAGATCATCAAGGGGGAAATATATATATCCAAGAGCTTCTGGGGAATAAAGTAAAAAAAAATTGTAGGAGACTTTAAAGGAAATAAAAATGCATCCCAATATGAATAGAATAAGAACACAGGGAAAATAAAATATGAAAATAAAGATACATGGCACTAAAACAACAGAGCTAGTTACTTTTTTTAACTTAGTATATAATAGCTATTATTATTTACAGAATAGGTGCCCTCAGAATTGGAGCCACAAGTAGAGAAATATTTAAGAGTGATTCTGGAAAAGTGGCTGAATATGTGAATGACTCCTATCTGGATGATTTTGTAGAGATTTCAAAACTTTTTCAAAACACAAAAAGAAAATCTTCAAATTGCCATATAAGAGTTTCCATAACGTATGAGGAAGTCCTCTAGCTTATTTTCTAACCGTGACATTCTATAATCTTTCAACGATGAGGATCCTTGCCTTATTCATTACTGAATCCTCAGTGCTTTATCAATCCTTCCAAAGTTTGCATCACAGACTGGGTTGGGAAAGAGACATGGTCCCTGCTCTTGAGGAACCCAAAGATTTATGGAGGAGACAAGACACGGAAAGAAATAGTAATACAACACAAGCTGTAACACTGGAAAGAAATAATAATACAATGCAAGCTGTAATACTGGATGCCATGCTAGCAGGCATCTGTACACACATGTACTCCCACAACTGCAGAGTTTAGGCTTAGAGAAATCAATGAATCCTTCACATCAGAGCAAATGCTTGAACTGTGCTGTGAAAAAAAAATGAATAAATGACTACATGGGGACAAAGGAATCTTCCCACAGCTACAGGGAACACCACAACATTTGCATGCAAACTTCACTGTGAATGCATGGAAAATATGGTGGCCTGATGTGTTTTCCCAAATTGCCGCTGATAGCTTCAGCCGGGCCGCGCGACCGGTACACTGGGTGGGTTTGGGGTGAGCTCGCAGGAATTAACCTGGGTAAGCTGGAGCCGGCGCTTTCCCCAGCCGGCGGTCGCGAGAAGTCGTCACTCAGGCCAGATGCGGGTTTTAAGCTTTTATTGTTACACTCCGGGATGGGCCACCCGGGAACCCGAGGAGTGAGACGTCTGGGGTCCGAAGACCCTGGGGCTCGGACGACCCAGAGCTCAGAAAGCGCAGGGCTTAAGTACATTCGGGGAAGGGGTGGAGTTTTGGGCTCACACGTCAGGAGGTGACAGCCAATCACACAAGCTAGGAGGCAGTTGCTAAGCTTCAGGCAGGTGTAGAGCTAGAATTAGGGGTACAGAAGGGAGGAGAAGAACAGGAAGGGTTGTGGGTTTGTGGTGAGCTATGGAAATGGGCAGTCTACAACAAGAGGGGGAAGGGGGGAACAGAGAGGGGGGTTACAGGTACGGAGGGCAGAGAGGATTAAAAAATTTTAAGCATGGCTAGGCTCCAGTCCCTGAGAAATATGCCACACCAAATGATACATTCTCAGTGTTAAGTGTTTAAAAATTGTTTACAACTAAGCTGCTATCCTTCAGCCAACTGTTCTGTTTTAAAACAATTTGCCTTGACACATGTGGATCATAACCTTGATTTCACTAAGTAACTCTGGTTTCTATTTTGAAAAACAAATCAACATCATTCTACAGAATTTATTTGCTGGAAGAAAACCTCTCTAATTTCCAAGCCCTCCTGTTGAGCTACCTGATTTGCTGTTGTTGACTATGATCACCTACCCAACAAAATCTTTGATCCGTGTTAGAATCTACAGAGCTTCTGCCCTTGGAAAACCTTCCTTCATGCATTTACTGTTCAATAAAGAAAGCATTTTAGACTTCCGGAGAAGATGGCGGCTTAGTAAGGTGCGTCTTCGTTCCTCCTGCAGAACAACTACTAAATAACTAGAAACAGTACAGAACAGCTCCAGGAGCCACGACAGAGACCAGATACACAGTGTACCCCAGTCTGGAACAGCTTGACCGGCTATGAGACTCCACTGCGGTGAGGTCCCCAAGCGGTGTGCGCTTCCCTGGGCCGTGGCGGCTGGCGGCTGGCCCCCCTCCCTCCTTCCTGGTCCGACTGAGAGACTCGGATCAACCATTCTCCAAACCACGGACCAGCGACCAGAGCCCCTCCCACACACGCGGCTTCCTGGGCCGGCTGGGAGCCTCGGATCAGCAGTTCCCCAAGCCGTGGTGCCGGCGACCCGAGCCCCTCCCACACATGTGGCTTCCTGGGCTGGCTGGGAGTTTCTGATCGGCAGTTGCCCAAGCCACAGTGGCCAGCACCCCTCCCCCATGTGCGGCTTCCTGGAGGGAAAGAAAAGAGTCTCCAACAGTAGTAGAGACTGAGTCCAACCTAACACCAATAGTGGCAATTAATGAACAACTTCTGACTACTAAAAATAGGCCCTCAGCTCAGGCAAAACTGATCAAGGCGGAAGTCGCCTATTGGGCTAACTGAAAAAGAGGAAAGGGGGCGAAACAGAACCCTCTGCAGCTGTTTCTGCAGAGGCTTGGTTGCCTCTGGGCTCAGCACTGGGATTACACAGGTTGCAACTGCCCTGAACACAGAGGCGGGTTGCTTTCAGGGCTCTCTACCACCTGAACCTTCCCCGGGAGGGGTGAAACCCAACCCAGGTGGAATCCCTCTCTCAAGGAATTCAGATCCTAGGACTTCACAATTTGAAGTCATTAAAACCAACCTACAACCTTTCCTCTGTCTCCACCACACACCCAGCAGCAAGAGTATTCCAAAGTTAAAGGAGCCACAACATCTTTTGCTGGTGGGACCCACAGACAGACAAGCACCACATACTGGGCAGGATAAGAAAAACAGAGCCCAGAGACTTCACAGGAAAGTCTTTCAACCTGCTGGGTTCCACACTCAGGGAAATCTGATTAAATGCCCAGACGCCAGCAAAAAATAAAAAATCACACCAGGAAAATTGAGGATATGGCCCAGTCAAAGGAACAAACCAATACCTCAAATGAGATACAGGAACTGAGACAACTAATTCTGAATATACAAACAGAAATGGAAAACCTCTTTAAAAACCAAATCAATAAATTGAGGGAGGACATGAAGAAGGCATGGGATGAACAAAAAGAAGAAACCGAAAGTCTGAAAAAACAAATCACAGAAATTATGGGAATGAAAGATACAGTAGAAGAGATGAAAAAAACAATGGAAACCTACAATGGTAGATTGCAAGAGACAGAGGCTAGAATTAGTGAACTTGAGGATGGAACATCTGAAATCCAAAAAGAAACAGAAACTATAGGGAAAAGAATGGGAAAATTTGAGCAGGGGCTCAGGGAATTGAATGATAATATGAAGCGCACAAGTATACGTGTTGTGGGTGTCCCAGAAGGAGAAGAGAAGGGAAAAGGAGGAGAAAAACTAATGTAAGAAATTATCACTGAAAATTTCCCAACTCTTATGAAAGACTTAAAATTACAGATCCAAGAACTGCAGCACACCCCAAAGAGAATAGATCCAAATAGGCATTCTCCAAGACACTTACTAGTTAGAATGTCAGAGGTCAAAGAGAAAGAGAGGATCTTGAAAGCAGCAAGAGAAAAAGAATCCATCACATACAAGGGAAACCCAATAAGACTATGTGTAGACTTCTCAGCAGAAACCATGGAAGAAAGAAGACAGTAGGATGATATATTTAAATTACTAAAAGAGAAAAACTGCCAACCAAGACTTCTATATCCAGCAAAACTGTCCTTCAAAAATGAGGGAGAAATTAAAACATTTTCAGACAAAAAGTCACTGAGAGAATTTGTGACCAAGAGACCAGCTCTGCAAGAAATACTAAAGGGAGCATCAGAGTCAGATACGAAAAGACAGAAGAGAGAGGTATGGAGAAGAGTGTAGAAAGAAGGAAAATCAGATATGATATATATAATATAAAAGGCAAAATGGTAGAGGAAAGTATTACCAAAATAGTAATAACAATAAATGTTAATGGACTGAATTCCCCAATCAAAAGACATAGACTGGCAGAATGGATTAAAAAACAGGATCCTTCTATATGCTGTCTACAGGAAACACATCTTAGACCTAAAGATAAACATAGGTTGAAAGTGAAAGGTTGGGAAAAGATATTTCATGCAAAAAACAACCAGAAAAGAGCAGGAGTAGCTATACTAATATCCAACAAATTAGACTTCAAATGTAAAACAGTTAAAAGAGACAAAGAAGGAAACTATGTACTAATGAAAGGAACAATTCAATATGAAGACATAACAATCAGAAGTATTTAAGCACTGAATCAGAATGCCCCGAAATACACGAGGCAAACACTGCAAACACTGAAAAGGGAAATAGACACATCTACCATAATAGTTGGAGACTTCAATTCCCCACTCTCATCAATGGACAGAACATCTAGACAGAGGATCAATAAAGAAAAGGAGAATTTGAATATTACAATAAATAAGCTAGACTTAACAGACATTTATAGGACTTTACAACCCACAACAGCAGGATACACCTTTTTCTCAAGTGCTCATGGATCATTCTCAAAGATAGACCATATGCTGGGTCACAAAGCAAATTTCAACAAATTTCAAAAGATTGAAATCATACACAACACTTTCTCGGATCATAAAGGAATGAAGTTGGAAATCAAAAATAGGCAGAGTGCCAGAAAATTCACAAATACATGGAGGCTCAACAACACACTCTTAAACAACGAGTGGGTCAAGGAAGAAATTACAAGAGAAATTAGTAAATATCTTGCGATGAATGAAAAAGAAAACACAACATACCAAAACCTATGGGACACAGCAAAGGCAGTGCTAAGAGGGAAATTTATTGCCCTAAATGCCTATATCAGAAAAGAAGAAAGGGTAAAAAAATTGGGAATTAACTGTCCACTTGGAAGAACTGGAGAAAGAACAGCAAACTAACCCCAAAGCAAGCAAAAGGAAAGAAATAACAAAGATTAGAGCAGAAGTTAATGAAATTGAGAACATGAAAACAATAGAGAAAATCAATAAGACCAGAAGTTGGTTCTATGAGAAAATCAATAAGATTGATGGGCCCTTAGCAAGATTGACAAAAAGAAGAAGAGAGAGGATGCAAATAAATAAGATCAGAAATGGAAGAGGAGACATAACCACTGACCTCACAGAAATAAAAGAGGTAATAACAGGATACTATGAACAACTTTACACTAATAAATACAACAATGTAGATGAAATGGACAAGTTCCTAGAAAGGCATGAAAAACAAACTTTGACTCAAGAAGAAATAGACGACCTCAACAAACCAATCACAAGTAAAGAAATTGAATCAGTCATTCAAAAGCTTCCCAAAAAGAAAAGTCCAGGACCAGATGGTTTCACATGTGGATTCTACCAAACATTCCAGAAAGAATTAGTACCAACTCTGCTCAAACTCTTCAAAAAAATTGAAGTGGAGGGAAAGCTACCTAATTCATTCTATGAAGCCAACATCGCCCTCATACCAAAACCAGGCAAAGATATTACAAAAAAAAGAAAACTACAGACCAATCTCTCTAATGAATATAGATGCAAAAATCCTCAACAAAATTCTAGCAAATCGAATCCAGCAACACATTAAAAGAATTATACATCATGACCAAGTAGGATTCATCCCAGGTATGCAAGGATGGTTCAACATAAGAAAATCAATTAATGTAATACACCATATCAACAAATCAAAGCAGAAAAATCACATGATCATCTCAATTGATGCAGAGAAGGCATCTGACAAGATTCAACATCCTTTCCTGTTGAAAACACTTCAAAGGATAGGAATACAAGGGAACTTTCTTAAAATGATAGAGGGAATATATGAAAAACCCACAGCTAATATCATCCTCAATGGGGAAAAATTGAAAACTTTCCCCTAAGATCAGGAACAAGACAAGGATGTCCATTATCACCTCTTTTATTCAACATCGTGTTGGAGGTTGTAGCCAGAGCAATTAGACAAGAACAAGAAATACAAGGCATCAAAATTGGAAAGGAAGAAGTAAAACTATCACTGTTTGCAGATGATATGATACTATACGTCGAAAACCTGGAAAAATCCACAACAAAACTACTAGAGCTAATAAATGAGTGCAGCAAAGTAGCAGGTTACAAGATCAATATTCAAAAATCTGGAGTGTTTCTATACACTAGCAATGAAGAAACTGAGGGGGAAATCAAGAAACGAATTCCATTTACAATTGCAACTAAAAGAATAAAATACTCAGGAATAAATTTAACTAAAGAGAAAAAAGACCTATACAAAGAAAACTACAAAAAACTGTTAAAAGAAATCACAGAAGACCTAAATAGATGGAAGGGCATACCGTGTTCATGGACTGGAAGACTAAATATAGTTAAGATGTCAATCCTACCTAAATTGATTTAAAGATTCAATGCAATACCAATCAAAATCCCAACAACTTATTTTTCAGAAGTAGAAAAACCAATAAACAAGTTTATCTGGAAGGGCAGGGTGCCCCGAATTGCTAAAAGTATCTTGAGGAAAAAAAACGAAGCTTTAGGTCTCACGCTGCCAGACTTTAAGGCATATTATGAAGCCACAGTGGTCAAAACAGCATGGTATTGGCATAAAGATAGATATATCGACCAATGGAATCGAATAGAGTGCTCAGATATAGACCCTCTCATCTATGGACATTTGATCTTTGATAAGGCAGTCAAGCCAACTCACCTGGGACAGAACAGTCTCTTCAATAAATGGTGCCTAGAGAACTGGATATCCATATGCAAAAGAATGAAAGAGGACCCATATCTCCCACCCTATACAAAAGTTAACTCAAAATGGATCAAAGATCTAAACATTAGGTCTAAGACCATAAAACAGTTAGAGGAAAATGTAGGGAGATATCTTATGAATCTTACAATTGGAGGCGGTTTTATGGACCTTAAACCTAAAGCAAGAGCACTGAAGAAAGAAAGAAAGAAATGGGAGCTCCTCAAAATTAAACACTTTTGTGCATCAAAGAACTTCATCAAGAAAGTAGAAAGACATCCTACACAATGGGAGACAGTATTTGGAAACGACATATCAGATAAAGGTCTAGTATCCAGAATTTATAAAGAGATTGTTCAACTCAACAACAAAAAGATAGCCAACCCAATTACAAAATGGGAAAAAGACTTGAACAGACACCTCTCAGAAGAGGAAATACAAATGGCCAAAAGACACATGAAGAGATGCTCAATGTCCCTGGCCATTAGAGAAATGCAAATCAAAACCACAATGAGATATCATCTCACACCCACCAGAATGGCCATTATCAACAAAACAGAAAATGACAAGTGCTGGAGAGGATGCGGAGAAAGAGGCACACTTATCCACTGTTGGTGGGAATGTCAAAGGGTGCAACCACTGTGGAAGGCAGTTTGGCGGTTCCTCAAAAAGCTGAATATAGAATTGCCATACGACCCAGCAATACCATTGCTAGGACTTACTCAAAGGACTTAAGGGCAAAGACACAAACGGACATTTGCACACCAATGTTTATAGCAGCGTTATTTACAATTGCAAAGAGATGGAAACAGCCAAAATCTCCATCAACAGAAGAGTGGCTAAACAAACTGTGGTATATACATACGATGGAATATTATGCAGCTTTAAGACAAGATAAACTTATGAACCATGTAATAACATGGATGGACCTAGAGAATATTATGCTGAGTGAATCCAGCCAAAAACTAAAGGACAAATACTGTATGGTCCCACTGATGTGAACGGACATTCGAGAATAAACTTGAAATATGTCATTGGTAACAGAGTTCAGCAGGAGTTAGAAACAGGGTAAGACAATGGGTAATTGAAGCTGAAGAGATACAGACTGTGCAACAGGACTAGATACAAAAACTCAAAAATGGACAGCACAATAATACCTAATTGTAAAGTAATCATGTTAAAATACTGAATGAAGCTGCATCGGAGCTATAGGGTTTTTTTTTGTTTTTGTTTGCTTGTTGGTTTGTTTGTTTTGTTGTTTTTTACTATTATTACTACTTTTATTTCTTTTCTTTATATTAACATTTTATATCTTTTTCTGTTGTGTTGCTAGTTCCTCTAAACCGATGCAAATGTACTAAGAAACAATGATCATGCATCTATGTGATGATGTTAAGAATTACTGAGTGCATATGTAGAATGGTATGATTTCTAAATGTTGTGTTAATTTCTTTTTTTTTTCTTTCCGTTAATAAAAAAAAATAAATAAAAAAATAAACAAACAACCCAGTTTAAAAATGGGCAAAAAATTAGAACAGACATTTCACCAAAGAAAAATATGAATGAACCCAAGCACATGAAAAGACAACATCATTAGCCATTAGAGGAATGCAAATTAAAACCACAATAAGATACCATTAACATTATTAGAGTAGCTAAAATATTTAATTTGTCAATACCAAGTACTGACAAAAATGCAAGAGCTGGTACTCTCATGCATTGCTGGTGGGAATGCAAAACAGTACAGCCATTTTGGAAAATTGTTTGGTAGTTTCTTACAAAGTTCATATGACTCAACAATCCCACTCCTAGATATTTACCCAAGAGAATGCTCAACAAAGAACTATTCACAAATGTTTATAGCAGCTTTATTTATAGTTACTCAAAATTGGAAACAACCCAAAAGTCCATTAACTGATGAATGGATAAACAAATTGTAGTATATGATAAAAGGAACACACGACACATACACTTTACAACATGATGACTCTCAAAAGCATTATTGGAAGTGAAAGAAGTCAGACACAAAAGACCATGTACTATGTGACTCCATTCTGGAGAAGACAAAGCTACAGGGACAGAAATTAGTTCACTGATGGCCAGAGAGAACTTTGGGGGCCATGCTTTAGTTTCTTGGCTGCTAAAACATACCCTACCTTGGGTTACTCTAACGACAGGAATTTATTGGCTCTTGGCTTTGAGTCTAGAAGACTCCAGAAGCAAGGCGTCAGCAAGGCAATGCTTCTCCCGTGACCAGGGCTGGCGGCCAGTGAGCCTCGGTCCTTGGGTTTTCCATCCATGGCGGTGCACATGGCGGACTCTTCTTTCCCTCCCGGGTTCCACTGACTGGCAGCTTCTAGCTGCATCCTCTCTCTCTCTCTGAGGCCTCCTCTGAAAGACCTCTGATAATAGGATTAAGGCCCAACCTAATTCAGTTGGGCCACACCTTAACTGAGGTCATCTCACAAAGGATTCTCCATACAGTAGGTTCAAACCCACAGGAACAGGTAAGACTGAGAACAGGTTTTTCTTGGAGCACATAGCTCCAAGCCACCGCCGAGTGCCAGGGCAGTTGTGTGCCCTGGCCTCAGTGATGGTTACCCAACACATACATTTGCCAAAAAAAAGTTTGTAGAACGGCACACGTAAAAAAGGTAAACATCCATGTGTGCAATGCACACCTCAATAAACCTAACCTGAAATTTAAAAAAATAATAATAACAGGAAGGTAAAGGGCACATTTCTAGGAATTACTGGAATTGATCCAGAAGTCCCTCAAACTTCCTTCTCAACAGTTACACGTGGGGAGGAGACTTGAGGTGGAGTGCTGGAAGAGTTTGCTTATTTGAATTCTAAGAAGTCAAGAGAATCCTTAGAGAAATGGCAATGCCAGGACTTCCTTTCCTGGAAAAATGACAGAATCAGGAAAGGTGACTTTGGGTAGCCTGTGGGTCAGGGAATGGGATGGTGCCTCACTGGAACCACAGAGAGCACCAGGACTTTGCCAGCTCCATCCACAATCAGCATCTGAGGAGCAGCTTTCCTTAGATATTACAACTCCAGGAGACATTGAGTTAGTTGAATGGGAGGAAATTGATTTTATTTTTTAAGTCCAGAGGGCTTTATTAAAGAAAAATGTAGTGAAAGACCTTGCTCAAACTAGAGAGAAAGGGAGATATATCCCAGCATTGCCCTTTCTTTCACCTCCCAATCTTATGTCCGTATCTCACTTTGGCTCAACCGTGCTAGATACCATTTGGTGAAATAATCTGTGAAAAGTAGTTTGCAGAGATTCCTGTGTATTGAACAGAGCAGAAGGGGAGGAACAATGAGTGCATCTGAAAGCAAACAGGAGTTCAAGGCACAGTTGTCCACAGTGGATGATGAAGGGGTTTTGTTGGTCCACTTAGCAGTGAACAAAAAGATACCTCCTTAGTCAAAATAATTGCTTGTTGCTGCCCTGGTCAAGACAGATGCTTCAGCATTCTGGTCTCCTGTAGAAAGCTTTGAAAAACAGTAAGAACTAGCAGAAACATCTTTCTCAGTGCTCCAGAAAATAAATGACTGCAATTGACAGGGTCAGCATTAAATCAAGAAAAAGGCTACTTAAAAGCATTAGGATCTCCTGGCACCCGGCCTGGCCCTTTTCCTACCCCTCACTGGTGGGCACAGAGCCAGCTGGGGTTCCCAGTATGGATCCCAAAGTTCCAGTTCCAGAGAGAGCAGGGTAACCATTGAGCACATATGGGGGACACATAGGTCTGGCGCAGTTTGTCTGGTGGTGGCCAAGGGACTGAATGTTCCAGAATTTGCAGAGGTGGGGAATGCAACTCACAGGGCTTTCCTACAGAATGTGATGGAAAAGGAATCAAATGGATACATGAGGCAAGAAATTATCGGCTGTAGGACATATGCTGTAGTAACCTGGACCAAAAGTAAGCTGTTACCTAAGGAAGAGGGGACATTTGGAACCATGTAAATGGGGATCTTGAGAGCCACATACATATACTCAAGGCTGGAGGCATGATCAGAAAGGACCAGGGAAGACCCCTATGCTTTGGCCTGGAGCTAGATGCTAAACTCACCCTATAGATAATCTCAGAAAGACAACACTCCCACAGGTCATTCTGCAAGGACTTGGAAAGGCATTTTCTAATTTTTCCCCTGCTTTTCTGTCCTTATTTTTTGTTCATGTCTGGCATTGATGGAAATATCTGTTTTTAACACTAGCCAGACATAAGCTTAAGGAGCAGATGGCTCAGAGTCTAAATTCCAGTGATAACACATTAAAATATAAAAATGACCAGGTTTCAATAAAAGATTACAAACCATACAAAGAAACAGAAGCAATAGCCCAGGCAAAAGAGAAGATTAAAGCATTAAAAACCATTGAAGAGATCAGACTGGGAACATTCCAAATAAAGACTTTTTAAAAGTTGTTCTTAAATATACTCAAGGAGCTAAAGGAAAATATGGAAAAAGGACTAAAGGAAATCAGGAAAATGATAGATTAACACAGAGAGAATATCAATAAAGAGATGGAAATTATGAGAAGGAACCAAACAGAGCTGAAGTCCACAGTAAGAGAAATTAAAATTTTCTGAATACAGGGTAAAGGATGATATGGTCCACATTTTAAAACTTCAACTTCTGTATGAGTCCCAAGGCAGAGATGTTTATCAGTTGCAAATTTATATTTTGGGTAGCACATTATGTAATTCAACTTGTATGGTCAGTTTATCTGAACACCATAATTACATGGAATCTTGAATAAGGCATGAGATTTTGTTGGTTTATTCAGGTTATTGTGATGCCCTGATATATCCCAGAATAATTTGGGCAGAGAATTAAAAAATATTTGCAAAGTTTCATTGGGGGACTGGGGAGAAAGGAAAAAATATTAAACTTACCCATCTTGGGAATTCCTGATATTTTTCACAAGCAGTGGGGACAACCAATTTAATAGTCTAAGCCTTGTTTGCTCCTATGAAACTTATGCCTTCAAAGGTTAGGCTAAGCCCACCAATAACTATGCATAAGAGTCACCCTCAGAGAACCTCTTTTGCTGCTCAGATGTGGCCTCTCTCTCTAAGCTAACTCAGCAGGTGAATTCAGTGCCCTCCCCCCTACATAGGACATGACTCCCATGGGAATAAATCTCCCTGGCAATGTGGGACAGGACTCCTGGGATGAACCAGGTCCTGGCATCATAGGATTGAGAAAGGCTTCTTGAACTAAAGGGAAAAGGGAGAAATGAGACAAAGTTTCAGTGGCTGAGAGTTTTCAGAGTTGAGAGGTTATCCTAGAGGTTATTCTTATGTACTATGTAGATCTCCCTTTTCAGTCTATGGTGTATTGGAGTGGCTGGAGGGAAGTACCTGAAACTGCTGAACTTTAATCCAGTAGCTTTGATTCTTGAAGATGATTGTATAACATTTACAATGTGACCATGTGATTGTAAAAACTTTGTGTCTGATGCTCCTTTTATCCTGAGTTTGGACACATGAGTAAACAAATAAGGACACAAAATAAATAAAAATAGGATTAAAAAAAATTGGGTAGATTAAAATACTAGTGGCTAATGAGAGGGAAGGGAAAGAGGTATGGAATGTATAAAAAAAGAAAGTTTTTTCTTTTTTTTCATTTTCTGGAGTGATGTAAATGCTCTAAAAATGATCATGGAGATGAATACACAACTATGTCATATGTATTAATGTGATGATATTGTGAGCCACTAATTGTATCCTATGGATGGACTATATATGTGTGTGAAGATTTCTCAAAAATAAAACAATACAAAAAGAATCAAACTGCAGAAAACCAAAGATAGAGAGAGAAGTCTGAAAGCGACAGGAGAGAAGCAACATGTCACATACAAGGCAGGTTCAATAGTATTAATTGCTGACTTCCCATCTAAAATCCTGGAGGTAAGAAGGCAGAGGGAAGACATATTTAAAGGGCTGAAAGCATAATCTGCCAACAAGAATTCTATACCTAATAAAACTGTCTTTCTAAATAAGGGAGAGATTAAGACATTTCCAGATAAACAAAGTTAAGGGACTTCATCAAACAGATGGCTCTACAAGAAAAACTAAAATCTTAGGCAGATTGCAAGAAAGGATTAGAAAACTGACTAAAGACATGTGAAGAAATAAATATCTCTTTTAAAAATAATTATGTGGGTAAATATAAATACCAGTATTAATTGTATTTTGATTCATAACTCCACTTTTTACTTTCTGTGGGATCTAAAAGATACATGCATAAAATATAATGATAAATTAATGGTTCTAGACTCAATGTATAAATATGTAATTTGTAACAAATTATATATGTAATTTGTAATAAATTCTATATGTAATTGGTAACAAATTATATAAATATGTATTAAAAATATTTATATAGATATTATATAAAGGTGGGGGGATGGAGGAGTATAAGAACATAGATTATGCATGCCATTGAAGGTAACTCAAGTATTGAAATAATGAAGTTGTTATAGCTTTAGAATGTTAAATTTAAGCCCCAAGGTAACCACAGAGAAAACATCATAAAATATGCAAACTCATAGAGACAAAGTAGAGTACAGTTTGCCAGGTATGGTGGGCAGGGACAATAAGGAGTTAATTCAAAACAAGGGTATGGTTTCTTTTTGGGGTGAAGGGAAATTTCTAGTAATGGATGATGGTGAGGATACTGCAAAACTGTTAATATGATTAATCCCACTGAATGCTATGCTTGAGAGAGGTTGGGATGGGAAAATTTATGTTGTATTTATTTCCACAATTAATTAAAAAAAAGAAAGATAAACTAAAGAGACAATGACAATTCCCTGCAATACATAATACTGGGTAGGATCTAAAGATAGAGGAGAAAAGGCTCAAAGGGACATTATTGGGACATCAGAAAAAAATTGGAACATAGAATATAAGCTTTCTATCAATGGTAAATTTCTTGAACCTGGTAATTGTACTCAGGGTGATTATATATGTGAATATCCTCATTCACAGGACATGTACATGGAAGTATTATGTGGTCAAGGATTATGATGCATGCAAAATGCTCTCAAATGTTCAGAAAATGAGTAGATAGAAAGATAGATGATAAAGCAAAGGTGGCAAAATGTTAAAACTGGTGGATCTGGCCATCAGTGTGGTGGGAGTATGCTCAAGCTTTCTGTATGGTGTTTGTATTATTTTTGCAAGGTTGCATAAGTTTGACGTATTTTAAAAATAAAAAAGTAAAAAAAAAAAGAAAGAACAAATGAAAGCATAGGGTCTAATTATGTATGCATATGAAGATCTTAATTTTATTGACTCTATAATGTAGGTCATGCCAGAGTAGAATCACTGGAGTACATACATCCTATATTGCAAATATATTAGAAGTTCACATATATTGAGATAATACAGTGAAGCTTAAAAAATATTAAAATGCTTGTCCACTCTTTAATTGTGTGCTTTTCTGAATTAGTGATAACGTTACCAGAAAAGTCTTAACAAAAAGTAATAAAAACTACAACTTCTTCCCAACCACTGTGAAACAACACTAGTGATAGAGAGAAGGTCACCCATTTTGCAACTACAGTGCTGGGAAAGTGAACTTTGCCTAGTTTGAGAGTGAACTACAGTTGGATCTTTCAGCAAGGCATTAAAAATGTCATGGAAAATTCATTTCCTCCCTAAATGCCACAGGCATATGCTCCTTACATGGGATAGTTTCTTATCCATGGAATATAAAATAACTAGAAAATAAACACTAGGAATCAAAAGTTAAAATGATATGCTGAAAATTCATAGAGACTAAAAGTAGGTTATGGGTTGGGGGGAGGGAGGAGAAGTGGGAGATTGGGAAATTAATGCTTAGTGCGTACAGAGTGTCTGTCTGGGTGATGGAGATGTTTTGGTAACGGATGGTAGTGATGGTAGTAGCACAATGTGAAGGTAATTAATGCCAGTGAATTGTATGCTTGAAGGTGGCTAAAAAGGAAATGCTATGCTGTATATATTTACCACAATTTTTTTTAAAGACATACTAATTTTAGATAATTCTTGCAGTACAGTAACATAATACTGTGGGTTTAATAAATATGTAAATGCACCAGAAATTTGCAAATTTGAATTTCTATCATCTGAAGGACAACAACTTAGTGAGGATCATTAAATTTTCGTCTATTTTATTTTCTTTCATAAAAGATAAACCACGCACTGCCCCCTATGTGGGGCATTACTCCCAGAAGTATAAATCTCTTAGCAACATGAGACATGACTCCCAGGGATGAGCCTGGACCAGGCATTGTGGGATTGAGAATGACGCCTTGACCAAAAAAAGGAGAAAAGATATGAAACAAAATAAATGTTTCAGTGGCTAAGACATTTCAAATGGAGTTGAGAGGTCATTTTCGAGGTGACTCTTAAGCAAGCTTTTGCCAGATATTTCAAGCTACCACAGTATGCTATGCCCCAACCAACAGTATTCCAGAAAACCCTAGGGAGTGCCCTGAGCTCTTTCTATGTCTCCATCAAGATTTTTCTTAGTAGTTTATTTTTTCAGAAACTTAAGGCCTCCAGATGGATCCTAGACCTGATAAGTCCTGAAACTCAGAGGTACTAGTTCTCCAAGAACTTCAACCAGCTTCATTCCTCCTCCCTATAAGCTCAACACCCCTTTCCAGAATGAAGAACTTAAAATGGGCATTGTTCAGATACCCTTGAAGACTGGAAGATCAAATGAGAGGAAGGAGGTGTAACTGAGAATTAAGATTTAACAACTGACTGTGAATACTGACTCATTATATAGATATTTCTTTTTAGTGCCTAGTCTTTTAGAATAGCTGGAAGGAAATACCTGAAGTTGTTGAACTGTACTCCAGTAGCCCTGACCTTTGATAATGATTGAATAACTGTATTGAAAAAGAAAAAAAGTCAGTTGCCCATGTTTGCATGGCTCTACTTCTGGATGCTTTATTCTGTTCCTCTGATATATACATATCTACCTCTGTCAATATGCACTGTCTTAGTTAACCTACCTCTACTGTAAGTCTTAAAATTGGGTAAGGGATATGGGATGTTTGGGATTTTCTAATTTCTTTCCTGGAGTGATGCAAATGTTCTAAAAATGATCATGGTGATGAATACCTAACAATGTGATGATGTTGCAAATCATTGATTGTATTCTTTGGATGGATTGTATGTGTATGAATATAACTTCATAAGATTAAATTTTAAAAAAGTACAAAATGGAATTACATGCTGAAAATTAAAAAAAAAAAGATCAGCCATGTAATTTAATATCCAAAAATAATCCTTCTGATTTTGTAAAACTCTAAGATTCAACTTTTTATCAGTCAGTCTAAATGTTATTTTACCTTAATTTATATTGATTCTATTTCTAATCAGCTAGCTAAAATATATGTGTGTTTGTGTGTATATATATATATATATATATATATATATGTATGTATGTATGTTACAGCGCTCACTGATAATATTTCAAACAGGCTTAAAATAGACAAATAGTGTAAAAAACTGGAAATTTCTGTTCCTGAAAAAGTAAAAATATTCTGAAAATAGAGATAATGGGTTGAAAAATTCATCATGAGGGAGAACTTGGTTTCAGTTTAAACAAATAAAATGTATGTGCAACTGACTAGAAAGGCCCTCTGGAGTAAAAATCTTGGTAATCAACATTGCCTACAAGGAAGATAATGAAATTGTGTTTTGGTCTAACAGTTGCCCAAACTGTGGCCAAGAAGTTTGTACAGACCAAGGCCTGTTTTTGTACAAACCAAGCTCAAAATGATTCTCAAGTGTTTAAACAGTTGAATTATAAAAGAAGACAAAGACCCATATGTGACAGAAACTGTACATAGCCTAGATGTGCACAGAAGCTAGAGATAGGGGAAAGGCCACCCAATGAGGTTTAACCTAAATGCAAGGGAACGGATAGAAGTGATGGTAACTGATGAGTGGGGTTATAAGTAACATTGCCATTGAAGGTGAATATGATTGAAAGGGGATGTATAGTGCCATGTATCCCACTGATTACATCTACAATTTTAAAAAGTTCTCACATGAACTATTTCAAGGTTTGATAGTGGACAAAGAGTCAATAGTAGAGGACTATGGGGGGAAACTAAAACTATGGCCAATAGTTAACAGGGAGACATCAGCAGTACCATAGCAGTACTAGGGGCAACTAATTGGGGGAGAGGGACAAGTGATAAGGGGTAGTTTACTTTTTTTTTTTACATGGGCAGGCATCAGGAATCAAACCCAGGTCTCTGGCATGGCAGGCGAGAACTCTGCCTGCTGAGCCACAACGACCCACCTGATAAGGGGTAGTTTTGATTTAATATTTGGTGACACTGTGTTTGTCGGTACTTTGTTGGTATGGATCAATGAAAATTGTCTAAAACTGAGAGTGCTGCTGATTGTACAATCAAGTGAGAATATCGTAAGACATGGTTTGTTTATTTTGGACTTGTCTATGATGCCCAGTAGATGGAGGGAGCTGAAGGGTACAATGACTGAGAAGCAGAATGGTGACCTGGGATACATTCATATGATGGAATATAGTGTGGATACATTTAGATAATGTAATATGGTGTGGTAACAAAAAGGAAGGACATTGAGAGGCATGCAACCAACTGAATAAACCTTGGGGACGATGTATTGTGCAAAATAACCAGAAAGAAAAGAATAAATATGCTAAGGTCTCTTCCAGAATATACTTATAAGAAATTGGAGCCTACATTGTAAACCCTTATAGCAGCCATACTTAGTCTGAAGTTTTAAGTGTATTTCTAGATTCTGAGACACTGAACTATATGTGTATCAGCTGGTATTTCCCTGGAACTGTGAGTAATTTTGTGACACCTAAAAACCCAGAAATGGAATGCTGCAGCCCTGAAAGTTAGCATAGCTATATACAGTAATAAAGTAACTAAAAAGGAGATGAATCTTCACTTAAGAGTTAAAAACAATTTTCAAAAGTCTGGCTGGGACTAAAGTAAATCAGAATACAGGGTTAAAGGTGATAACGTATGTACTCTAGACCTTCACCTACTGTATGAGACCAAAGGCAGAGAGGTTTATTATGTAGAACCTAAATTTTCTGTGAAACACAATCTTAATCAACCTGTCTGGGTAGCTCATTTAAACAACCTAAATTCTGGAGTCCAGAATGGAAATGAGGCCTTGTAATTCTGTATAGCTTAATATAACACCAGGATACATCTCAGACCATGGTGGGCTGATAATTAAAACATATTGATAGACCAAAAAAAAAAAAAATAGTATTGGTAGAGTTCATTGGAGGTCTGAAGATAAAAAAAAAAAAAGGATCTATTAAACTTCTTCATCTGGGAAACCCCACGTGACTTCCAATAAAATAGGCCAAGCCCTTGATTTTGAGACTTGCACTTAGGAAGCTTATTTCTGTAGTGGGGAGGCTAAGACTACCCATAGTGAGGCTTAAGAGTTTTTTCCAGTTTTCATCTTTAAATTTAACTTGCTTACTTATGAGTTTCTTCATTAGTAAAAGAAACTAAATAGACCACATTATGTCCTGTTCACTGAAATTTAATGTATACTTAAGAGATCAATATTTAAAATGTTGTTCTAGGCTTTTTTTCCCTTAAAATATAATACCCAGGTTTATTGTATCTCACTCACCCTTAAAATTACTTTGCAACCTTTTAGGATAATTATTACTAACTTTTTCTAAGAACTTTGTATAGCTTAAAATAAAACATATGGGAGATGTTGGCATTTTATGTGTGTAAAAACAACATAATTAACCCCATATTTATACCACACTATCACTGTTGATGATATCAATTTCTTTAAAAATTGTTATAAAATACAACACATAGTAATATTGAACAAACTGATATCAGGCCTAAGGACCAAAGATAAGAAAGATAAATCTTTTGTCCAATACAGTGAAAGTAATTATAAAAACAGACCTCAGCCACTTATAAAGTATCTGAAGAGATGAATTCACACTATGATTTAGAAAATGGTCCATTCCCCTGTTGTCTGTTGGATCTGATTATTTCTACTTAAACTAGTACAGCTCTACTAGGTTCTCTTTGGTGTTTTCTTTGGACTCAGTCGTGTTTTTAACACCCCAGCTAAGAAGTCAGTCATTCAAAATAAAGTGTCAGTGGCTGAGAGATTTCAAACAGAGTTGAGAGGTTATCCTGGAGGTTATTCTTACACATATATAGATATCCCTTTTTAGTTTATGGTGTATTGGAAGGGAGTACTTGAAACTGATCAAGTGTGTTCCAATAGCCTTGATTCTTGAAGAAGATTGTATAAACATATAACTTTCACAATGTGACCCTGTAATTGTGAAAAGCTTGTATCTGGGCTCCTTTTATCCAGGATTTGGACAGATGAGTAAAAAAAAATATGGATAAAAAATAAATAAATAATGGGGGTGATATGGGGTAAAATAAATTGGGTAGATGGAAATACTAGTGATCAATGAGAAGGAGGGGTAAGGGGTATGTATGAGTTTTTTCTGGAGTGATGCAAGTGTTCTAAAAGTGATCATGGTGATGAATACATGACTATTTGATGACATTGTGAACCACTGATTGTATGCCATGTATGGACTGTATGTGAGTGAAGATTTGTCAATAAAAGTATTAAAAAAATAAAAAATCAGTCATTGAGGCCTTTTTAAAAATCTATTCAAGATGCCCATGCTTCCTTTTCCATCTCCTTATCACAACAATCCATAAAGTGCATCTGGCAGAGGTGAACCTCTGGCTCTCCCTCTTTCATGTTGTCAGTGGGCCAGATTCTTGGGCCCTTTTTTTCAGGGTTGGGGGGGTTAGCGGTGCATGGTCCAGGAATTGAATCTGGGTCTCCTGCATGGAAGGTGAGCATTCTGCTTCTGACCCATATGCACCTGCTTGGGCCCTTTAAATTGCACAGTGTGTGCAGCAGTATCTTTTGGGTCCTGCCTCTTACATAGGCATTGCTATTTTCTCTTTGGAGGAAACCTTTTTAAGGAAATGAATATCCATGAAATCCTGTCCAGATTAATATTGTTAACAGTATAAAACAGTAGTCAAACCACTCTCGAGAGATTTCATAACAAGTTCTGATAATTTGGAAAAATTGCCTATTGCTAGCAGGCTGTCATCGAGCCAAACAAATGGGGCACTTGGGATCACATCTTCCTGATCAAGTGGCCCACAAACTTTCTTGTCCTTCTAGATTTTTGCTCACTAGTAAGTGATGAGTCCATGCATCAGGTCCTTCAGTACTTTGGTGGAAGACTCCAGGCAAGGATATCTATCTGAAATAGTGGAATCATATTTCCAACTGTACAATTTAATAATCCCATCATTTCTGTAGTTTCTCAACTGCCATTTGGATGTTGTAGATGGGTTTCACCTACAGGAATGTTCCTAATGTGGTTCTCAGAAACTGGTCAATATGCCAGATAGAGCTTCTGCTCTGTCTTACTGACTCAGGACCCTATCGATTTGTATTAGAATTTGGATGCTAGTGTTAATGGTGATGCTACCCATCATGGATATGGTGTTTACTGGTCATGTCATCTAAGAGAGCAGAAATAGTTTGGATATTGGGTCCAAAAAGAAAGACTGGTTCAAAGATAACTAGTTTGCGATGAGCAAGTTCTGAAATTTTGCATCAAAGGGTACCATTATCATTTTAAATATCATCTAGATCTAGCTGGAATTCACAGCAAACCATCTGGGCTACCTCAGGGTCCCCAGCCCATGCACTGGGCTTAGTTAAGTTGGATGGACATATACTCAGTTGACTTCACACGTATGAATAGCATGTTGGCATTGAGCTTAATCTCAGCTTGTTCTGAGGTTTGTCCTCCATTTGTTCTATTGGCACAGTATTGGGTCTTTTAACTGTCTACTTAATTCTTGTCTTTTTAGAAAGATATTACGTTCACTAGTGGTTTTGGTCACTCTAGAACCTTCTTTCACATTCTTTGTTATGGAATGACTGATTAGTCTCCCTTTAACTATTTGCATTGTGGAAGGAATTAGGAGCGAAAAAACTATTATGGAGAATAAAGTTTTTTAAAAAAAACATGAGACTAAAATCCACTGTTGGGCACAGAAAAGGGCAAACTCAATAAATTCAATACATTTGGACCATTGTGGTAAATAAAAAGTTCAAACAAAAGTTAGGACTAAAAAACCATGGTTAACCAAAAAGGGCAAACAAATTTAAAATAATTACTTATTAATAGCGCTAGTAAATTTGGTTTGTTATATTTCTTACAATGTTTGGAACGGTTCTTAAGAATTATAAGAGAAATGCCCTTGCTATACAAAAGTTTTGTAATTGCTATTCTTAAATTATGTTCTTCTTGGGGACTGGAAAATATATTTTTATACTGTTTACAGCCAATCATTTTTGTATTTGCCAATTTAAAATCCTGTAGGCCTTTTTTTTATCTTTCTCAATGTTAAATTTTATGATCTTTTTAAATAAATTCATTTCATTAAAACGTTTCAAAAAAAGATTAAATCCATAGTGAGAATGCCTATCAACAACTCCTAGTTCTACTCTCACTTTAATAATGGATATTTGGGTCTCTTTCTCAAATTGCTTCCCAACAAGCAGTGGGGGTAGCTTTAAACTGTGTCCAGGAAGACCTGCCAGGAGCCACGTGTGCTTCCTAGGACCCACGACAGTTTCTGGCACATAACGTTCAGGGCTAATTTGGTACCTGGAACCTACTAAGCCCCTGTACATGCGTGTCCAGTAAACATTAACTAGACGTATTTGAGGAACAGAGAATGCAGAGACCTGATCTCACTCAAGGCAGCAGAGCGGGGGGTAGGGGAATTCCAACTTCACAGGGGCACATTTCTGACGAAACCCCTTTCTTTATCTGGATTGGAAGGCTTTCTGGCGTTATTTTCTCTGCCGAGGCAGTACGGACCTATGAGATACGGTTCTGGCTGTGTTAAAGGCAGGGTCCGACCTTGCCTGATCGCTGCTCTCGGCACGAGAGGCCAAGATCACCTTTCGCCTGCGTCTAAGACTTTGGGGTCCTCTGGGAGCACCTCTTAGTAGTGACGGTGAAGTCTGCCTCTTTGTTTGCCCTCCCGTTCTCCCCCGCCTCGTTCCCGCGTTGTCCAGCAGCCATCCACGTGTGGAAGGCTGGACCCACCCCATCCTCAGGCAGAAGAAAGCGCTCCTCCAGGGCCCAGGGAGGAACGTACTCCCGCCAGTCCCCCACGAAGGCTCTCCGGATTGGCTCCACGCCACTCGGGGTAGCTCGCTGATTGGCCGGCGAGCCGCCGAGTGGGGCCCTTGCTCTGGGCGGAGCCTGGTGAGAGTGCGGGGAGTGAGGAGGAAGGGTTTGCCGGCTGCGTCCAGCGGAGGACTGTAGTTAGCGGAGTACTGCGGTCTCACCGGGACTGGGAAGGAGGCACAGGAAAGGGTAAGGGGTGGGGCGTACGGCGATCCTGAGGTGCAGGGCTGGGGAGGAGGATTGGGACGCGAAGTGGCCCCGGAGGCCCAGGGAGGTGGCGTGGCCGGACGATGAGGAGGAGGCGGCGGCGGCGCCCGGGCTCCCGCACGCGAACGGATACCTGCCGGTACCAGGGGACGCGCCTATCGTGGGCGTGAGCTCACAGCCGCAGGATGGGCCCAAAGCCGGCTGCCTGGCTCTGAATGGGGTATCCCTGGACAACTCCGGGGCTGCCTTGGGAGCCGTGGGTGAGTCGCAGATGCCACTGGCCCCAGAGGAGGAGACCCGGGCCTGCCTGCTGCTCACAGACCCTGGGGAGGAGACCCCTAGGATCGAGCGCCCCCCAGGGCCCCGGACGGCACTCTCCGCGCGGCGCTTTTTGGTACTCCTGATCTTCAGCCTGTGCTCGCTGGTGAACGCCTTTCAGTGGATCCAGTACAGCATCATCAGCAACGTCTTTGAGGGTTTCTACGGAGTCTCCTCCTTGCACATCGACTGGCTGTCCGTGGGGTACATGCTGGCCTACGTGCCCCTCATCTTCCCGGCCACCTGGCTCCTGGACACCAAGGGCCTGCGGGTCACCGCCTTGCTGGGCTCGGGTCTCAACTGCGTGGGTGCCTGGATCACGTGCGGCAGCGTGCAGCAGTATCTCTTCTGGGTCACCATGCTGGGCCAGTGCCTGTGCTCCGTGGCCCAGGTGTTCATCCTCGGGTTACCCTCCTGCATGGCCTCAGTTTGGTTCGGACCCAAGGAGGTGTCCACAGCTTGTGCCACCGCTGTGCTGGGCAATCAGGTAAGGACTGCGGTTGTTAGTGAAAATCTGGTCCTTAAGAAAACGCCCTAGGCAGTGTGAGGTAGGAATACGGATGGACGCTCAGGAGGATTTGGTGAACAAATGAGGTAGAGGAAATGAGCAGTCGTAAGGTCTGTGGCCGTCTTGGATTAAAAACGGTTTTAAACTTCTTTGTGAGGACAGCGCTTTGAAAACCAGTTTATAGTAAGCGCCTTGTAATCCTACTTTGGAAATTACCTATAAAATACATAACTGTTGGCCCTTAGATGCCTAACATTATAGAAAACTTGGCAATGCCAAGTGAATGAGACTTGGGTAGGTTTTATTTTTTCCACTGGCATATTTGCAAAAGGCAGTTTTTGGATTCTGGGAGAGTTTTTCAATTTCTAGAATGTTCTCTGGCTGGGATCACATGACTACATCCATATTGTACCTCAGGTCAGCTTAAATTCATTTTAAATATCATTCAACCATATTTCCTCATGATCCCATTTAGAATTGCCTAAGCACTCTCTTGTTATATCTTTCTACTTTAATTCTCCATTTAGTGCTTATCATATCTGGTATGCTTATTGTCATATGTTTTATGTTTATTGTTATTTCTTACTTTTCTCCGGTCTCCACCATTAGATTGTAAGTTTTATGAAAATAGCCACGTGGTCTGAATGTACAGAACTGTATCCCCAGCATTTATAATAGTGCTAGGTACACTGTAGGCTCCTCATAAAAAAACTGTTGAAAAATGATTGAGTTTCAAACGTATAGATACTGGCCATCTAGATATCTCCACTTTTATATCTCATAGGAACCCACCATTCAAAGTTTACCTTACCTCCTGTCTCATTTCTCTTCATTTCTACTGCCTAGCTAGGCTTGGTCTTCAACTCTCATGTAGAGCTTGCTAACCAGTCTACCTACCTGTGAACTTTGCTTTCTTCCATTCTCCACATTTATCCTCTATGTCTTCCTCATGATGCATGTCTGTTCAAGGTTACTCCCTTGTCCCTGCAGTGGTCCTGGGATAAAATTCAAGCTCTCATGTGACCTGTGAGACCCTCTGGATTTGTATCCTGTCAAGTCTTCAGCTTCAACTCTCTCTGCAGCTCCCATTCCCCATGCTATTTCTCTTCTCTGAGCTGTACTATATACTATATACTGTTTGTTGCAAGGTCAGACTCGCTGCTTCCTGGCCTTTGTACATAATGTGCCCTTGGCTTGGAACACTTCTGCTTCACTTGGCTAATTCCAATTTCTTCAGATCTTTGCTCCTCCATAAAATTTTCCTGAACCCCAAATCTGTGCAAGATGTTCCTCCAGAGTACTCCTTTACCTAGGGTGACCATGTGTCCCAGCTAGGGTGACCATAGTCCAGGTATGTACCTGTTGTCCAGCATAATTATTAATGGAGCCCCTTTCACTCCAAACAATGTATTTTATTGATGATAAATTTTATGGTCTCCCCACTCCTCATCACAGAATGGATCGTACCCCTACTCTTTGGTAAGTTTGTTTCTGTCCAGCTTTTTGTAAGGGAGCAAATGGAATATTTAGTAAAGATGACTGTCTCTACTTATCCTTCTTCAAATCATTCTTGGGCTCTTCCTCCTTGCTTCTACTCTCAAAAGAATCTGATATGTCTCTCCATTGAACCTCCCAATACTTCGATTTTACTTATCTTGTTGCAGTGACCATATTCAGCCTAATTTTTTTGTGTGTGGTAAAATTCACATAATTTGAAATTAGCCACTTCTTACGGTTCAGTGGAATTTAGTACATTCACAGTGTTGTGCAACCATCACCTCTTCCTTAGCTCCAAAACATTTCATGACCCCCAGTGAAGACCCAGTATCCATTAAGCAGTCACTTCCCAATCTCTCCTCCCCACAGTTCCTGGCAACCATTACTCTGCTTTCTGTCTCTATAGATTTACCTATTCTAGATATTAATAAATCAATAGTGTATAGCTTCTTTCACTTAGCATAATATTTTAGAGGTTCATCCACATTGTAGCATGTATCAATACTTCATTCCTTTTTATGGCTGAATAATATTCCATTGTGTGTGTGTGTGTGTGTGTGTGTGTGGTATGTGTATGTGTGTATATACCACATTTTTATTCATTTTTCTGTCTGTGGACGTTCGGGTCATAGCTGTCTTTTGGCTGTTGTGAATAGTGCTGCTATGAATATTAGTAATCAAGAATGCAAGAATGCATTTGAATACCTATTTCCAGTTTTGGGGGGTATATGCTTAGGAGTGGAATTGCTGAGCCACATGGTGATTCTGTGTTTCTAAGTTTTTGAAGAACTGCCAAACTATTTTCCACAGTGGCTATACCATCTTAATTTTCTACCAGCAATGTGTGAGGGTTCTGATTTCTCTCCATCCTCAACAACATTTGTTGTTTTCTCTTGTGTGTGTATATATGTGTCTGTTTAACTATAGCCATCCTATAATGAGTGTAAACAGTATACCATTGTGGTTTTGATTTGCATTTTCCTAATCAGTAATGATGTTGAGCATCTTTTCATATACTTGTTGCCATTTATGTGTCCTCTTTGGAGAAATGTCTCAAGTCCTTTGCCATTTTTTTTTTGCCATGGGTTGTTTGCCTTTTTGTTGTTGGATTGTAAGAATTCTTTACACATTCTGGATAGTAGAACATTATCAGTTATTTGTTTGTATTTTCTCCCATTGTGTAGGTTGTCATTTCCCATTCTTGTTTTGCATATGATTATTCCCTTTTTGATTGTAAATATCTAAAAGTCAAGGGCTATATCTTACACATCTTTATACAGTGTCATTCTGATAGTGGAGCACAGTAAATGTTTAGTAGGAAGAAGATTTATCAGTAATTTGTCTTTTACTGTTCAATAGTAACAAAGATATTAGCACATAGTGCTAGCACAAAGCACCTTTACGCACTTTAGCTGTCCCTTTTTGTTCAATTATTTGTTAATATTTTTTTCCTTTATGATAATTGCTCTTCTTAGCAGAACTGTTTATTTTACAGCTTGGAGTGGCAGTTGGCTTTTTGCTACCACCAGTTTTAGTGCCCAACATACAGAATAACACAAATCTCATGGCTTGCAATATCAGTACCATGTTTTATGGAACAGCAGCTGTCTCCACGCTTTTATTTATTTAACAGCAATTTGTAAGTGAATTATTTTCCTACAGTTTAAGTAGATATATGCATGACGAAAATATGAAAACAAATAACCCTGAAATTTTTATTGATAATTTGCCAGTTGCTATTTGCTTGTTTCATTCTTACTGCACACTATCTTGCTCAGGTAATGAATGCTATACCATAGGAATATGTTATGGTCTACTGTCATGTTTCATTGTAAAGAGTTTGAAGACAAATTCATCTCATTTATCTCCCTTCTAATTTTTCTTCCTGCTAACAGTTTCAAACATATTCCCTGCCTCTTTTCCATATTCCTCTAAATATTCTTCATCTTAAGCTAAGCTAACTTATCCAGGAACAAATTCTTGTCATGGCTTGAAATGTTGTAAATAGGCTATAACCTTCCCTTTAATGATACATCCTTCCAAGGATTCCCAATTTAGTATTGACTAGATCTGAAAATGTTGACCAGTAAATGATCTTGGGCAGCAGCAAGGTGTTCAGCAGAATTTCAAACTGTGGCAACTATCTGCTTGTTAGGCCACTCCAGCAAGCTACTGCTGCCACCATTCATCACTGAGTTCTCTCGTCTAGGCCTGTCTCTTGAAGCAGTCAGTCAAAATCAGCTGCAAGCAGCCATCATCATCTTTTTGGAAGAAGCTTTGGGAAGGTCTGCTTTTTAAGTTTATTTTTAATGGGAAACAATTTTGATTTCAGGGAAAAGAATAGATAAGCTTTATTTAAGTAACACAGCTGCTAACATAACTATATTATTGTTCTTTTAGGCACACAAAAAATCTTCAATTGATTTGAAAAGCAAAGTTGAAAAAAAGCTGTCTTTTAATCCATAAAATTTACGTTTTAAACTGCATTATAGCTGAAATCTTTAACTTTACATATTAATTTTGATCTCCACATGAATTTCTTGATTTTCAAAGAAATGTGTGTATAAAGTCGTACAGCAGATACTGCCTTTGTAGATGAACTGGAGGATCCAGGTATAGGAAGCACAGCCCAAATATTTAGTTTCCCTTAAGATAATGAACAAAATTTTCCCTCAGTAACCTCTAAAACATTCTGACATGTCCAGTCTATTTGTGGTTGGCATTTATGTTTTCAATCAGTCAGGGAGTAGTATATTTGTGGTGTGCAGACTACTGAAAAGGACAAATTATTCCTGTACTATTTTAGAGTTTAAGAAAAATTTTAAAGGAATGGATATATTTTTAAAAGTCCTTAATCTTCTCTTCTGGTAGCCACATTTGATTTCTAGATGCAATATGAAGTTTTGCATAAAATGTGTCTTCCACTGGCAGAAGGGATTTCTAAAATATAAAAAGTTCTTTGCTTTGAGTGCTTATGAATCTTCACTTAAATTCTCATTTTCCTTTTTTTTTTTAATCTTCAATTGCTTGTCTCTTTGGAAGAAATAGATTCTCTAGTAGAGATATATAACCAACAGTATCATTTTCTCATCGCATAGTTGTGTATTCATCCTGATCATTTCTTAGAACATTTACATCAAGTCAGAAAACGAAATAGAAAGAAAACAAAAAATAATCCATACATGCCATACCCTCCACCGTTCCCATTCATTGATCACTAGCATTTCAATCTACGAAATTTATTTTGACATTTGTTCCTCCTATTATTTATTTATTTTTAATCCATATGTTTTACTCATCTGGCCATACAGTAGATGAAAGAAGTGTCAGACACAAGGTTTTCACGATCAGAAAGTCACATTGTGAAAGCTGTATCATTATACAGTCATCTTCAGGCAAAATGACTAATGGAACACAGCTCTATATTTCTTAGGCAGTTCCCTCCAGCCTCTCTGTTAAAGATAACATCTATTTAATGTATAACAGTAACCTCCAGGATAACCTTTCGACTCTGTTTGGAATCTCTCAGCCGTTGATACTTTGTCTCATTTCTCTCTTCCCCCTTTGGGTGGAGAAGTTTTTTAATCCCTTGGTGCTAAGTCCCAGCTCATCCTAGGATTTCTATCCCACATTGCCAGAAAGGTTCATAAACCTGGGAGTCATGACCCACGTAGAGAGGGGGAGGGCAGTGAGTTTGCTCGTCGTGTTGATTGAGAGAGGGATGGCCCGACGCTTCTTGCCTACGGATCCTCAGCCTCCATGGCTTTGCCTCTGAAGTTATTTTTCCTCCAGTGTGTCCCTTCTCTCAGCCGCCCCAGTCCAAACTGGCAGCGGCTCTGTCTATACAGGTCCCACAGCACTGTCGCTGGCTTCCTATGCAGTAGCCTTGGATCATGCCCATCAGACATACGGAATTTCCACAAATCCTTCCTGGATAACTCCGTGTCCAATCTTGGCTTTCTCTGAGATGATGGCTGACTGCTTCCGCGTTTGGTTAAATCCTCATGTGGGGCACTATTCTCTGGGGTCTCCCCTCCTGGAAACCAAGAAATTTCCAGAACTCAGTTTCTGGTTTCTTTGTACCCAAGAGTTCAGTTCTCATCTGATCTCTTTCCTGTCACATTCCGTGTAAGCTGCGAGGAGAAACCATGTTGCACTTTCCACGTGGAAACTGGAGATCTCTTCTGCTAAATTTCCAAGTTCATGCCTTTGAATATCTGCCTTCCAGCCAAAGCCACTGGTCAATGTTACCGGATTATCTGCTTTTCTAAAACAAGGATTGCCTTCTTTACAGTTTGCGGTAACACTCATGCCTCCTTTCTGTCTAAGGCGTTATCAACGGTATCTTTGGGGTCCATTTTCTACCAACAGTCTCTTCAAACATTCTAGGCCTTCTCTATCAAGCGCTTCTGTTCTACCTTGCTAGCTGCTGGAATGCAATATACCAGAAACAGAATGGCTGTTCAAAGGGGAATTGAGTAAGGTGCTAGTTCACAGTTCTAAGG